>NC_086331.1:91343164-91663664 GCF_032445375.1 Bacillus rossius redtenbacheri | reverse complement strand
TAACTAAAATCTTCATTTTATAAAAAAAACTTAAGACCCTGATTGAAATCAAATGCTGATGAGTTTATTGATAAACAAAGAATTGTGGTTATGTTTTTTACAACGCTTATTCAATTTCTATAACTAAAGAATATTTCTGTCAACATCAGCATTCTAAATTAAACCCTATAGAATCCTACATATTAATTTTATTATTCATTATAGCCCGAACTGTAACTAATATTTTTTTTTTTTACTTTCATTATAACGCCCCTGCAATCCCCTTCGTGGGTGGAACTTCGTAAAATTCGTTCTCAGTTGAACTAAAGATGACAATAATAATAATTTCGCCCTTTGTGGATGAAATTTCACAAAATTCGTTCTTGGTAAATTGTAATATGCCAAAAAGAATATTCTGGCCAAGTTTTATACCTATAAGAGCTATAGTTTGAAAATGTGGATTTTTTAAAATTAACGCCCTCACAACCCCCCTTTCGGGTGGAATTTAGTAAAATCCGTTCTTAGCTGACCTCTACTCAGCGAAAGGAATATTCCTACCAAATTTAAAGTCTCTAGGCCTTATGGTTCCAGAGATATCTAATGAGTCCGTACATAGGTAAAAATCACTCTTTTATATATATACATATATGTGTGTGTGTGTGTGCACGCATGCATGCGTGTGTGCGTGTGCATGTGCGGGCATATAAGCGCGCTGTTTTTAAATCGAATCGTAATGCTTATGGCACGTCGTTTTCTTATTTATTTCAAAAATAGTGAACCATAAATAAATAAAAATACAACAATATTAAATTTTAAGAGAAACTAATAGTTTCCGAACCCATTTTTCTTCAGTCAAGAGTAAAAATAATGAAATAATTTTGTGCCTGGATATAAAATTAATTGATATAATTAAGTGATGTAAATTTATACCTCACAAAAATTTATTTGTTCATCAAATTGAATGCGTATTATTTTGACGTGACGTCTAATAAATCAATGAACGCCGGCTGCACGCACGAAAAAGTGTCCCGTAACGCACATTGTCCCACTACAATGTGTCCCGTTACGCTCATTGTACGCTTGCGCCGCATCTCTCTTCCACTCGATTGGAACAACCATCGATTTGACTTTTCAATCATGTTTTCATCATTAGAATTATTAATATTATGTAATTTAACAATCGTCCACCGATTTTCAGCACAATCGGTACGGTTATTTAAAAGTAATGTTGAATTTTCAAATACGTTTTTGTACGAACAATGGTGTTTTACAGTTACACATAATAATTCAAATTACACCCGGGATCTTTTGCACAATGTTTTAAAAAATATTGTAACATATTATACATAAGTTTGGTGTATTTGGGATGCGTATTTGTTATAAAATCGTATTATAAAAACGAAATAATATTATTCCCCTACGGTGACGGACGCGAACCGAACAAATCGTGCTATCTATACGCGTCCGCGGCAACCAGGCACTCGTTAATAAATATTTTCCTTTGTTTATTGCAAGGGGCGTTATTATTAATGAATTATAAATAAAATTTTGTGCCCGGGGCCACAATTACATATCATTTTGAGCACTGGTAGACATAAAAACATAAAATATTCTCAACGAATTTTAATCTCGGCCCCAGTGCACCACGAGCATCTGGGTTGGAGATTAAAGCCGAAATTCTTTCTTAAACTTACTAATACTTATTTTATTAACTGCAAGGGCATTTTTACTAAATTCTACTTTTAATTTCACGACGAAGAAACTTCTTCGTTAAATGTGTAATTGCGAAAAAGCTTAAAGCATTCTCGACGATCTTGAAGTTAAATAGCAAACATGTATAAAAGTTATAGTTAAAATAATCTCTTTGTTAAAGTAATAAACATATTTGAATTAATGATTGCAAATAAAAGTAAATTTATCAATTTAATTGTAGATTTCTTCTTTGTATCCATATAAAATAGTGATAATTCAATAAAAATGATTCAATTTTATTCATTAAAGTATGCAATCATTTCATCAATGTTTTATGACGTCACGTTAAACTATAGTCCGTAAACCGACGTTACATATAACCAATTTTTATATTTAACATTTAAGTTACAGGTTTGTGCAAAAAAGGAACAAAATTATAAATACATATGTATTACATCAATTCCACAAGTATATAAAAAAAGGAAATTACTAACATTGGTCGATTTTTAAGATGAAATTTAAAATTTAAATATTATTTCTAATAATTATGCATTTTATAAAATTATATGTATAAATTTTTTGCCTTATAACATATTTATTTGTATATCAAATTGAACACATATTTGCAAAAGAAGAGTTTTATGTCTATTTATAATATTAATTCAAAACCTACAGTAAAGGATACTAAAATCTGGAATTGATTTTTTTGTCTAGATATAATTTTAGTTAATTTTTATTATGGTATAAGAAAACATTAATGCTTTTTTTTCAGCTTCAAAGTCATTAAAATTGTTGGAAAAATTTGAATGAGCCACAAAATAATTGTGATTTAAATTCAATGAATTAAAATTATACTAAGACTGCATGCTATTTTTAATTAAATTTTAAATACCACAATTATAATAATTCAATTAATTTAAATAAATTTTATATTGCACGGAATTTGTATTGGGACCACACAAAATATTCATTGCCAATTTTAACTATGTGCATAATTAAAATATTTAAAATCAAATTAAGTGCATTCTTTTAATTCACGAAATTCTGTTCAGAAATTAAAATTATGTACAGAATTATAATTCTAGTAAAATTATATACATAATTTTATTTCTCACATTACAATTTGGGGCATTCAGTTGTGTTTATAATTTTCTTTTGAGAATTAAAATTATTGAAAATATTATAAATAAAAAAACGTGACAGTCCTATGAACAAGGTGACCGATCAAAAACGGGGCGCTACGGATTCGTGTATCGTATTGTGTTCGTTTCGTGTATAAATTGTTATTACTGTTGTAATTGTCACAATTTTTTTTCTTTTTTGTAGAATTGTGTATTGAGCGGTAGGACGATTTGGAGCCGAAAATTTGTTTCAACATTATATATCTCAATTTGCAAACGTCTTGTGCTGTGTGAGTTTTGTATGCTGTATCTACACACTTTGAACCTTTTTTTTAAAATTATATCTAGAAGTTCAATATTCACATATATTATTTTCATATACAATTATAATTGTAATCGAAAGAACTCCGATATATTAGATACGCTTAGAAATTCTATAAACTTTCGGTTATTGATTAATTAATAATTGTTTAATAATTTAATATTCTTTATTAATAATTCTGTTTTAATTAGTATTTCTTTATTATTGGTTAATAAATTCAAGAAATTAATTTTTTATCATTTAATAATTGTTTATCAATTTACTATTGATTAATAATTATTGTTTAATAATCTGTGTCAGTTTATTAAATTTAATTACTAAACATTATTATTTAATAATTGTTAATTTATTATTGATTAATATATTTTTGTTTAAAAATTTATTATTTTTATATAATTATAATAAATTATATTAAAATTTTCAGTTGTAAGGAATGAAATTTTAATTACAAAATTTGCACTAAGTTGAACGTTCTATGAGCTATTTTTTTTTGTTAATATTTTGGGAACGTGGATACATTTAGCTCCGCTTCTATTTTACAAGTGGTTGACACGTGGTTCTCAAAATGATTGCTGTATGCACATGTTTTTATATTGTAGGCAAGACCTTTGTTTATTCTGTTATGTCTACAATATTCTAGCCTAGACATTTATTATTCCTATTTATTTTATTTTAGAAATATTAAAGTTTCCAAAAAAAAAACTTTTAAAGATATGTTGACATTATTGGGTAAATCTTTTTAATGTTCAAGCAAACCTATTAAGCAGACATTTAGATACAGTTGCGCTTATCTAAGCAAGTATAGTTTTAAACTCTTAAAATATTACTTCTTAATTTTATTCTATGTAAATAGTAATAGAAAACACATTAAAAATAAAGACTTGCCCAAAATAAGTAAACGCTTTCAACCAAAATAAAAGTACAACGTTAATTGTTTGAACGCTAAGATAACTATAAACGAACGCTAATGAGTTATAATTAACAAAATTTTAGTAACAGTTGATCACTGACTACAGATTTTCAAATAATAAAAGACGAATTATTTAAAATTATTAATAAATAATTATAAATTATTAAAAAATTATTAAAATGGTTTAGGAAACTATTAGTTTCTATTAAAGTGAAATATTGTTGTATTTTAATTTATTTATTGTTCACTATTTTTGAAAATAAGAAAACGACGTGCCATAAGCATCACGATTAGATTTAAAAACGGCGCACGTATATTCCGATATATATATATATATGTATATACTAGCTTTAACCCGCGGCTTCGCTCGCGTTATGTCCTTAAGTTTCAAAGATCATTGCAAAGAAAATAAAATAATATGGTAATTATTTTTATTGCGTGACTGGACTCATCAGTAATTAAAAATTATAACACCCAATTTAGCTTAAAAAACTGAAAACATGCTTGATTGAAATATGTTACACTATTACAAAAAAAAAAATTTTAATCCTAACATTTTAAACAGTACAAAGTATTAACGTAAAATAAAAAATTAATTAATTAATATTTTGCCCCAATTGTGTGATCCGAAGCCTTGTTCCATTACATAGTGGAGGAGCATCTAGATTTCTTATAAGCGTAACTCTTACATTTAGTTTCATTTGAAGTTTTCGTGAGGGTACACTCGAAAGTTCAAGTGAATTTAAAAACTCCGCAGGATATGAAGTGCTTTGTTCTGTATCCATGATTGTATCTATTGACAAATACTCCTTCATTTCCCCTTGCACCTCTTTTAAAATATAAGTGTAGATTTTATTAACGATATAATTTTTTTGGCGCCAATATTGCTCTTGCGTACGACCACCGATCACTATTCAAATTTTGCTGCAAGTCCGGGAAAACTTTATTTTTTTTTTATTTTTTGATTCTCCACAACTTTAGTTTGAAACTTTTTTCGCTTAAATGCCTAGATTCGGAGAAAAACTGAGTCATACCAATTTTTAACCCTTTTCCCCAAAAACTTCACGTCCGATTTCAAAAAAATTAACACCATTCGATTCAGCGTCCTGGAATTACCCTTATATGAAGTTTTCAGGTCTACTGGTAAAAAGTGCTTGCTTTGCCTCTTGTTGACTGGCCTAGTATAGAACGTGCGCATGTAGTCGAATATCGATATCTCGCCGATTGCATGCAACGCGCGCGCGTGCTCTCTGTCGAGTGCTGAGTTAACTACATTTGTTAGCCCGCACTCTTTCGTGGTGTGTTCTACGATGATAGTTATGCGTTAGTTCAGGCTCACATTCGGGTTACAGATTTTGTTTTTCTATTTAAATTTGAAGAAAGGTCTTTGTTGCATTACTTATTAATTTAAATTGTTTGATGTGCTCTTGTATATTCCACTTTTTAAATAAACGTACTTTCCATGAATGGGTTTGGTTTTTATGAATAACTTTACCTAACAAAAAAGTTTTTTTTTTCACATAAACATTGCACCCTTACTTTTCAAACTTGATTTTAGTATAAAATGTGCGACAATTATGCGATAAAACACGATACACATTTTAATTGTCTTACCACGAACTGTGGAAGCAATTCATCAATGCAACTCAGCTTGGTTGGTACGTATTATTTTTAATTTGTAATTTTATTTTATGATGATAAAGACAAAATCTGCTGTTTTTGATGACAAGATTTAATTTTTTTTTAACACTATTAATTGTTTGCTCTAGGGATGTGGCATGTTCGTTTTAGCCAATGGTCTGGTAGATAATGTTAATGGAAATGCATACTATTATTTTGCAAATGTAAACATGGAAACTAGTACTACTAGCATGTGTTAAAATATTTTCTTTCCAACAAAAAAGCTGAAATTGATGCTTAAAACATATTCTAAATAAATATAAATATATTATTGTATTATACTGTCCTTGTGTATTGGGATTTTTCTCTGAACATATAAAAAATAGTTATCTAGTCAATGTCATGTGCATGGCATATGGTTATGCATTCTCCATGGACAAGTTGATAGCTATGGTAGTAGAGAACAGTTAAAACATGTTATTATGACACTGTCATGATTCACTTGAGCTTACTAATAATATGTCTGGCACTGGGTTGGTAAATAATTTGTTCTGAATGTATTAAAGGTCTTTCTGAATGTGTTGCTATTGTATAAAATTGTGAACTGCAAGAATCTAACTTAGAATTTGTAATTTTTTTGGCTTGTGTTAAATCACTAAATTTATCAGAGGCTTTTTTTATGTTGTCTGTTATTGCTTGTGCCTTGTCCCATTTGCGTGGGTGAGAGCTAGGGACAGCAATACACTCCAATAGGTTTACTAACAAACATATTAAACTAGTTACAAAATATGGAAAGATAATTCTGAACATGGTGACTTAAAAAGCTGTGCCATTAGACGTGAGGATTTAAGCAGCAGTGTTTAGTTTGCATTTTATGACTATGCTAATGTAGTAAACGTTCATTAATATACAGTTTGTTCAGAAATTGCTGGACATATATTTAATGGGTGGCAAGGAATGCTGAAACAAGCATTTTTGTAAAGGAACATAGGACCAGAACCTAAACCTGCAAAGTTACAGGAACGAACAGTAGCGAGCAAATTAGGTTTTCATACACAACTAGGCACCAATACAGTGCCAGAGAGGATACACAATCATAGCGCAGTGACTTATCATGTTCAGGTGCTCTGTGGGAAGCAAGGTAATGAGCGGGACACAGAAATTTAGGGTTAGCCATATGAAACCAGCAACCAGCAGTCTGTTGGGTACAGCAGTGTGAATGGTTTTGTTGTGTTACGTTTGCATGTTTGGCTTTGGACGGTTAGCAATGTGTATGTTATTCCGTACCTCCACTTCTTCTACACATCCTGCCAGAGCTGTTAGAAGATGTGCCACTAGCTGTGAGGAACACCATCTGGTTTCTTCATGACTGTGCTCCATTTCACTCGAGTGTTATACGACAGAATCTCAGCAACATATTTCCTAGATGATGAGAAAATGGTGGCCCAATCCCATGGCCCCCTCAATTGCCAGACCTCAAACCTCTGGACTTCTTATGGGGTCACATTAAAAGCCACATCTACATGATATTTGACGCTGGTTGAGATAGCTGTGAAATACGACGACACATAATTTTGGCTTGCGAACCTTTGTATAATGTGCCACAAATGTTCATAAGAGTGCATGACTATACTTTGTCACTGTAATGCTTGTGTTAAGGTTTTGATGTAGTAATTCAAGATCTATTGTGAAGGTGAGACATGTATGTTACCATGAACCCTCACTTGCTCCTAGCAGTTGACAACCCATATACCTAACCCTGTTTCCACTGCGCTTCAATCACGTTTTCTTAGCCACTGGAGTGGCACCTAGATGCGGGTGAAATTCAAATTTGCATGCCACTGTTCGCACCTGTAACTTGCAGGGTTTCTTTTCCGGACATATGTTCCTTAGCAAAAATTGCTTTTTTTGGCATTCCCTGCCACCAATTAAATTTATGGCCAACAATTTACGAATATCCTGAATTAGGCGTAATGGTGAATTCCAATGTTAGGATGCAATTTTCAGGCATGTTGTCTCTTGCTTGAATTCAAACAAAACATAAAGATTTAGTTATAGTCCAAATTTCTTAATCACATTTTTAAAAACATGGAAATACTTAAAATGTCAGTCCACATCAGTTGCTGCCTGACTAAGAGTTCTGCAGCCCAGATCATTGATGCATTAGAATTGCACTGTTGTTGCAGTAATTAAAACAGAGTAGTTTGTGAATACTGTAAATCAATGCATATAAATTAATTTTTAACTTGCCGGGGTCCTTAATAAATAGAGCCTGGGACAGAGTACACCTGCTGCTCCTCCTCCCCCTATCTTCCCTGAACACCTTTTATGGTCTCAAGGTCTACTTTGGTGTAGGCAGAGTTAAAGGGCATGGTGAATTTAACAAATCTCAACATTCCTATTGCCTCTGTGGAATACTTGATTATTTCTACCGACGTAATTGCTAAAGAACACTTTTTCCCTCCCCCCCCCCCCTCCCAGTTATTTAGCCATACTAATTTTTAAAAAATATGTTTTTTCTTACAACCTGCAACAGGAGTTTAAATAAAATCTAGCGCCATTAATCAAGTTGTCTCACCACACACTAGAGGTGGGTTGTTACAGCAATTTTCGGTATCTGTTCCAACCAGTTACTGATACAGTAATGTACTAGTTACAAGTATCTGATACTTCTGTATCAGCTACAACAGTAGCGGTCCCAGGAAGCAACAAGGTATCAGCATTCTCGTTACAGGTTACACATCCTCCGTGCCGTCATCACCAGCGTAAAAAGGTATCAGTTTTCTCATTCTACATTCTTTGTAGTAGTAAAAAGGTATCAGTTTTCTCATTCTACATTCTTCGTAGTAGTAAAAATGTATCAGTTTTCTATTTCTACATTCTTCGTAGTTGAAAAAAGGTATCGGTGTTCTCTTTCCACGCCTTTCGTAATCGGAGTCTTCAATCTTTGCAAGGAGCACGCACTGCGCACTGAGCGTACTTTGATGAGAAGCCTAAGATGTACATCGAGCTCTGTCCCTGCCCGAACACGCCCGAATATTCACCTTCGGCCAACCTCGGGATTTGTTTTATTTTTGCACAGGAAAAATGAATTCAAATATTTCAAGTGGTCGGTTAGGTTAGCTACATTAAAACACTTTAGAACACTATGGACGGTTAGTTAGGTTAGAATAGCTACTATAAAATAAACAGAGAAATATAAATATATATAAATAAACCCGAGGTTGGCCGAAGGTGAATATTCGGGTGTGTTCAGGCAGGGACAGAACTTGATGTACATCTTAGGCTTCCCCCTCCCCTACATTCTTTCTCTTCTTTATCCCTTTTTCGTCGTGCTGCTCCCTCCCCTTTCACAAGCTCCGCCCGAGTGGCCGTCATCTGCGATCGGGTTCTACGCACATTGGCCGTGGTGTTGTTCCAGGTGAATTCTAAACTGATACTAAAGTACTTGATACTTGAATAGTGTACTCGTTTGCAGTACTTGATGCAGGCGTGTATTAGTTACAAAGTAGCAGATTGATACTCTGCAACCCACCTCTACCACACACCCAATCCTTATGTATTTGTGACCCATATTTACCACCGCCTATTGCTCAACCTTAACTTGCTGCATTAACTTGAGTTAACTGTTTGACTCATGTCATGAGTTAATTCAAGCATTAAAGTCAAAGAAGCATTTCCATAAGCTTTATAAAAGAAACAACAACACTTATTACTATTCACTTTTCTCTTATTGTCGTGAATTAGTAAAATGTTTATTAAAAAGAGACAAAATTCAATGGACTTTAAATACCAATAATTATATTAAAACTAACCCTAAAAAATTTTGGCGATATGTCAAACTAATGAAAGATGGCTTTTATGAACAGCATTCTCTAAAAATTAATGGAACTATTACGAGCGATCCCGCTGAACTAGACAATGGATACGCTAAATAATTTTCCAGTGTCTACAAACCTTCTACATGTATCCAACAACCTGTGACAAACAATATACATTTAGTATCTATACCTGTCCCCACATTCTCAGAATGTTTAGTATTATGGAGCATAAAATCAATGAAATCATCCAAATCTACGGGTCCTGATGGCATACCTAATTTCATTATAAAAGGCTGCTCTGAATTATTGATCCCTCTTTTGCTACATATTTTAAATTCTAGTTTACAATCCTCTGTTTTCCCGGAGAAATGGAAAACTGCTAAGGTGATACCTATCCACAAAAAGGGCTCTAAACTGAATGTTAACAATTATAGGCCTATTCCTCTACTCAATGGTTTTTCTAAAATATTTGAAAAAATAATTTTTAGATTTTTAAATTTCCAGCTTAAGAACAGTTTATCGAGCAATCAGCATGGTTTTAGGAAAGGTTTATCGACCACCACTAACTTGCTTACTTTTTAAAATCCTATACACAGAGAGGTTGCCAACAGAGCGCAAGTGGATGCCTGTTATTTTGATTTAGCCAAGGCCTTTGACACTGTGAACCATTCTATACTTCTTAAAAAATTATTTAACTTTGGCTTAACTCAAAATTTTACAAACTGGTTTTCTAATTACTTAACTAATATAAGTTTTTATGTTACAATTAATAACCACAATTCTTCCCTGTTTAGTATCTCTTCTGGTGTCCCTCAAGGAGGCACATTATCGCCTCTTCTTTTTAATTTATATATAAACGACCTACCTCATGTTCTCAACCATTCTACAGGAGTATTTTTTGCCGATCTAAAAATATTTAGGAATATAATAATACCGAATGATTGTATTTTATTACAAAATGAGATTTCCCAAATAAACAATTGGTGTAAATTTAATCTGGTTACACTAAATAAACACACAACATTTGTTATATCCTTTACAAGGAAATATCAATTTGATTATATTTTAGAAAACTCTGTAATCACAAAATGTTCAACAATTAGGGATCTTGGTGTTATTTTATATTCTAAATTATTTTTCCATAATCATGTAAACTATTTATACATGTCTTCCCGCAAAACCCTTGCTATGATCAAATGTTTTACTTTTTATGCTACTAATTCCGACTCAATTCTCTCCCCGTATTTTTGCCTTAATAAGGTCCAAATTAGAATATTGTTCAGTAATCTGGAATGACATCAAGTCGGCCGATGCAAATAAACTAGAAAGTATACAAACAAAATTAATTAATTTAATAAACTTAAAAAACCTTCCTACACCTGCATTAACTCCTCTTGGTGCTCGTAGAGTATATTTAGATTCTCTGTTTGTTGAAAATTGTTTTAACGCTAAAATTAACTGTACTTATCTCCTGGAAACCACTGGGTTAAAAATACCACAATTTAATTCTCGTTTATACCAAACATATTGTACTCTACATAACTTTAATGACATCATATATAGATTAATTAGGAATCACAATAATAATCAATTGTCTAAACTTAAAAATTTATCCTCTTAACTTGTCCTCTAGTCACGTGTTATATTTTGTATTATCCATTTTTCTGTATATTTTGTGTATAGTAAATGTATTCACTGAGGTTTAATAATTATGTAATTAACATTTCGCTAAGTAATGTGTCATGTTATCTTGTCCTTTTGGTATTTATGTCATTTCTGTTTTCATGTTTTGTGTTTATCCTGTGCTGTCTCTATTTATTGTGATAGTCTTTGTTTTTACTTGTTTTGTGTCGTACTTGTTTTGTGTCGTGCCCACCTCTAAAGTCTCAAGACTGTCGGTGGGCATGTAATAAATTTAAATAAATAAATAAATAGTGCCTGCAGCCAGTAAAATTCCTTTAACCTTTTGCCACTAATGCCTGTAACTGCAAAGAGGTCTACAATTCAGGCATAAGCATGCACATTGCAAAAGATCATCTTTCCCAATTAATCTTTCTTGATTGTGTCAAATCAAAATGGTTGCTTGTGTGTTAATCATGATAAATAGGACTGGGCATTGAGCATTGTCTTACTAGCCCAATGTTCGGCACTATGGTTTATGTTGCCATCAGATTTGATTTTTGATCCATTTGTTTGGAAATGGGATGAAACATCATCTCCAAATTTGGCGACACCCTTTCACTTTTTAATTCTTTACATTCCCTTTATTATGCCTATTTAAGTTAGATAACAAATAAAGAATTACCTAATTTGAATACAATAGAGTTGGTCTGTAGGCCTATTTATTTAAAAAAGTAGAAATACTCTGTAATGTTGAACGAGTCATAAATTACCAAATTTAAAATAAAGTAAATTTTCAAACACCAAATTGTAGTTATTTACAAAATCAGCACACATTAGTACCATTTCCCTATTATTTTAGGAGGGGACAATATTTTCAGTGTCCTCTAGTTACCATACTGATACTGCTGATCTTAAAGCCAGCAGCCAAGGCAAAGTAATGTAGTGGGAGAGCTTGCTAGTTGTATAACAAAAAATTGGTTTGTGAGTTGGTAGTTTTTTTGTAATTAGTTTATATAATTACTTTTTTTGCAGCATGTGGGTTTGAAAGAACTAGAACTTGGCTATAAACTTCACAACAGCATTCGGCAAATTCTGTGTGTGATGGCACTTCTTTGCTACCATTTGATTGTCATTCATGTCTTCAGTCATTTTGAAGGTGATCTGGACTTCTGTGATGAAATCCTAAAACACCAGCTACAGGTAATATTTTTGTGGAATTGTATTTTATCAACAGTAAGTCTTCTACTTTGATAAGGGTTAGGGTTTTTAATATTTGTGTTCGATTTTCATCAAGTCGATGCCTAACAAAATGTTCCCTGAACATTAATTTTAGTAAAGATAGATGTTTTTAGTAGCTAAACAGTAATATTAAAAGAGCTGGTTTTGGATGGTGAAAATTATGTCTTAGTAGTGCAGATATAATTAATGATCAATGTGAAATTTGGCAAAAATATTATTGTGAATTAGCAAAACAGTTTGTTTCTGACAAGGAAATTTAATGTTGTTTAGTAATAAAACCTTAATATTTTAACAGGCAGACATGTGACTGTTAGAATTATACATGAGACTTTCAGATACAATTACTGTTTGGCTTTTAGGATCCTCAATGTTTTTAATGAACTGTAACTAACTGGTTCTACCTGATTTCATTTTCATAGGTTTATGATACTATAAATTGTTGAAGCCAGACGTCGCGTTCTCTCATAATTTGTTCGTGACTCCCTAGGTTTTGTTTACCCCCACACGAACCTTGGCTCCTTTGCAAAATGTCAAGGCAACACTGCTGGGGGGTATGGGAGAACCTACCATAAGAGCTAGCTGTTAGTCTCATCTTCTGGATGCAATTCCAAACAAATACAGATTAACATGAAATATCCGTAAAAAAAAAACTTTTATCACTGCACCATGCATTGGCCTAATGGCCGGTACAAGGTTTCATGTTCCTTGTGTTATGGTTGAAGATTTTTATTTTTCATAAAATATCTACTTAGTTAGGTGTGCTTGTTCTGTTTAAAATGGTATCCTGTATCACAAGATTGTTGATTGGCTTAGCATGCTGCACTTGACAACAAACCATACATAACTGTTTATGAGCAAATGTTGTTTATAATGAAAAGTTAATATTCATAAAATATTTTTAGCTAGTCCACTCATGAATAATAATTGTTTAAGATACCTCTAAACCCTGCATATCTATGTTAAATGGAGCTTCTGAGTGCTCAGATTATCTGATTAGGGCCAAAGGTTTAATATATTGTTTACTGTTATAATGTTTTCCTAATCCTAATTTAATTTGCAACATATGCCTGACAAATGACATCTAAAAAGTACATCCCTGTATTTTAATAGCTGGAAAAAAGGTATTTATATTTTAATATGCTGTACTGCTTCTTGGCTTGTGGGTTGCAACAAGGCATGCCAAAACATTGGGCTTATCAACATTTATACAAATGTGCTAAGAAGCAGTGACTAGCCACACAAACCTACAATCAGGATTTAATACATGTAGTGAAAATTACTATTTATTTCCCATACACAAATTCTCTAAGTCTGCAAATGTCTAGAGTTTTTTATGTATATACCCTAAGTGAGTACTGTTAAAAAATACTGCTGTACATGATAGTAAACTCAAATCCTTTTTGAAAAATTAAAAATGTTAAGGTTGTTTTCAGTTAAATATTATGTACAGACACTACATTTGTTTTGAGCACAAAATGTATAATAGTATTTGTTTGTTGTTTAATATTTTCACAGTGCTAAGAACAATTAGTGAAATTGTTTTGATTATCTTTGTAGCTATAGGACGTGTTTTGTGGTTTTTGGATGGACAGTTAAAGAAAAAACATACAGAAATCAAAAACTACCAGTATGTAATGAAGTAAGCGTGAAAGAATTCCCAAGTGGAATTACATAATGAGGAAACATACAACCATAAATTAGATCATTCCACAATCAAATAATTGGGAATTTGCTGTATAGTTTAGCAAATGCTGTATTTTAGAATATTTATATTTTTGTAATATGTAGAAGTGGCCATATCTGTATTTTTAGCTATATCCAGATGGTGTGTGGTTCCTGTTCTTCAAAGGAAGGCTTGAGTTTATGAAAGGAAATATTGATGAATCCATTTCATGGTACACGCGATCCTGGAAGTCTCAGAGTGTGTGGCCTCAGTTTCACCATCTTTGTTTCTGGGAGCTCACATGGACAAACAGGTAGTTGCACAAGACTTGTAATTTTTCATGTGTGCCATTCATTTGGTTGAACTTACTTCTTGTTCTTTTGCATGCTGTTGGTTCTGCAGTTAAAATGTGTTATTTTTTGTGTAAAAATACATAATTTTTAATTCAGTTCAAAAAGAACTCATCCTATGTATTCCATTCCACAAATAGTGACAACACAAGTCTACCAGTATCACTATGCCAGAGATGTTTACAGTTAACTTTGTTGTCAACATCTGCTCAAAAGGTAATAAGACAGATTTTGTTATATAAAATGATAAAGCTGGCTTGCACAGTCTAGTAAGAAAAATCCAAGCAATAAATTTGCAGGTTAATCAAATGGAGTAGTGCTATTCTTTGACTCATGTAATGACTGCGGAAGCGAACCTCAATGGAACTTAAAATATAGACCATATTTCAGTTTGATAAGGCAATTTGCTGTGTTTAATCAAAATTTTCACACATTAGTAGATTAATAGAATTATTAATTTAATATACTTTAAAAATTTTTAAACTTAAAATGTAATTGTGTAAGTGTAGTTAAAGAATTGACAAATTCAATTAACGTCCAACATTTGAGTTATTTCTGTGTTCAATGATGTCTTAAATGTGTTTGTTTATATATTTTGTGATTAATGCATTGAAGTAACAATAATTAGTATTGGGTGTTGATAACCTTACATCTTAAGATGGATTTTGTTAAAATAATATACAGCATTTTAATGCACTTTTGACAGACTTTAAAGGATGATATATAATAGTAAAATAAATAATTTTTATAACCGAATCCCGGGTGATGTATCTTAGATCTAGACCACAACGTTAGCGAGATGTTTTGATCTCCAACGAAAAAAAAACTTCAAAATCTACAGTATATCAGGATTAACCTTTGAATGATACCCTCAACTTTGAAATAACCAAGTTAGAATCAGTGAATATGGAAGATTTATTCAAAATGATTAAGACTGTTTGTGAAAAGGTTGGTAAGTCGAAGAATGAGAACCTCATCCTCAGAACCCTACCTGTGGATTCTAGAGCAGAAACTGCAGAAATTAGGCAAGAATTGATTCATGCCAAAGAAAAACTATATTCCAACAGAGATCATGAAACTTCATATAGTTAAGCCCACAAGAAGCCTTTTGTCAACCAAGCTAGCCGACCGTGCAAATTTTCAGAGCGACTCCGGTAACCGCAGTCTGCCTCATGACCTACTTTTCACTCAGCACGATTCGCGCAGCGTCAAGAGCGCTAATGAAAACAACCAACGAGTCGCCAGTGATGGCTTTACCTTGGTGCAACACAGCGCAAATCCAAATCTACTGGTCACCCTGAAATGAAACGTGAAACTGAAAGGATGAAACCTATGCAAGTGGGTATCAGAAATATATCCACTCTAAAAATGATACCCAAACCTACTTATATAAAAAAGGCACTTTGTAACTAGATTTGATCCAGCTGTGCAAGAGCAAGTAATCATTGATTACATATCTAATGAGCTCAACTTGCCTCAAGTTAAAGTGACAAAACTTAAAACAAAATTCAACTTCTATGCTTCTCTCTG
Source organism: Bacillus rossius redtenbacheri (assembly GCF_032445375.1). Classification (NCBI taxonomy): domain Eukaryota; kingdom Metazoa; phylum Arthropoda; class Insecta; order Phasmatodea; family Bacillidae; genus Bacillus; species Bacillus rossius. The sequence goes on along the minus strand of NC_086331.1, from coordinate 91,647,794 downwards.
TGTTTAAGTGCTGGAAGATGACTTAAATAGAATAAATAACATTGTATTCTGGCGAAGTGGTTGTTTGATAAGCTGCTTTTATGGTAAATTGCTTCCAGCTCAAATTCTAAATAAAATCTCTGCAACAGAGGAGCTCACAATTTCTTCCAGGCCTGGGGCATCCACTTCTGCTTCTACTTTGATGCCCGGAGGAGCATCATGATCTCTGTCATGAAGCCTTTTTCTGAGGAATATTTAATTGCTTATCAAAATGTGAAAAGCTTAAAAACAAAATATATTGAATTTTCTGAAAATATTGTTAGCTTTCATTATGATATGATATGCTTGATCGAAACCTGGCTAAAGGAAGATAGCATAAACTTGCACTATTTTACCAACTGATATTTAGTTTTTAGAGAGAGAGAGAAATTTTCAACTTACAATGAAGAAAAGAGGTGGTGGTGTCCTGTCAGCTGTCAACAAGCACAAATTTTTATCAGTTCAACCAGTGTATGTTTACAACTTTCCCAGTATCGAAGTTGTCTGGCTAAAAATAAAATAAACGTCTACCAAATCGATAATCCTTGCTACTATCTACTTACCTCCAGATATCACTCCTAATGTTTACTTGGAATATTTTGAGTCCTTGGAAGGTATACTTCTATCCTGTGGTGAAGATGTAGTGATTTTTGGTGATTTTAACATTCCCGGTATTGACTGGATTATAGGGCTGGGCGATTAATTGAAATTTAGGATTTCGATTCGATTCCGTAAATAATCGAAATCGTTTCTTCTTTAAAATTAAGAATCGAAAAATTCGAACTTTGTCTAGGTCATTTGCATGGTGACAATTTCCACACATTCCGTTAAATTGCACATAAACTTTGTATGTACGTAAATCCTCAACGAATATTCCATTTAGCGACGTTCTTCATATCTACGAACTTTGGTTCTGCCAAACACTCATGATTCATAAGCAATATTTACCTCCAATCCTCTAAATAACAACACTCATTTTGTTCAAAATGGGGAAAAAAAAATCTTTATTACAAACGGCCGAGAAACACATTAATTATGCAATTGGAAAGTCCACGAACCAATCGTACAATAAGTTTCATTTCTGGGCTGTGAATATAACCTCAATCACCGAAAGCGGTAAATAAACACTACCCTAGCTTCATAGATATGATACCGACGTGCACGCAACACTTCCACAAAATGGCTGCCGAATTGTCTGCAACTTGAGCGCTAATGGTGGCAGACTTCAGTACCACGGCTTGGACATAAAAAAGTCTGATTCTTCCAATCGAAGCTGTGCATCTGTTGCACTATATCTGTGATAACCACTTTGTTTTGGTTCTGGGTTCCGCTTTTATACGTTTTTTTTAAGTGAGGAAGTTTGATAGCTATACAATTACATGTGGTAGTTGTGTTCTTTTTCTTTGTCTTAACATATATGCCTTCACTGCAGTATCACAGATGCCGACGACATTAATGGAAAATGCAAGAGCGTTAGTACTGTGGAAATGAGAAATGATCCATCATGTTTATTTTATTTTGTCACGTCCTCACGTCCAATACCGTGTTGAGTTTCTAGTGTGAAAACAATCTTTGTGCTGATTGTAGAAATGAGTGAAAACGTGAAAGGTGCATTTAAAGGTCGAAGTGCGGTTTGGAAATTTTACGAAAAAGTGTCAGAAACACATTCAAAATGCAAAACATGTGGCAACAAACTTAAACAAGTTCATGGGAGCACAACCAGCATGGCTAAACATCTCGCAAAACACACTGACGTATATTCCGAATTTTTAAAATTGCAATCTCAAATGAAATCTGTGGTACTTCCATCTTCATCTGTACCCAAACAGAAAATTGTCCAGCAAACTGCATTTTCTAGGTTAGAAAAATATCCAAACGATCATCCCAGAGCAGTTTCCATTACCAGTGCAATAGGCAAAATGTTGGCACCAGATCTTCAACCATTCAGCATGGTCCAAGATACAGGTTTTAGAGACCTCATGTCACTGGTTGAACCAAAATATAGCATGCCTGACCGTAGAACATTTGCAAGGCGTGTAATTCCAGATCTTTATGAACATCATCTTGAAAGAATAAAAACAAAACTGGCAACAGACATTGACGGCGGAGTAAATTCTATAGCTTTAACCACAGACATGTGGACTTCACGAAGTAATGATTCTAAGAATGTTTGCCTACATTGTTAGAAATTTTTTTACACTTGTTTACCTTATGCATTTGCTCTAGAATTAAAGAATCGAATCGAAATCGAAATTTCAATTTTTTTACAGTAATTTGAATCGGAATCGAATCGAAATGAAATCTGTGGAATCGCCCAGCCCTACTGGATTAACATTGAAACTGATAATATTATGCAGTCACATGTCTAAAACTAAAGCCAATTATTTACTTTACTTTACTTATAGTCTTGGTTTAATACAATACAATGATACCCAGCCTTCTATAAATCTTTTAGACCTTTGTCTTTCTAATCTTTCACAATGTAAAGTAACATACAGTCAAACCTCTCTGAAACAACCCCTCACGGTTCCCAGGAATAGGGTCTTAATAGAGGGGGGGTCGTAATAGATGTTTTCCAAAATTTTCAGTTCGTTTCAATCCCCCCCTCCCTCCCGAACCGCTACTCGCTAACCAGCCGTACAATGGCAGGATGCTGTCACTCACAATGCTAGACGGCTTTGCTTTAAACCCAATTCAACCTTCATGACAGGCCACCTCTAAAGAAAATATGTCAAAAGACAGTTTATTTTTACTGGTTAGTTTACATGTACGTTTTCTGCTTGCCGTAGTTAAATACACTAGAACCCCGATGTCACGAACCCCGGATTTAACGAAGCAGTGATTTTACGAATACTTTCTCGGGAACCGTCAAAAAATTGGACATTTTGACCAAAATGTGAAAATCAGAAAAAAAAAATAAAAAAAAAATAAAAACGAAATGAAAGATCATTAAAATCTGTTAATTTTAACACACAGCGTATTTTTGTGTCGGCTTTAATACTTCCAATAATGTTCATGTAAGAATAACAAAAAAAATAATGGGACATTTCCTTTAAAAATATGGCAGCGGTAGGTTCTGCAATGCGAGTGGGCGCACACGAAGCTCGCCCAGCTGGCTGGCGGCAGCGGCTTCATGACGCATAAGCTCACTCTTCCCTCCCCACGTTTACATTCTTCAAGTCTAGCTCATCCCTCCCAGACACACAAACCATCTACTGTCCTCCCTTATAACACCCCAACTTCGCTCCCCTTTGAAAAACCTTCAGTGAGAAAATGCTCTTTTCACCCTCTCTTCTCCCGTATAATTGGGCTATTATGAATGGGGTACTAAAGTGGTGAGGGAGAGGTAAGATCGTTGTAAATATTTTCGGACCCCTCCCTCCCCACCAAACACGCCCAAAAACAAGTACGTATGTCAAAATATGTATTTTTTCACACCAAGTTCGAGTTCAGTCATCTTTGGCAAGGAATTTACAAGCTTTCAAAATTAAATATAAATGTATTTTAATAGCAAGGGTCCTATGAAAAGGAATATACAAAATAAAATCAAGCTGCTGTCACCAAACAAAGCATAAAACGGCCCAATGCGTGGTCGCTTCGTTATTGCTCGCGCGAGAGGCGAGACGTGGAATGTTAGAAGAAAGATAAATGCGGGGGAGACAGACGGCAGCCAGTGTGTTTCCTGCGTGGGGAATAAGTGGCGTAGCCTTTTTTTTTATGCTGGGTGAAGCAACCTTTTTCTGTCAACCTACGGGAAAAGATAATTGCTTGAGCTGTCAAAATAAACATCGCTGCGGCAGTTAAAACAAGTCGAGGCGGGCGTGCATCCAGTCTGTCGCTGTGTATATCTACTCAAAAAACATAACATCTCAATTCATAACAAGATTCTTTATAACCTACACGCATTGCCGGATGTTTTCAGCCTGATCCATACAAGTTCTTTAGCCACGTTTTAAATGATAACAACTGGCGGTCCAGTGTTGTGCCCTGTTTTGCGGACACATAAAGCTTTTATAAATTTTCTGACAGTTTTAATATATTTTTACTCTTGTTAAAATGATGCAGATAACGTGATTCGTGGAATGGGGGTTGTCAAGCGCTGACAGCGGTCGACAGGAAGTGGTATCAATTTTTGATATGCGCTGCCTACGGCAGTACAGCACTCGGCAAGAGAAACGCAGTAACACGCTACTCACCACAAGAAACTTATTTTCTGTCCGATTTTCTTCGGATTTTCGGCAATTTTTTCACGGTTCCTCGAAATCGTGTTGTAATAGAGAGGTGGTCGCAATAAATGGGGTTGCAACAAAAAGGTTTTACTGTATGCTGTTGATGTACTTATCAAAAATGATCCATATCAACCAGCTTTAATAATCAACATCATATTATACTTACCCTAATAATATCAATCTTTTTTTATTAGAAATCACAAAAATGGCAATTTTCTTGGTCTGTATAACTATTAAAAACCATGACTGGTCATATGTATACAATTCTTTCGATGCTAAAGACCTTGTCGATCAACTGACAATCTTTAATTGATAAAATAAATACCTTCATCCCATTAACTTTAAAAAACAGTCTAAATATCCTGTTTGGTTGTCAAGGTAATTAATATGTGCTTTAAAATATAAGAAACATTTTCACAAGCTCTACAGAAGAAACAATTATTAGTACTATTCACAGTTCTCTAATTTTCATAAATTGGTTAAATGTCTTGGGACAGGCACTTTGGTGAATAGCTGACCAGGAGATCTGTTTGTTGAAGAGATAGTTGCTTGAGAATCGAAATAAAATGTGCAGAATTTCTGACATGAGAGGCTTGAGTGGGAACTAAAGGTTGGATTATTCTATTTATGTATCTGGCTAGTGCATGGGTAGGAAGGAGAGCTGATTGCACTAACAATAGGACGAAGAGGAAAGTCCTTCTTACGTATCGGCAGCCCATAGAATGTAGGGGTTCTGGCATCTTTGACAATTATATGTTTATTAGTGTCTTCCTCTAAAACTGACTCGACAACCAATTTCTTTCTGGCCAGCACTCCCAGCCTATCACAGAAGACCAGCTCTGATTGGCCAAACCAACAGGCCAACCAGAAGAAAGGAAGACTCTGATTGGCCCACAGCTGCAGCCATTCGGGAAACACTCCCCTCTCAGGCGAGACTATTAAAAAGGCAGGAGAACTTGTAATAACCTCAGTAGTTAACTCTACCCTGATGATGGCGACTGCAACGTCGACCGAAATGTTGGTGATATATTCGCTTTGGATGCAGCTACAACCTAGAAGCCAAGCAACTCCAGACAAGGGCCGCGAAAACCCGCAATTATTTTTTTTAATTATTAAACAAATAAGTGTGAACGCACGATAATAATGGTATGTGGAACCATATCTATAGTACATTGCATCAGATAATATTGTTCCAATATGGAGTTCAGTGTTACAAATTATCGCATTCTATACCCAAAATTATGGTATGTGACAGCTGATTATTACCATAGCGCTAGAGCAGCAGTGGGATGCAAAGGACACTAGAGGATATTAGAGTTGAAGAGTTCTAGAGGTGCTTCAAACAGTGGGAAAAACGACTTGACAAGTGCATCGCATCTAATGGAGATTACTTTGAAGGTGACTGAAGGAATTTTCTAAAAAAAGGTAATAAATAAAATTGTTATAACAAAAAAAATCCGCTTTTTTTTTTTTGATTACCCCTTGTACTTTACACTAAATCTTAGTCCATTGTTTATCCAAAAAGAAAACTAACCTATTTACACATGTCACTGAAGTCTGATTCTACAGTGAATCACTCCCTTATTTGTCCTTTTCCCCACATCACTGTTCCCGAACACTGTTTCACCACTACTGTGTGCACGCTGCCTCGCTATTTCTCTATTATGCCACACAACCTCCCAGCAGAACAGTCGCTCATTCCCTCGAGATCAAGTTGTTGCCTACACTTAATTGCAGGTATTGCTGAAGTGAAAGACTGACTCGACTAATATTTTTAATGCTTCTAGAAAGCCCCTATATCCTGCTACACCAGCGTGTGCCCCTTGACAGTTCTGTGGGCCTTCCAGCATGCATGTTAGTAGCTAAGTATGTTTGAAGTTAGGATGCGTTGCAGGGAAGCCCTATACACTTTAGGTCAGGTTTTTTACCGACTCAACTGGTCAGCTAATATGCTTATATAGCATGCAGAATTAGCCAAGGATGCATCTCATAGCTTTCCGATTGTGCTATAAATTAAGGTCCTTTAGCTGACGCTTGGAAGCTGCCAGAGAACTTATCTAAGGTTGTTCTCTTGGGTCAGGACTAGCCAGAAATCTCCCTAACACGTGGGCAAGACACAAGACACAGCGGCGCCATGCTACGATGGTGGCACAACGAGCTGCAGCGTGATGATAAATGGGGGCTGGAATGCCACTGCAGGAGTTATTTCATAGGCTACAATGTCTCAAAGACTGCCAGCACCGGACCCCGCACACCAGGTGCCATGTGCTACAATAAAAGAAATGTTATTGCTTGTCAAACACCTGCGTCATTGTGCTAAGCAGATCAGCCCTCACCTGACACATCTTTTTGTTACAGTTAGACCATGTCTACCTTTTGGATTTTCAATGAGCATTTTAAAATTAAAAATAGATTTCTTTCACTACTTGGATTAATATTTAAAAAAAAATTTTTAAATCTAGAATGTTAATTGTATTTATTATCCTCATAAAGGATATTTAGAAACATGAGTGTTTTTGCGTATTGTTGTTTAGCACTGTTAATCAAAAGCTATATAGTTATGTTACACTGCCATTAATGTGTGTTAACCATTTGTGTAGTTGTATAGCTCATGTTCCCAAATGTTCCATTGAATTTCCATAAATAATTTTATGGCATATTTACTGTAACATTCTCCAAGTTCATAAAATTTATTTCATCATTTTTATGCCAATTTAATACTAAGCTGATTTGCAAGATTACAATCTTGAAAATCTTATACCGTATTTACTCGCATAATTTCCGCAGTAATTTGGCTACATTTTTGACAAAAAAAATGGGGTGCGGACATTATGAGGTGAAGTCCGAAAAAAAAATTTTTCCTCAAAATTTTACGTTTTGTGTAGAATAAAAAAATTGTTCTCTCATAATTAGTTTACTAGTACCCTGTTTTTACGTATGCTCACGGTTCCGCAGATTGCATTAGTAAAATCGCTGCTTCGTAAAATTGGCACCCTTCCCTCGGCCCAGTTGAAAAATATTAACGGCGGCACACTACTTCGCAGAGCGCTGGTGACTGGCGACCCTCCGCAGCGGATGTGAAAAATGTGACAGGTGTCGAGATAATTGGGTGCCGGCGATTGGTGGAAGACGCCACTCATTTTTTTTTTTCTTCTCTCACTCGCGTGTGCACTCTTACATTCAGAAGCCGCAGCCAGCCTACACAAAATAAATTTGCGTGAAAAGATATTTTTTAATCTTTCATTAAGATGGCCACTAACGGCACGGGGCAGATGTCTAATGTCTGCATTAGCCGGCGCCACTTCTCCGCTACCTCCCCTACTTTGTGACGTAGTGTGAGTTGCAGCTGCTTTGTCCGCGTGTCTGCGGGTGGGATGTGTGTACTAGCTTGTGCTATATATAGCCCATCCCCTTGCAACTCGCGTGACGTCGCATGCAGCTGCGCAGTAGAGTGCGAGTTTCTGAGTCCGGACGGTTTCACCATGCTACAAACCCTCTCAGCGACCGCTCCAGAGAAATGAACAACTCAAGGTCAAAGCATTGTTGACAGCGTCAGTAAATATCCATCCTGTTACTGTGCCTTTCAGGGGTGGCCAAGGTTGCTTTGTCTGGTGCGGAGTTTATGCGGATTTTAAAAAATTCCATTTCAAGTATTTAAAAAGAAATGTGCGGACATTATGCGATGGCGGACATTATGCGATTAAATACGGTACATATTTGCCTGTTAAAAATAAAATATGTTATTTAATTTTGGATTTTTTTATAGCATAAAGTGTGATTGGAGGGAAGCAAGTGTGTATGCAGGCTTCTTGTTGGAAGAGAGTCGTTGGTCTAAGACTATTTATAGTTACCAAAAGGCAGCGATACTCATAATGCTTGGTGAAAACATGACTGCTGAAGAGAAATCAGAGATTGAAAATCTTATGAGGTAAGTAAAAGTTAAGTTTATTTTTAATTTTATAAACTTTATTTATTTCCAATATTTAACCAAATTTTTTTTAAGTTATAAAAAATTAACTTCATAGCATGTTAGATGAATGTGAACAGCATTTATTTCCATGCACATCATCATTTCCTTTCGAAATGTTGCTGCAGGCATGTTTTAAGCTATAAGCTGAAATTAAGTTATTTTGTGTAGGAGTGTTGAAAATGTCATTCAGTTTCAGCTTAAAGTGTTTTAGTATATATCTGTTATTTATTGTTTTTTTATGTAAATTATTACATCTTTCTTTCTTTTTTGTTGATTTGGATAAATGCATTGTCCATTCCAAACATATTTACTGCACTTTCAATTAGTCCTGAGCCGATACTGTTTTGTACCGATAGTGATACGAACCGATATCCCCTGCCGATACACCCGATATGCCAATACCGATACATACTTCAGAAAGCACATACTGTATAATGTTTTTAAGATATTTATTGAGAATACAATAACAAACACACACAAAATCTTACAGTTTGCTTTCACATTGAAGAGAAAATGACTTAGGCAGTTCAAGAAACACAGTTTTTAGGAAGCAATAAGGAAGTTAATTAAAGTTTAGAGAAGAAATTTTAAAACAAAAATATTAAACTTATTTACTACAACTTTTTTGTTTGTACACAGAGCACCTCTCAGATGCCACACTACCAAGCAAATGTAGTTTTTAGGAAGCAGCACTATAAATATTTTGAACTTTTGTTCAAAAAAACTAACTTTCGTATCTTTTGAGGGGTCATGGAGCTCCTTTTGTTTGTGCACAGAGCACCAGCTGTACTAAACAGTCTCTCTGATGCCACACTACCACAAGGTGTTGACAAATATTTCTGAGCAAGTTTTTTGAGTGATTGGTGAGGAGATGTTTTCCAGTACAGAAGTGGGCTTGTATTAATGGCACAGAGTGGTTCCTCAAGGTACCTAGTAAGTTTTTGTGTAGGCGATAAAGATGTACTAGCTCCAACACTACTACTACTGGAAATTAGATTTGTGTACAAATAATGTATGGAGTGACAAGTGTCACTGGAACTTGTAGCGGTATTGTCAAGGGCAGGTGAATGAAGTTCTGGGGTCTGTAACAAACTCAGCTGTTGTTCAAGAGTGGACTTGGCAGAAGTTACATCTTCCTCACTGGAAAAAACAAATTGTTTGAAGCGTGGATCAAGCAGAGTTCTTAAACTGTAATGAACATTTTTTTTCCATATATGCGTAGCGAGTATTTAGGTTGCGAACCATTTCAGTGTAGGCAGACTTCAACTTATTTCCTGGCTTACAAGTAGACAGAAGTTTTGTCCAACCATTAACAAGGGGGATAACTTCTGAAATACTAGTATTCTCATTACTAATGGTTTGGGTGGACATGAAGAAAAATTTAAGCAATTTCGCAATTTCTCCTACCAATTCCCAGTCAGAATTTGTTAGTTCCACATTCAAATTGAGGTCTGGACCAAGATATGATATGGCACGTCTCTGCTCTAAAACCTCTCCAACATAATATAGGTACTGTTCCATCTGGTTGGTTCATCGTGTTTCAGTTTGTGGCATGGCATTTTGTTGGCTTCTCTTGGAATTCAGTCAAACGTTTGTTCGCTGAAATAGAGTGCCTGAAATGCCCTACCACACGCCGAACTATACACATCAGAGACATTTTTATGGTTCAGTAACGACTCTTTGATGACAAGTTATAAAGCATGAGCAGCACACCCAACACACGGGATTTGTAATAATTCACAATCCCGAACCATGTTAGCAGCATTATCTCTTACACTAAGATGCACCTTATCCTTTATACCCCAATCATCTAGATACTGTGTGATGAAATCACATATATTCTGCCCAGTGTAGTTAATATAACTGAATGGCACAACTTCCACACACACACTGATCTTCTCAAAATCAGGAGAAATGAAATGACATGTCAGTGACAGAAAATAATCATTTCCCAGAGATGACCACATGTCAGTTGTACAGCTGATATGGTCTGCAGCCTCCAAAATATCTTTTACTTTCTGGGAAACCACATCATACAGCTCAGGAATTACGCTGCGAGAAAAGTTTGTCCTGTGTGGTATTTTGTACCTCGACTTGAGGTATCTCATCAGATTATTGAAACCTGAAATAAAAAATATAGGGATTTTAATCACATCATATATTATTATGTAACTTAAGTCTATAAACAAAACATTAAAAGTATAGCCTACATTAGGCCTAACTTAACACATCATCCCTGCAAGTTAAGCAAAGAGTTACAAAGTTTAAATGTGTTAGGCCTGAGTTAAAATGTTTTTTACCTTCTGACTCCACAGTACTAAAAGGCAAAAAGTCTGTGCAAATCATATTTGCAATCAGTGATGTTAATTCTGTCACCCTTTTGTGATTAGGAGGATAAGGTATGTTTCTCTTAAACATTTCCGAAATATCTTCTTGTTTACTGGTGTCTTTTCGACGTAATATATGTTCTGTGTGCACAATTTGGACTGATGATGCCATTGTAGGCATACATTCAGATGATGTTGCGGCCGTTTCAACAAACTATGTCGCAGCAGTTTCGGACGATGACCGCGATGCAGACGCCTGTGGAACATCTAACTTAAGTAATTTATTATTTACAGATGAATGCGATCTTTCCATGTGATGCTTCAAATTAGTAGTAGTGTAAGATCGCGTGTCCTTTCCACCACGAGAAACAAGGCAATGGCAAATATTGCACAAAGCCTTTTGGTCATTGCTTTTACTAACAGAAAATAAACTCCATACGTCACTCTTGCGATTCATTTCTGTAATAATATATTTTTTTGAAGAAAGCAGCACCATGTAAAATACAAATAAACAGGAAAGAAAATAATGCTGTTTGACGAAATCACGGAAATAGTAAACATACAAAGGTATCGCTAAAAATCGTGACGTAGTATCGATCTTGCTTCGAGACAATCGCAAACGTCACTCGCATGCGAAATGACGACTGCGCAGCCATCGATCGTTGTTGTTACTTATGTGCGTCGTGTGTGATATCGCTGAACAAGTGACGGTTTTAAGTGTAGGCCTAGGTTAGAAAATACTTGGCGGCGCTTTATGTTAAAAATACGTGGTTTTCTGTGAATAAAATTAATTTTTTTAAATCTTGTGCATTATTATATGGACAGCCGATTTATGAAACGTTTTCTATCACAATGGGTGAAAATAAATACAAAATTTTGTGAGTGTATCGGCACCTTGTATCGGCAAAAAAAAGTATCTGTCCGGACGATTCCAATACGTTAATATCGGCCTATATTTAGTATCGGTTATCGGTATCAGCTCAGCACTACTTTCAATATAAACGTTATGATAAATGTATGGTTTGTCACTCATCTATTTTTCTTCTCTTTCGGATATGCTGTGGAACACTCGTAATCCCTTCTGATCTCCTTAGTATAATATAACTCTGATATAAGGTTTTAAGAGTTATTGTTTTGAGATATTATTTTAACTCTCAACATTGTCTAGCCTGTGTGTTTAGTTTGTTTAGAAGTTATGTTCTTAAGGTTGCATTTTGCTGTAGTATCGACATACCATGTGCCATGATCCCATGATTGCTTCTTTGGATTGAAAACAGAAGTGTTAAGTAGTCATTAGTAGTACAGTAAGTATAGCTGATCCGGCTACTGGTTCATGGCTCAGAAGCCAAGGAGCCGGTCCATCATCAAAGTCTGATGTCATGGTGGCCATTTTGGAATAAAGTGCTTCACTTCCTAACATTACATTTTACGTTACGATGACATCGCAACAATAACCTTGAGCCTGGTGGCCATCTTGGATGATTTTACTTTTGACCTTGACCTTTACCTCGACTGTCATGTTTGATTCTGGTGCCACAACCACTTTCTTTGATTCTGATGTTACTGCTGACATGTTGTTTTTGGACAGTTGTGAAATTCCAGTTACATGAGAATCAGGCTATCTTTTTATGCAACACAACATCAGAGCATGAGTGCAGAATTTATCTATTAGCTACACAGATCTTAACGTCCGAATCTGTAACCACCCGATGAGACCCAAAGGGATACTTAAGACATAATTTATTGAAAATTTCCTCACCAATCAAGGACCAGGTAGCACCCGAATCATCAAGAGCGGGAAATAAATGTTCGTTAAAAACATAAACAAAATAATGAAATTAAAAATTGGTATGTTTTCAAAATTTTTGACTGCCGCAGGAACCAACTCACCGAATCAAGGCCCATTTCCCAGACAGTCAGCTCTGTAGTGTCCAGCTCATTTACACTAAGCATTTTTGATGTAAGGTATCCATGGGAAGTTGCGAGCATTTGTAAACTGCATGACCAAAATCACAGCATTTGGCACACCTGTAATTAGCAGTGCCCACATCAAGCGCATTTACAAGCTCCGGATGGTTCATAGCCTCGCTCACCTCGTCACTTGGTGCACTTATACTGCCCGAACCATACAAGGCAGAATCATGCAGCGTAGCATGAACATTTTATAACTTACACTATAGGCAGAGAACACGTCTGGGCTCCCTTACAGGAGGGTTTGCGTCACAGCTCTGCGGCGAAAGCGAAATGTCCTAGTGATACTTTTTTACAGCCATAAGCAATTTTACAGATCGCCACTCCATCTGCGGAGAGCTTCCAGACTGGATGGGGTTAACATGGTACTAATTTGTAACACGAGGGGTGACACATTACCCAAGATAACTTGCACTAATTCAGCTTCCTGTAAGCCCAGCTCAATCACGTCTGCATAGGACACAATAGAGTTGATAAATTGGAGCGTTGGCTCATTAGAATCCTAAAATCCAAAAATGATTTCTCATTTACATGTTTTGAGAACACATTGTGGACAGATGAAATTCAGAACAAGTTTTTTTGAATTTCACAAACGTGAAATTCTGAGTAATGTCTGGTAGAGTTTGTAGTGATCCAGGCGGTAGCCGGAGAACCCATCACGTATGAAACAAAACAAACCTCACACAAAAAACAACCACTTTGCAGCAGAGCTGTGCAGAATTTTGAAGCCTTCTAGGGATAAATCACATTCAGAGCAGCTTCCACGTTGGGCTGTATCAGGAAGACAAGAGAACAATATAATTTATGCTGTATTTTTACAGAGACAGGGTGAGTGGAGTGTGTGTGCAAGTGATAAAAAATGGGAAAATAAAAATATAACTACTAATCAGAGGCTTAACAGTTATCATCATTTAAACTTGTACACATTTAGTCAGAGTAAAATATTATGCTTTAGGAAATTACAATAACGAATGGTCCTTTATAATTCACAGTAATGCCCACAGGTCAAGTTAGACCAAATATCAGAAAACATCATCACCAAGGATCACACTTGAAAATAGCATTCCGTAATAACACTAAAAACTACAACGCCCAACAAATACATCAAAACATTAATATTCCGTTAAGATTCAAAAAGTTATCACTCATAAAGAGGCATTTAATGACAATGATAATTTCTTAAAGTAATATCAAACTGGTGTCAAAACATTGAAGTGTGCTTGGTTTATGCGAAATAAACAACCTTCGAGTCTGGCGCCTTACAAAGTTCAAATATTAAGGATTACAAAACAGGCGCAAATCCTATCATGTGTGTCCTATGCTGGAATAGGGAAGAAGCTAGTTGTGGTGTGTTCCCGTACAGTGAAGTTTTTGAGTCCTAGCAAATTTAGTAACCACTTTAGTTTTTAGTTGTACATGGGCTAGCAAACATCTTTATTAATTACATCTTTTCCAAATACATAGTATCATCACAAAGTGTTATACAAAACGTATCTATAAGTAAGCTTTACACAAAGTGTAAACTGTAACATCAAATTGTCTCACGAGCGAGTACAAACATTTAAAGCAGTGGAAAGATAATTTACGTGTGAGTATTGATCAGGATCTTAGTTGTTATTCCTTCACCTTCATGTAGCAATTTCCTGAACATACGGAGAACCGGCTTACGAGCATACAAAAATGTGCACAGCTTTTAAGAAGGATGAAGAGCAGTTTTAACACACACATTTTACGTGCGCCATATGAAGTTGACATAATACATAAACACACAAAAAGAACAATTCTAAACAGTGGGTAAGAGTGCACGTAAAAACGGCTAGCTACGGCAGTAACCGCGAACACAATTAAAGTAAGCGAACAACATAACGCATAGCTGGGAGACAGCAAACCCGACAGATAGGCATCATGAACATTTAAATAATGTACAAATGACTATTACTTTACACATTTGATATATACGAACCCACGGTTTCCAGGGAAAGAGAACGAACAATAACACACCTGTCCCTCACTTAGCACGGCTTCAGATTGTGTGAATTCATTTAGCGCGATGTTAATTTTACTGCCCTAGTCTTGAATAGCACGTCTGTAAATTTCAGTTAGCGCGAAATCTCAGCAGGCAAAAAAAAAAAAAAAAAAACATTGTGCATGGTGCCACAAAGTCTGTTTCAACTTCTTTAAACAACAGATGTGCCATGGCATACAGTTAGCCTTACAAAGGGGGAAGAGATGCGTGTGCAGGTCTGACTATGCTATCGGTTGTTGTACAAACATCAGCTATGGCGAGTTAAATTGCGGCTATGGAGTGTAAACGACCAAATGTTTTTAAGTCTGCGCGTATTTCGCCGTGCTGTACCCTTGTCACCTGGCCAAAGACCGGGCCGTGAACTCAGTCTCGCTAGTATTAGGGAATTCATACAAACAAAAGCAACGTTTGTCCATTCGTCTGCTGGTAACTGTAGGTGCGTAATTACCTGCAGTTGGAATCATAGTGGACATGGCTTCTAAGTGAGAGCATAATGAATCGTGTTCAAGTATTTGGGACAAAACTAGAAGTATTACGCCGTGCAGATTGTCATGAAGGCCACTCTTATGTTGGTCGTACTTGAGTTTTAAGCAAGTCAACTGTGCGCACAATCGTATGAAATAAGGACTCTATCAAAAGTTTATAAGTCTGATGCTGTTGGTTGTACTAGCGGGAATATATTTGTCATTAGATACCGGAACAGAAATGAACAGATGATTCACATGGAAAAGGTTGTTAAATGAATGTTGCAATGAAAAAAAAAAATAATCATTGGCCTGACAGGATTGGTGTGAATCAGGTGGTGATACGTGAATAAGCACTTTAATTTTTGAAAAATTAAAATCCATTTATCTGAACAGTAATATCGGTTTCACTGTCAGTAAAGGAAGGTTTGGAAAGGTACGCGACATGAGTTGAAGGTCACACCCGGGCGGGCAATTCAGCCAGCCGACTGACGATAAATTACATAACCACGTATCTCCCGTTACGCAGTGTCATATTTGCCATACAAAGTGCGATGGGAGGCATATAATGATTATTGGTGTGACATATTTATCGTTGAGTGTTATTCTACGCATTTATATTACATAAAGTATATTTTCCTACACAATTTTGGAACACATTAAATAAATTAGCCTTGCTATTTATGGAAACTAATGCTTCAGAATACACGATTTTGAATAACACAAGCATTTTTAAGAACGAATGAGTCGTGCTAAATGAGGGATAGGTGTACAAGCAAATGACCCTTACAAAAGCGGGCCATGTAAACCTAACGATGCAATTCAAGTAAGACAAGGCCATGCAGTCGAATTAAACCTGTGCCCTGGGTCTCGTGCACAACAAGTACCAATACTTAATTTATCTGCTGCCATGGAAAAACCAAGCCCAAGCCAGATATCTACTAACACGAGCCTGGATTTAAGTGTAACGGAGAGAAAACAGATTTACAGTGAAAATGAACCTATAAGAAACTGGGCGACTGTGACTCGGCATGACAAGACACAGGTTTCCATAAGGATGTTACAGTGCTTTCATAATGATCAACAGCAGCGCTATCAAAACACACAAAAAGATTTAACCATGACAATTTTTAAATGTGGCAGGCCAAAACAGCAATTTAGAAAAGATGAACCAAGAATTTAACAAGTTACATTTACTGTACGGGACTGTGCCACAATCAGTCGCAATACAAGTCAATAAACTATATGAGCGCCCACCATGTCTCGCCGGCCTCGCACGTTGCAGACTATCAGAAGTAAAGTTACAAACTACATTATTGCGGAAGCTAGCTAGTAACGCAAACGACCTAACCCAATGAATTACTTATGAAGAATAAGACAGAATCATAGGTGTGCAAAGCTTACATGCATAACGCCAATGCACAATGCGCATGTGCCGAAACCTGGAGGGGGAAGCAAAGCTGTAAAGAAGCGTGGTTGGAAGGGGATAGGGAGGGAGGGGAGTCGCTCGCGCCTTGCTGGTACGAAGGCACAACGACAAAATCGTTGCAACATTACTACAGCCAGAGTATTTCTCGCCCATTAAGTTCAAAGACAAGTAAACAAGTTTATTTCAAGTGTGTCATATTGCATATTATATAAGTAAATGTGTGTGTGTGTAAGGCTTTCACTATGCTTTGGGAAACTGTGTGTATCAAATTTTTATTTTAGATTGTTTTAAAATGAGCATGGATACAGTGAATTTTTTTTTAGGATGGCAGTATTCCTTAGGCAAATAATTACTATGCATCTTAATAATCACTACTATAAACTGGATATAAGATAATTCCTGAAGTTATATAATCATTTGTGTCCATATGACATTGAAATGTGAATTCTTTTTCCAGGAATGCACCACAATGGAAACAGCGAATAGCTGGGAAGTCACTTCCAATGGAAAAGTTTGCCATTAAGAAGACTTCTCGCTATTTCACTCAAGAAAATTCATTAGTTTTACCAGCCATTGAACTAATGTATGTGTGGAATCTGTTCAAAGTATTGGGAAAAAAACACCATCTTGTTCTACAAATGTACAAAATTATTGAAAAGGCACTAGTGAGACTGAATGAGCAGCAAGGTATGTTTGTAAATGTATTTATTGGAAACAAGACTCATAAGCCTTTTTCTGTTGGCATAGAATGAATAAAGTAGACTGGGCTTTCACTGCAATTGTCTGATAAACAATCTTGGCTTTCAAGGTTGCTGCTTCGCACTGGTAGTGTGTACCGATATTTCGCTCTGCACTGCAGCAAGCATCTTCAGGGTTAAGAATCTGGGATGTGGTAGGGCTCTGTATATACTTGCCAGGGGTTTTCCTCAGGTAGTCAATCATGAGAATCCTCCTCTTATTGCCTCTAATTCCAGCGTCAGAGAAAGGCTCTCCTCCCATTGGCTACTGTATCGGCCAATCATGTATGTATTGATTTTTTTGGCCAATCAGAATAGACATTTTGGTGTGTGTCTCCTTTTGCTTTCTGCTGGGTATATTCCCCCATAAGTGGCATGTTTTAATCAGCGCATAACCATCTTCTCCATTGATTTTGTTGGGTTTTTAAGTTCATCTGCCCCTCAAAGTAACAATGTTCATTTTGCGTAGTTTTTAAGTAAATTCAAATAAATTATGGCATGATTTGAAGTAGAGCAGTCATTGATTCTAAGTAGTGCTGTTTTCTTTTTTACGTGAATTTTTAATTCCATGCACACACAATGGCAACATCACTTATGTAGCATTAAATACAATGCAACAAATTTAAAATGTGATGAATCAACAAACAATTATTTTGCTCTTTCCTTAGTAGCTATTTGCTTCCTTCATTGCCTATTTATCTCTGGCAACGGTCCTAGTGTTCAACCATCATTTATATTACACCATCCCGGATGTCAGCAGCAGGCCAGCAGCTCTGAAGAGAAAAGCCAGAAGCTTTCAGGCTAGTTTACCTCGCACCTACTGGGATGCGCTAGTGGCAAACATGGCAGACACACATTTAATGGACAAAAAAGTGTAAAATTATGTTAACAGGTTTAATAATCTTTCTTATAATAGAAAAAATTTTATTAGAATTCAAATATAATCTCCTATATTAATAACATTATTATTTTGTAACTAGGAAATGTTTGAGCTTTTTAGGAATGCTGTATTATATAAACAATGCGATCTGTGAATATTTAAATTTATTTTTAGTTTATTTGGTTTCAAAATGTTACTCAAGGTTTATTTAAATGTATTTCAAATGTATTTAGACATATATTAGTACTAAATTGATTTTAATGGGAGTAGTGTCTACTGATTGGAAAATAAATTCTTTTAATTAACATACACACTTATGGAAAAAAAGACATATTTTTTAGTACTGTTTTGTTTAGCACACTGTTTTTCTGGAACAAATTGTGGCGTTACTTAGAGGGGTGGTTGTATTTCTATAGCTTCTTGACTGTTCTGTTCCTGTGATTCCCTGTGTTGGCTATAGTTTCAAGTTGGTTTAAATCTATATTTTGATTGGTAATTTATGAATATTTACCTTTGGCCCATTTTTTCCATAAAGTTTTGTGTTTGTTACCTCAGTTATTACAATGAAATTATTTTATTTGTTTTGCACTTATTGTATAGATTTGTTGAATTAAACATTATCTAGATATATAGAGTTCCATCTTAAATACTTTCTTTGTTATTTGCAATAAACCAGTAGTTCAGCTCCATCTTAAGATATGTATATAAGTCTTGGAAAGCACTTTTAGATCATAAGTCATGATAAGTTTTCTGTTTATTTTTTCATCATAAACCTGTAGCCGAAGTTTATTGTTTGAATTCAGACTCATTCTGTATACAATCATACAGGCAGGCTTACTACACAAAACAGTAATTTTGATTTATACTATTTTCCGGTTACATATATATTTTTATACATCCCATTTAAATTTTTTTTTAAATTAGGTATGGCTGTTTTATTCACAACCTTAGATTCTCCTACCAACTTATGATAATTTTTTCTTCACAGAACACCCATGTTGCTTTTACAAAAATTGATATTTATGTGGTAATCTATAAATTTTGTTAAGTAACTGGTGTGTATGTTTTATTTTCTTATAATTTTTTAAAATATCAATCACTGTCTAAAAGTTCTGTATCATTTTTTTTGTATATTTTTCTGTTGTCATTACAAAAACATTAGAGTTTTCTTGCATATTTTTTGTATACTGTTTATCATTTAAATAAGATTTCACTTGAACTTTTTATATACACAAGGGCAACGATCACCAAAACTCATGAAAATGAGAGTTTTAATACATGCAGAGGTGAAACATTTTATTTTAATTACAATAGCCTTCAATGTATTATGTGTATAATATTAATATTTATTTTATTTATATGTTTGTTACTTGCCTGCCAACAGTATAAATACTTTTAGTACTTTTAATTAATTTTCATTTCTTTACATTTAATTTGTTACATTTTGTTTCATTTCACATAATATATTCAATTAGATTCTTTCATTTTAAGTCAATTAATTTTGTATGGTTCATTTAATATAATTTCATATTGTTTCATTTAATTTATTTCATTTCATTTTAATTCATTACGTTTCACTTTATATGGTTTCAATTCAATTCAACAGGTATACCAGATATACTGGACAACGTACATGAAGTGGGTGCTGCATGCAGAGTAGGCACTACATACCATTAGGCACCACATATAGGTTGGACACTACAACATGTAGCTGCTAAACACAATGTGGGCACCACCCATATGCAGGCACCACCACTAAGGGACGATACAACACTACAAGACTATGTGACAACTAAGATACAAAAATAATCACAAAAAACATAAATGCATAATACAAAAAAATTTAACTGATTACTAGGTACATGAACTAGTACTAACAACTTACTGTTATACAGACTAGTATAGAACTGATCATATGAACTAATATGTTTTATTACAAAGTAAGATTAAAACTTATTACAATTTGGTAGTACAGTGTCAAAAGTCTATAAAAGGCATATATTTATCTTGTTTATCGAAATTGGCAGTTATTCTATATATAATATTATTTTTTTTTCTGAAGTATATACTAAGGAGTGAAGACAGCTATTAAACTTTGAAACTCTACGCCCTGTATTTTCAAGAAAGTATTTACAGTTAAGCTTATAACTCTTAACAATTACAAACAAAAAAAACCTAAAATGGCTTGACATTCAGAAAGCAAAGCTAAAAAATGTTGAACATTGTATTTTTGTCTTATAAATTTAAGAAGTTTGTTTTGGGTGTTTTCTATTTTAACACTATCAGAATTATTAATATTGTTTCAAATCACTGATCCATATTCTAATTTAGAATGAACTAAGCTGAAGCGAGGTTGGAGCAAGCCTACTGTACTCCCAACCTCACTCCAATAAGAACTCTCAGAATAATAATAATGGAGAAAGAAATTCCTGTAAATTATAAAAAAAAAAAAAAAAGAATTAAGAAACGTACTCTGAGATTACCAATGGCGAAAGAGAGGTGTGTCGTAATGATATAAGAACTTAAGAAAAAAATAGAATTTTTTATTACACATAACTGTGGGTAAACATCATAACAATTCACAATAAATGCGCGTATGGTATGAATAGATAGATACATGTTTCTAAGCGCGCTCAAATACAAATAATAGTTAAATAAAAGTTCAATCACATTTTACTACAGTTATTAAATAAGTTCTTTACGTGTTAGCAACTTTAAGCATCATTTCCGTCAAGGTTTGTGTCAACAGAATTTTAATAGCTCGATAGAATTAATAAAAATGACAAACGGATGTAAGTGATTCGGTACTGTAATGCAGACACATAATTTGTTAGTCGCATTGGTCTCACTAGTTTGAACATTTACTAAGTCGAACTCCTGGGTAGCTATTGAGGTAATTGCGCCCGAACGAACCCAACTACAACGTATGTAAGTCTTTAAACAGGTAGTTAGATACGGCGTGCCACGGCGCATAAACTATAAATTAGGTAACAAACACCAGGCAGCCATCAAGAAAAGCTAAAAAGGTAAAGTCCTCGAGTATAGTGAGCAGATGGCGCTGAATAAGCTTACAAAAACATGTAACATAGAAAATCAATATCAGTTTAACAAACATCTACTATGGTCGTCGAGCCGCGTGCATAGAACATCAGAGAACCTAAGTTAAGCTAAATTATAAAAAAATGACAACTGCGAGACACTCGAAGAGGGTAATAGAAACAGACTGACGTTAAAGACACCTAACAAGATTGAATTGTAATAAAGACCGAAACCTGAAAACTATCGCTATGAATTCGGGCATAGCTTCGCCGAGTGTCTCCAGAATTATCCTAATGCTGCCCGGTGGACCGTCATCACTCCTAGTGAGCTCAGACAGTGATCAACTCTCGAAAACCCGGGGTTTATATAGCCCGAAAAAGGTGCGCCGATAGAGGCGCTGAAGTCGCGGCGGAAAAGAGGGGAGGGACGAGAGGAGGGGTGTGAGGGTGGAGTGGAGGGGAACTGAACAAAAAATGGAGGGGAGGAAGAGGGGAAGTGGGGAAAGGAGCGCTGCGAGCGGCGAGATGGTGAAGCTTCGTTGTGACTCCGTTGCAAAGCTATATAAAGAGTAATAATGGGCTCAACATTGGTGGCGTAGAATGTGATGTACTTTATAAGTGATAGGGTTCTGAGTGAACTGGAAATTAAATAGTACATGAAGATCGTTTATGAAAGATATCTTGGATATTTGAATACTATGTAATCTTATAATTAAACACAACAGGATGGAGCTTTCTTGTGAGAGTTATAATTTAAGTATTTTCTTTGTTAAGACTAACTAAATATTGATTAAACAAATTTATTTGCTATGTAGCATTCATATTGATGCAGTTGACCATACAAAAAAACATTCTCATATTTGGTACATAAATTGACTTGGATTCAGTTTACTCATTGACCCTTTTTTTTTTCCTTTTTGTTTCAGAAAGAACTGATTATGATGCTGACAACAGGGCTCTTGTTCTCCTCTTGAAAGCAGCCTGTCTTCGACAGATGCGGAGTCCACTGCAAGCAGAAGAGTGTTTACAAACTGTCCTTTCGCTTGAGAAAAAACTGAAAGAGGATCTTTACTTAGTTCCATATGCAATGGTTGAGTTGGCATTTGTCTGTAAAGATATGGGTGATTTGAACCGAGCATCTCAGCTACTTGAAGATGCAAAGTAAGTGTGTGGTTTTAGTTTTCAGTATTTTTTAATGCAGAATATACAGAAACATAATATACAACAAGCAAATACATTCAGTCCTTCTCTTTGATCCTAAATGTTATAACATTTAAAGACATGATCACAGTTTACACATTACAAAAGTGATATTGGAGGCATTCCAATTGCATTGAGCAATCTGAAAATTCATAGAAGTTAATGCTTTTTCAAGTTTGATACAAACTGTGTTGAAGCTGTGTAGGTTTAAATCTAAAGCTAGCAATTTATTCTTGAAAATATTCATGTCTCCTATAAATTGCTGGTGACTGATTACACAGAATCTAGTTTAGCTTCCACATACAGCAGCAAAACATTTTACAAAAAAAAAAGTTGAATTTAACATTAAAAATAAAAAGAAATAACTCCAAACAAAAAAAATCTTTACTTAGTTCCATATGCAATGGTTGAGTTGGCATTTGTCTGTAAAGATATGGGTGATTTGAACCGAGCATCTCAGCTACTTGAAGATGCAAAGTAAGTGTGTGGTTTTAGTTTTCAGTATTTTTTAATGCAGAATATACAGAAACATAATATACAACAAGCAAATACATTCAGTCCTTCTCTTTGATCCTAAATGTTATAACATTTAAAGACATGATCACAGTTTACACATTACAAAAGTGATATTGGAGGCATTCCAATTGCATTGAGCAATCTGAAAATTCATAGAAGTTAATGCTTTTTCAA
The DNA here is from genome assembly GCF_032445375.1 of Bacillus rossius redtenbacheri. NCBI lineage: Eukaryota > Metazoa > Arthropoda > Insecta > Phasmatodea > Bacillidae > Bacillus > Bacillus rossius. The sequence continues at coordinate 91,624,815 of NC_086331.1, read as the reverse complement.
GTTTGATACAAACTGTGTTGAAGCTGTGTAGGTTTAAATCTAAAGCTAGCAATTTATTCTTGAAAATATTCATGTCTCCTATAAATTGCTGGTGACTGATTACACAGAATCTAGTTTAGCTTCCACATACAGCAGCAAAACATTTTACAAAAAAAAAGTTGAATTTAACATTAAAAATAAAAAGAAATAACTCCAAACAAAAAAAGATTATTCTTATTTTTTTTGTTAAATACATGTAACCCTTGAAGTAACCCTGATCAATTTTAACTGTTTTAAAGTACAGTAAGTCTTCTATTTACGTCGTACCGATTTACGTCGTTTCGGATTAACGTCGCTAATGTTTGAGTACTCATGTTTCAATTTAAGTTGTCGCCGATTCACAATAACGTTGTTTACAATGACCGTAAATCTTTATTTTAACCAAAACACCGTATATAATTCGTTTATAATTCTTTGTTTCCTTCGGTAGTTAATTTATGCTATGTAGCGTAAGCTACACGTTCACCGCCTTATCTTATCATACATCATGAGGGACGCTTTCTGCTCTCCGCCGCTCTCCGCGCGGTGATGCAATACTACCAGCCCGTCCGCTCGGCCACCCACGTATCACGCACGTAGAAGTGTTATCTACTTCCCGCAACGACACAGCATTTTCTCCTACCCCTTCCGGCCGACCTTGGGCCGTGGCCGGCCGGTGGCATGAAACATGGCTCATTTTGCGTCGTTTCTATTTACGTCGCGGTTTTCAGGAACGTAACCCCGACGTAAACCGAGGACTTACTGTAAGGGTCATAGATTCAAATTAATGCTTCTTTATTCAATTAATCTGTGCCCGCACAATGGCAATGGCACTTATATTGCATTAAATACAATGCAACAAATTAATAATGTGATGAATCGACAAACAATATATTGCTCTTTCCTTAATAGCTATTTGTTTCCTTTATTGTGTATTTAATCTACTTCCGTAGTTTTTATTATGCAGAAATATCTCCCATGGCCGAGTGTCTGGCAATATTTATATTATGCCATCCCGTATGTCAGCAGCAGCTCTGGTGAGAATAGCCAGCTTTCAGGGCTATTTGCTCTAACTGCTGGCCCACACTGCGTTGATGTTTCCTAGTGTAAATTTAGGGGTATATAAGTTGTGCCTCTTTTTGTGATTGGCTGTTTCTCGAGAAAATTTAGACTTTGGTTTTCTCCTTTACAGGCTAGATTGCTGTTGGGAAACACTTTAGTCTTGCAAAGGGAAGTCAAAATCGACGACCCAAAGTTTGTGCCCTCCCCTTGACAGTAATGTTGTTAGCACCTACTAGGAATGATATACTCAAGCCTTGTTGTGTAAACAATGTTGTACATGAATGCTGTACATGAATTTTTTACACTGTAATTTAATTTTAGGTTGTTTAATCCAAAAATGTTATTCTTATCTTTATTTAAATGTATTTAGACATATATTAGTACTGTAAATTGATTTTAATGAGAGTGGAAACAAATTATTGTGATTAACATGTACTCTTATAGAAAATTAACCTATCAAGCAGTGCTGTTTTGATTAGCGTTCTGTTTTCCTGTAGTGTCAAAACTACTTTGCTCTAAATAGGTTTCAAAATGCTTGCGCGCAAAAATGTAAGCAAGTGCCTCTTTCTTGTATACCCCATATTTAAACTCGTGCTCGTTCAAAGACCTGCTGGCGAACATCATGGGTTGCAAGTGTCCTTCATTTTCCTGAAGTAAAACTGCTCCTAAGCCCAAATTTCAGGCGTCAACCTGAACAAACCTTTTTGTCAAAATCTGGAAGACTCAAAACTGAGGGGTTAGCAATAGCCTTTTTTAAAGCCCTAAAGGCATTCACTACTTCATCAACCTATTAAAATTTTACATCTTTACGTTTCAAATTATTTAAAGGGGCACAAATATCTGCGTAACCAGGAATATGAATTTACTAAAATAACCAATCAAGCCAATGAAGTACATCACCCATTTCACTTTTATAGTTCCAGAGAACACCACTATGGGACCAACGTTTTCCTTATCCATGACTGGTTTACCATTTCCCACTATATAACCCAAAAATTAAATTCTGGCTAGAACCAACAGATCTTTGTGGGGTTTACCGTAAACCTGGCTTCCTTAAGCTTCTGCAATATTTTAGCTAAATGTTCAAGGTGTTCCTCAAATGATTCCAAAAAATTTTTATGTATTGTCTAGAAACTAATCATAAATCAATATTGAAAATCCTGTAAAATACTCTCCAAAATTCTGGATAGGCACTGCGCTCCAAAGTTAACTCCGATGGACGCCCTCCTCCAATAATAATGCCCCCAGGGAGTAACAAATCCGGTATCTTTCTGACTCTCTGAATCCAACGTGCATTGATGAAAGGCAGCATTTAAATCTAGCACTATAAAAAATTCTGCTTTTTCCAATTATTTTAGAAAAACCTCTACTTTAGGGAGAGGAAATGGGTCCAATTTTATTTCTTGGTTCAAAATCGTATAATCAAGGACTAACCTATATTTACCTTTGATTTTCTTTCTTACTAGGAAGGTTGGCAAGGCATAGTTAGATTTAGAAGGTACAATTATTCCATTGTCACATAATTCTTTAATAATTTCTCTAAACGCCCTCATTTTGGAAGGGGCTCACTGATAGGGCTCGTATTTCACGGGAATATCATTCATTACGGTAATCCTGTGCGGCATAAGGTCACATTTGCCAATCCTAGTAATGATTACATCATCAGAATTTTTTGCCAACTCTTCCACTTTCTGAACCTGTTCCCTTTCCAGATGCCCTTGCAGCCTTTGAATTCCCCCACATAGGAGGTTCCTTCTGAGCTTGCCTTTTTTAATTTACCATAATATCTTTATTGAAAGAGAATTGTAGCACCCCTTTATGACAATCCAGAATTGCTTGACTTTTACTCAGAAAATCCTTCCCAAAGACCAAATCGTAAATTAATTCCGGTATCACCCGAAAATCCAACTCCACAACAGATGCTCAGTATTAAAATGTAGTCGAGATTTTAGCTGTACCACACAGCTCCCCAATTAGCTAATTGAACTTCTGTATCTTTCTTAGTACACAATTTATATTTAAGTTCTTTCCTCTCTGTCACTAATTTAGATAAAAAGTCCTGCCCAATAAAGCATTGACTTGCCCCTGTATCAATCAAACCCCACAATGCCTTATCATACAATTTAACTTGCATGCAAAAACTATTATTTTCTCTTTCATGACAGCTAAATGACTTTATCATTAAATCTGTATTTTATGATACTCTTGTTAAACTTATGCCTACTAACATGTCCAATTTTACCACAGTGCCTGCAAACCTGAGATCTTTATCAATTTTCAGAGCTCTCTCCAAAACCTTCTCATCCATGTTAGAATTATCCTTACTGTCAACCTTTCCCCCCTGTTCTACTCCTTTTTGTAATCCCCTGTACTCTTTTTTTTTTAAAAGCAAAAACCCACATAGTCTCTTTCTTTGCTGTTAACATTTCATGGCAAAATGGCCCGCTTTTCCTCATTTGAAACAACCTCTATCCCTAGCCAAAACAGCATCCCTTTGGTTTACCACCTTTATTTTTGTTATTCGAAAAAAATTTAGTTTGTTTACTACAGTTACCAAATTTATCGAAGTTATTTCTGGCACACCACATACTGTCAACATTGACTGCCCATGATTTTAACTCTCTGAAACTCTGGCACCTCGCAACAAATGCACATTCCCATCTTAAAAATAAGGGTTCATGTTTTCAATAGCTAAAGAAATTAATCTTTTGTCAGAAAACTATCCCAAAAATATTTGCATGGTCGCAAATGCCCTGCACAAACTCAACAGTGCTCTCGCCTTCTCCCAGAAAACAAAATCTCTAATTAAATTTTCTTGCACTCTCGTACGACACAAAGTGTGCCATAACTCAGTCTTCACAGCATCTCAAGTCAATTTTTCCTTTAAATCCTGTAGTAGTAATGTCTAAGGAAACTCCCTAACTTATTCCTGAAATCAGACGAAGCAAATTATCATCATTTAAAATTGGTGCTATTCCTTAAATTTCTCAACACCTAAGCTACATTTAATTGCTACGGCTCAGCAGAATGTAAACATGGTAATTCTTCAAGACTCTTTAAAATTAATTTCTTCTCCAACTTTTGTAACAGCAAATTTTTCATTTAAGTTTTCCTGACTTTCCTGACTTTCGTGGTTACCACCCTTAATGTGGTTACTAAGTTTCTTCCTTAAACTGTGTATGTCATCTTCCTCTTCCACACTTATGCCGGCAGCTCATTAATTTACGAGCACCTTGTCTTTATGAAACTTATATATCCAGGAAACTCCCATTATGCAAACAATCAAAATTAGCACAAACCACTTAATCTTAAGGCCAGCAGAGTGGTGCAGGTTGAAACTATCCCTGTGTTTGTAAAACAAGAACAGTGAAGCCCCCAACACTGTGTAGACGGTCGTAACAAATTGGCAAAATGTAAAATAAAATTTATTACAGTAAACTCCCGGTATATCGCGCCTCGATTGATCGCGGAATCGGGTATATCGCGGGTCAAACCATGTCCCCCAGTCAGAAATGAATAATAATAATGGAATAAATGGTTGACAGCCGATTAGAATAATTTTGCGTTGTAACTAACAAACTAAGCATCGGGCAGAAAAAAGCCTAGGCGTAGAAAATGTCCGCAGTAAAATTCTAAACAAGATATCTCCGTACATTATTCCTCTATCTTGTAGGGTTTTCAAATTATGGTCCAGTCCAGCCCAGTGATATTTTCTGAAACACTAGTTCTTAACGTCGCTTTATCTCACAAATGAAGCATTGGACAGGGGACCTGATAAAGCCCACCGTCCAGCGACATCCAGCGTGACTCGGCTGGGGATTGATGTTGGATAGGCTTGGTTGTCGGGAAGCGCGGGGTAGGGAGAGGCGAGCCGAGAATATGGAGAGAGGTAGAGATTAGAGCGGGCAGAAACACGAGGGGGAGTGGGGGAGGGAATGTGTTCACGCAGCACACAGGCAGAGCATGAGTCACTTGACTGAGCAGCGTCGCTGCGTACAAGGCCAAATCAGGTAGTCCGGTGTTTAAAATTCCACTCCAGAATCTTAATTGGTACTTTACTGGACATCTGTATATAAATGTTTTGTTACAACTTAAACCTACAGACGTAATATTATTGGGTAATTCATTGTATTATACAAGTTCATCTTTTTACTTTGGTATAATGTTTTAACATTAAATAGTAAAGTAAATCGGCTAGCGTATTTTTAATCTTTGCCCAGGAATTCCCAGTGGTCCAATACTTACGTGAACCATACTGTACCACCTTTGCCGTGAGGTAGTAAACAAGTCCCGGAAATGTTTATGTGTAACGGTCTCCCGACCTTCAAACAGAGGCTGGGGAATATAACACTTGCCGATCCGAGCCACACACACTCAGCAACTCGACACAGCGTTTGGTGAAATAAGTAAAGACAAAGTTTAACACGGTTTTTAATACGGCGTCACTGATTGCGCTAAAATTAAATTGGCGCAATTTTTGTTTCCCACATGTGACCATTTATAATTTACTGTAAGCATGGATAATAAAGTTTAACCACTTGACACGATAGACGATTCTTTATTTTTTATTGTACGAATGCTAGAATCGTTTTTTTTCCTGTATCTGCGGCCTGCTTCTACAAAAGACAAGCTATCTGTAAGTAAATCTAGAATTTTTATTTTGTCAATCAAACTCGGTACTTTGCGATTCATATTCGGTTTGAAGTATCACTACGGCCTTTCTTTTTAGAAGACTTTGACCACAGAATCGTGTGTAACTGCACACACTGCACTTACTTTGTTACGGACACTGACGAAGCAGATACTGTGGCTAACACCACGAGACTGGCAGCAGCAGCTTGTGTGCCGCACGTGTGTATGGCGGCGTGTGGCGCGCTCGTAGGCCGTGTGACAAACTGTGCGCGGCACGCGGAAAAATAAAAACAATTCAACATTTAATATTTATCTTTAAAATGTATTATTTTTATTTTTTCACCCGTGTTTAGTGAAAACTGCGGATGCAAAGTCCGCACAAAGGCGTGCTTGCCGACCTATTAGAACATAGGCGGTTTTTTATGCCTTTTGACCTTGGTCACATCGAAACATCGCGGTTATGCAACAACGCGGGTAAAAGTTATGTCCCCCGACAACCGCGTTAAATAGGGAGTGTACTGTAGTTTTTTTTTGCGCAGCAAACAATGCCGACCCAAGCACCGTCCACGATCCAAGTGCCGGGCAAAATACTAATAAAAGCAGAGAATTTACAATTTGAGTATTAAATGAACGTACTGAGTTTGTTAAACCAGACCTTAAGTAGGGAAGTGCTAAACTGGCAAATAAATAACTCATTAAATAAAACATTTTATATACAATCAACCAGCTTACAAAGATTTACAAACAGCGTGACCAGTTCCCTGGATATCACATAAAGCTTTTCTCAGCAAACATTATTCTGATTATTAAACTTCCTGGTTACGTAAAAATAAACAATATTATGCGGAAATCTATACTTAAATAATTCCCTTAAAATATTACAATAAAACTTAAATGGCCAGGTTAATTCGATCACTGCACAGTGCCTACACAATAACATACTAAACTGTCTTTAAAATTTATATTGAGAGGCAATATTTTATTTTTATAATTAACTTGACATCAGTCCGAACAATGATGTTCATTGGAAACAGTTGTCTACCACACAGTAATAGCACCAACCAAGAGCGGAGTAAAACTCTGTTACGTTTATATAATATAGAGCTGAAAAACCAAATTCATCAACACACGCACGTATGTTGCAAGTTGCGTTTTGTTATTATTCCACAGGAACTATAATTTTTTCCGGGATAAAAAGTACAATTTGTCCTTAACTATATATCACATTTCATGAAAATCAGTTCAGCTGTTAATGAGCTAAGCGGTAACAAACACACACACACACCTAACACTCGCACGTGCGCACGCACACACACACACACACACACACAAACTTTTGCATTTATAATATTAGTATAATTCTGACTTACCTTTTTCTTCGTGTCAAACATTGTTAACAATATACAAGAATCCTTTACTTTTTCCTTTAAAAAAAAAATTCTTGCTAGCGTTGTGTTTACAAAAAACTAACACATAACTGCAGGTCATTCGTAGCTTGCATCTCCTGGACGCTAATCCAACTACCGGCACCGGCGACCGTACAGCTCCCGCTAGTGGCGGATACCAGGGCGAGGGTGTTTCAAAAGGAATCCACACAGCATAATGGGTCAGAAGCGGGGAGGAGAGTGGAATTAATCTGCGTCACGTACCCCCAACAACACCAGTTGAGCTGTTATGCGTTTTAAAGAGTAAATACCACATTTGGTGTGTAAGAATTTGTACTGAATAGAGACACTTAATTTTTTATGAGCTTAAACTTAGTAGATATTTTTGAAGTATTAACACTAGTCTTAAATAAAAACATTATTGATGCAACCATGAATGGACAGAACACTGTCTCTTGATGACTTGTATAACTGGTGGATCTTTTAGTTTCAAAAGGCTAAATAATAACTCGTGATTTCATCTGGATATAAGTACCTCTATGTTTATTTAACTTTTAATTACTTTCACATTAAAATAATATTTGATAAATTGATTGACAAATATATTAAAATTATTAAATTATATTAAAATGGATTTAAAATTACATTATTTAAAGATCGGGCCGGCCCTAATTAGAAAATTACCATTAATCATAGGACCTAATTAAAATAGAATCAGAAACAATAAACAGGTTAATTATTTACAATCCCAGTACACTTAGAGCGATTAAAGTCTCGAAAGAAAAATTTCTGGTGTTCCGATCTTTTCAACGTCGTGATTTAATGTTATTTTGAAGATATAAAAAAAACTGAAGGACTGGAGGTTTGACGTTCGCTGGGCGAAGTTGAGCTGCTAACGAGGTGTCGTCCTGATAGCTGGAGGAAGGACTCAAGGGTGGTGTTCTTAGGTCCGCATCCAGCCTTTGGACCCTGTCTGTGAACAGGTCCGAATCAAACATGATCAGAACATGATCACAGACAGTTAGCAAAATAGGCAGAAAATACCTACTAACAAAGATGATTGTGGTCGGGGAATAAGGTTTGTCAGAAACTCACTATACAGGAAGAAGGCTTCTAGCGTCAGCCAGGGTGCGGAGCTCGCGAACACGTGGTTGTCGAGGATGTTTCCATGATTAAAAAAAAATGAAAATATTATGAAGTATTATTAAAGAAGCATGACTACTTTTACAAGGTACTCAGACTGACCTAATTACTAATTACTAAAGTTGTATGGATCACATCCCTTGCCTAGCTGATTTACATCTTTAAACAACAACCGGAGTGAAGTCTTGATGTGCGGCTCGCCGACGATGCGGTGTGGTCAGTCTGCTGTCGCGGCGCGAAGTAAGGTTGGGGCAGCAGCAACTCATATTTAAAAGACGACGTCAATCAAAAGAAAGGGGGGATGCTTCTGCTTCTGGACCGAAAGGTTTCGAAGATTTCCGAGGGAGTAGTCGAGAAATACTAACTTTGATATCTCAAAGTTGGTGGTACTAGCCGATGTCAGCGCGACCTACTGAGGGGTGTCCGAAACAAGGAGATATCGACTCACACGAGGCGACTAAAGCATTGGGCTTATGGAGCGGACTAGTGCAGTGCTCTGGGGGCTTGGAAATGAACTGCGGGGCACTGTTTGTTGAGTGAGGCGCCAGGGGGCAGGCGTTTAGCGGCGTTCAAACACCCAGGGGAAATAATTCGCAACTCTGCCACTAGAGGGCAGAGGCACATTATGAGACTGGAGTCGTGGCCTCGAGACAGGCTGGGGTTGATGACCGTACGTTGAACTGGGTCTGGTTCCTTGGAAAGGCTGGTGAGAGGTGGTGGGGTGGAACTGAGCTGCTGTGGGAAATTAAGCCAGCGACGTGCCGAGGGCTTGAGCAAAATGACCTGTGCTCGTGCCTGAAATTGCTCGCGTAAGGCTAGCTCTCAGAACCTCGCTGCTCTAATAGCTTGCAGGACATAGCACTTCTTGTCACTGCTCGGGGGAGAATTACAGGCGACGTACGTGCGCCAAAGTGGGGATAAGACGATAGCACTTGCTGGGTCATTAGATGGTAGGCAAAATTATATTTATGCTGGGAAAGATTGGGGAGACAAGTCTGACAAAGATTAAACGGGAGTGTACAGGAGGCAGAAAAGTTTAAGTTGTTGCAGCAAACAATGACTGTCGACATTATTTTTCAAAAATTCAGATTTAAAAATGTGCCAAAATACTAATTGGCGGCACAATAACCTATGGAACCGATTCTGTTTGAATCCGGTAATTTAGTAGCAGTGTAAGTAAAGATGTTAAGTTTTTCTTACATTGGTGAAACAGTTTCAAATTGTATACACTACTTATCTTATTAAACGTGGCTAACAATTACTTGTTCATGTCACGTACTGTTGGTTTTAATATCATGTGTGTGAAAATGGTGTGGGCTACATTCTGCTATTTTTGTAATTATGCCTTTCTTTTCAGCACAATGTCACTGGAATTGAAATGGTTCATTGTATTCATTTATCTACTTGTAGTAATTTATAAGGTAGAAATTTTATGATCTTGTCTCTTTAATTCCAGCCAATATGATATCTAAACTCTAGTCTAACATTTGCATTGTACTGGAGCTGCGGCCATATCTAATTTAATGACTTAAAACTAATGAGGAAGTGATTTGCAGTCACATGATAATGGCTGCATATATCCTTGTTATTATATTCCAATAACTTTGTCAACACCAATTTTAATGCAATAAGCTATTCATGACTACTTTAAAAAATATATATCAAGAAGTGTTATCAATTTCTGCCTCAATCATCATTACCTACCTTTGCAGCTCAAGTTGCATAATGCATAAATGAGCTTTTCTTCACGAATTTGTGTTCCTTGATATTTTTGTAAGCTTATATTTATGTTAAGAATAAGCCTATAATGGGTCTTCAACGGTTGACTGGTTAAATAGTGGCTTATTATTGGATATTGTTTTACAAAAGCTAGCTTTAAATTGCTCATTTTTTATTAAATTGTTATCTGAAGTAAATTTGGAAATATAATTGAAGGAAGAGCTGTATGTTAGTTTTTTTTTTCTTTTTTTCAGGAAGAACTACACTGGTTATTCTTTGGAATCCCGCCTTCATTTCAAAATCCATGCATTTCAAGCAGATTTGGAAGAAACTAAACAATCAAGTGATGAAAAAGTTCCAGAGTCTTCAAAATTTTAGAGGGAGACCATTATTTTCATGTAATATAACCCACATTCCTATTTTTAAAAGAAAATGTGTGGTTGTGTTGTACATTTTGTGATAATACTCCATTGTTTTTGTTTTTGAAATATTTTTATTACAAATAAATTTTGTTTTTCTCGAAACCATACTAGCAGAAATGTTTTATAACTGCTGCATAACATGTTTAATGATTCTGTTAAATTTTTAGTTAAATAAACAGCTGTTTCAGTAATTTACAGTTTGCTTGTATTAAAACCAATTTGAAAATGTATTATGTTTCTCCACCAGGTATTTAATTTTTTTTTTTGGGGGGGGGGGGGGGGGGATATTGAAAGCTCTGTGAGGAACATAGTTTTAATAAGAATACCAAATAAAGTTTTATAAGGCACAGTGATATTTAAAACAAGTTGTTATAAGCCGCTCTATAGATATAAAACATTATAGGAGCATTGGTCTTCTTCAAAACTAACTATGGAAATGTACCCGTTTAATGTAACCAACAAGAAAACAGGAAAAACTGTACTGAAATGAAAACAGACAGTAACAATTAATTCTGAGCGAACATAAAATGATGCCGGTAGTGCAGTAATGTAACCGGGGCAGCAAAGTCAACAGCCAGAATCCACCCAAAAAGATCCTAATGTGAGTGGCTTGATTGGTGCTGTATTATAGAATGTGCCTAAGCATAGAATGCTGGACTATAGACCTTTGATTGTAAATCATTTTCATCCTAGAGAGAGTCTCACTGTTACTTCGTGGTGTAAAGATACAGTAACTCCCCCCCCCAACCAAGTTTTTTTTTTTTTTTTTTTTTTTTACTAATTTCATGGGACCAGGACAGAAATATGTAAAATAAAAAAAAATCAGGAATGTGTAAAATGTGGGAAATGCTAAATATTTTTTTTTAGTATCTAACTATAATAAAGTAAAAACATTATGGAGCAGATATACATAAAGCAAAATTAAATGTCAAAGATTCCTAGATTGTTCCACAATGACTGCCAATAACTAGAAATTTACTATCCCAAATGATGAAAACAATAGATCCTTACCAGTACACAGTAATTACCTATGTAATAATGTGCATATCATAGCATCTAAAAATTAATATAAGTTTATTTCTAAGATAGTGAGAAATTTTCTTTCCCTTTTCTTGAAATAATTGCTTTCTTTACATTTATTAATTTCATATCCTTTTTGTGGAAGAAATCTTATTAAATGAACTCAAACCACTTACAATGGATTTTTTTCATTTGGGAACATAAAAGGTTAAGCTGCATATCGACATTGCACAGCAGCCTCGAGAGACAGTTATCATTGTGAGGCGGCCTCACGATGCAGAACAGACTACACGAGGTTGCCGCGCAAGCCAAGCCGAGCCGTCAGTAGCTGCGAAGGAAGCATGGCATCGCCTGCACGAGCTGCTTCAGCTGCAGCTGCATTTATTGGGAATTATAATATTTTAAAAAAGTAAACAGAGGCTTAAACCACGTTAGTGGATCAAAGAATTGTACAGAAACTGTGTTTAGTACAAAAATACATTGTTGCAGGTTATCACGTGTGAAACTATAGAAGATATTATAAAGATTTTTACACGTATGATGCTTGTGGACTTTAGCACTTAAATTTGTTGATTAGTTCTCGGATAGAAAAAGTGTGATACATGTAACAGACGATAACAGTTAAGGAAAGACCTGCTAGAAAATTAAGATTCTTAGCAACATGTGACTGGTTTAAAGTCTGCTGTATCTTTCTTGTGTGTCAAAATAGTTATTTATAAAATTGTTCTGGAAGTTTGCAATGCAGTCAGTTAAAACTTCAACTTCTTTTGCTACATAAATAATCTTTAGCAGATTACTACAAAAACTAAATACTTTGTAAACAAATAATGTATTTTACATGAGAAAACAAACATTTTTAATATCATGAAACATTAAATATTCTTTAATTTTAAATGACCCTACAGTTAATGAGAATGAAATCATGAACTAACTTAGCATGTTTAAAATGAAAGTTACAAAACTTATGACTCTTATGCCTCGTTCTATGTCTCTGTAATAGAAGATTTTGAAAGAATCAACATCATCATCTGGCCTAATGGATACTTAACAAGCCTTTATTATGGAAAACTTCACCCAAACCAAATTGCAAGCTCTACTTCTGATTATCCATCAAAATTAAATAGTTTTACCGCCAATTCTTTAACTTCCAACTCAGTAGCTTTTAGTTTGTACCAGGTGCTCCAAGCACCTATCCATAAGCACGGTTCAAAATTTAATATTTCCAATTAGCGTCCAATATTTGTACTGAATGGTTGTTCCAAAATTTTTGAAAAAATTATATCCAAATTTCAAAATTTTCTTCTCAGTAATAGATTATCTACTACACGCCCAAGCCAACTGTGATCCCGAGGAGGGGAGTGACGGGAGCGCTAGTGTCGCAGTGAGAGAGGGGTGGGGAATGAGGAGAGGTTGGCAGTAGGGGAATACCGTTAGCTGTGGAAGCAAGGAGTATACATATGCGTTCATAAGTGTACGCAACGATGGCCATGAAGCGCAGTCGTGCAGTAAGAAATGTTGTGATAAGGTGAAGGTACAGTTGTATGAAACAGCGAAACACAGTGTCTACGAAGATGTCACAGTGTGTACCAATGTGTGTCACAGCATCACATCGTACCATTTGTGTTATAATAATTATTTCACTTAGCACCATATTTAACATATATGTCGGTATACATATGCCTATAATCAAAGAAAATATTGTTTGTGTGATTAATTAATGAAAAAAATGCAAGAAACATTTCAACACAGTTTCGTGCATAGTGCATGTAACAAACGCCCACTCAGCCATTTAGTTCTTCAATTTCTGATATGTTACCATTGGAATATGTGCTGCTGTTGTCCGAAAAGTCCCATTCACTGTCTGAGCTGGACTCGTCAAAGTTAACAACAATTTTCTCAATTTCGTGCTCTATTAGACAGTCACCTGTCCAGTACTCTGCTTTTGTATGTTTTACAGGTAAAATAGCATTTTGCCATTCTTCTTTGGTGACGCTATTGATTGCTTCTGTTGTGATGTTTTCAATGGTATGTGATGATTGAGCGACATTTTTTTCAGCAACACGTGATTTCACAATGTTCCATACATAATAGCATTAAGCTCACAGTGGTATGGTGGTAATCTTATTACTTCATGCCCATGTTCTTCTAACATCTCATCTATGCAAAACCTGGGAGGTGGACGTCGACCACGAACGAGCTGGAGGAGTTCACATTTTGTCATATCATTGTCATGCGGAATGTTGTTGTTCTGTAACCATTGGATGATATCTTGTTTTCTTGTACCGGCTGTTGGTGGCTTATTTAACTGGACGGAATGATAAGGGGCATTATCCATTACAACCAACGAATTAGCAGGCAGATTTGGAATAAGCTTGTCTTGCACCCATCTGGAAAAGTAACCGGCTATGTAACTGGCTATGTATAGTTTTTTGTTTTGTTGTACTGCCCGATGCCATTTGTCAATACACGTTATATTGACTTGATGTAATATTTGGACATATGCCATTGCTTAGCACATGTATGTCTGTAGAAGAAAACTACAAAAAAACACAAATGACAAAAAACACAAATTAAGCAAAAAATTGTTATTGTCAGGATTTAACGCCATACAATACTCCACAACAGAATATGGCCAACAAACAAAGAAAAACAAAGAAAAATGGACTAACAGAACGGAAAAAAAACCACAATGATGACAGCACAAAAATACCGAACCCAAAAAATTCAGCACAACAGTTGAAACGAGACAGAAACACAGCAAAACGAAAAGACGAAACAAACACAATAGTTTTCCAAAAAATAATAAACAAAATAGAAACAAAAAAACCTCCACAAATGATGACAGCACAAAATATTGAACCCAAACAATTCAATATGGTATGGAAGCACAGGTGCGTCTCTGCCTGAGGACGGGAGCAGATAGCAGTTCCCGAAACGTCGCTTGTTTCTGTTTTAGAAAATTGTTGTGTTTGTTTCGTCTTTTCGTTTGGTCGTGTTTTTGTCTCATTTTGACTGTTGTGCTGAATTGTTTAGGTTCAATATTTTGTGCTGTCATCATTTGTGGGGGTTGTTTCGTTTCTATTTTGTTTATTATTTTTTGGAAAACTATTGTGTTTGTTTCGTCTTTTCGTTTTGCTGTGTTTCTGTCTCGTTTCAACTGTTTTGCTGAATTTTTTGGGTTCGGTATTTTTGTGTTGTCATCATTTGTGGTTTTTTTTCGTTCTGTTAGTCCATTTTTCTTTGTTTTTCTTTGTTTGTTGACCATATTCCTGTTGTGGAGTATTGTGTGGTGTTAGATCCTGACAACAGCAATTGTTTGCTTAGTTTGTGTTTTTTGTCATTTGTGTTTTTTTGTAGTTTTCTTCTACAGACATACATGTGCTAAGCAATGGCGTATGTCCAAAAGCTTACATCAAGTCATGCACTCCCATTGCACAAATCTTTAAAAAATAACACGTTGTATTACAGTCACGCACGCTTCGAAACCTTGCTCCGCTTTCAAAGGATCCGTGAAATACTTGAACAGCGATACGTATCCGCGCACTGTGTCGTGACTTATGGTGACAACTCTACTTGCCGTCCCACCCGCGACATGACGCGCTTCGACCATTGAGGCGGACTAGGGAAAGGGAGGGGACAGAGTGGTGGAAGGGATGACGGCGGAGGGAGGGGTCCGTCTGACCTTGGGTAGTTCACATTTTTCCCGGGACCACAGTTGGCTTGGGCGTGTAGTAGTAGTCATCATGTTTGCAGTAGAGGAATGTCTACAGCTACTAACTTAATTACATTTCTCAATCCCATATAGAACGAAATAGTTAATAGAGGACAGGTAGATGTCGTTATTTCGATTTGGCCAAAGGTGACACTGTTAACCACTCTTTATTGCTCAAAACGTTATCTCAGTTTGGTTTATGTAATAACTATATAAATCAGTTTTCCAGTTATTTGATAGATGGAAGTTTTTTGTATCAATAAATAATAATAATTCCTCTCTCTTCAATGCTAGTTCTGGAGTTCCTTAGGGTGGTACTTTATTCCCTCTTCATTTTAACATTTTTATTAATGATATCATCGGTGTCTTAAACTACTCCACCGGAGTCCTTTTTGCAGATAATTTGAAAATTTACAGGAAAATTAGTACTCCTAACGACTGCCTATTATTATAACATGATATTAATAAAATCAATAATTGATGCATACACAATTTAGTTAGACTTAACAAGGATAAAACTTAGATAATATTCTTTACGAGGAAATATTACCCAGTCAAGTACGACTATAACTTGTTGAACTTTCAAATCATCAGAACTACATTAATATAAGACCTTGGAATCTTCCTAGACTCCAAGTTATTTTTTCATAAGCATGTTAACTATTTATATTCTACTACCCCAAGAACTTTGTCTATTATAAAATTCATCAATTTTTATGCTACTAATTCAGATTCTATTCTTTCCCTCTATTTTTCTTTCATTAGATGTAAACTATAATATTGCTCTATCATTTGGAACATCAAGTTCACTGATAACAAGAAAATTGAAAGAATTCAAAATAAAATAATTTAATTAATTAATCTAAAGAGATTTTCTTATTCTATCCTTATACAGTAAAACCTTTTTGTTGCGACCCCATTTATTGCGACCACCTCTCTATTACAACCCGATTTCGAGGAACCGTGAAAAATTGCCGAAAATCTGAAGAAAATTGGACAGAAAATAACTTTCTTGTGGTGAGTAGTGTGTTACTGCGTTTCTCTTGCCGAGTGCTGTACTGCCGTAGGCAGCGCATATCTAAAAATAGATACCACTTCCTGTCGACCACTGTCAGTGCTTAACAACCCCCATTCCATCTCCCTTTGCCGGCAGGGTGCAGATAAAGGTTTTTGTGGCAACGTGCTTATGACCGCTACCAGCGCTTAGCAACCCCCATTCCACGTCCCTTTCCTGGGCAGGGTGCAGATAAAGGTTTTTGTGGCAACGTGTTTACGTTTAGCTTTTTGCGAGTGTCTAGTGTGGTACGCAGTTAAGGCAAAGAAAGCTACCTGCTGGATTTATTTTGATTTTGATTACTATCGGTTGACAATACACAGCGACCGACTGGATGCACGCCCGCCTCGACTTGTTTTAACTACCGCAGCGATGTTTATTTTGACAGCTCAAGCAATTATCTTTTCCCGTGGGTTGATAGAAAAAGGTCGCTTCACCCAGCATAAAAAAAAAAGGCTACGCCACTTATTGCCCACGCAGGAAAAACACTGGCTGCCGTCTGTCTCCCTCGCATTTATCTTTCTTATAACATTCCACGTCTCACCTCTCGCGCGACCACACATTGGGCCGTTTTATGCTTTGTTTGGTGACAGCAGCTTGATTTTATTCTGTATATTCCTTTATAGGACCCTTGCTATTAAAATACATTTATATTTCAGTTTGAAAGCTTGTAAATTCTTTGCCAGAGATGACTGAACTCGAACTTGGTGTGAAAAGTGACATATTTTGACCCCTCCCTCGCCACTTTAGTACCCCATTCATAATAGCCCAATTTTACGGGAGAAGGGAGGGTGAAATGAGCATTTTCTCACTGAAGGTTTTTCAAAGGGGAGCGAAGTTGGGGTGTTATAAGGGAGGACACTAGATGGTTTGTGTGTTTGGGAGGGATGAGCTAGCCTTGAAGAATGTTAACGAGAGAGGAGGGAGGGGTGAGCTTATGCGTCATGAAGCCGTTGCCGCCAGCCAGCCGGGCGAGCTTCATTTGCGCCCACTCGCGTTGCAGAACCTACAGCTGCCATATTTTTAAAGGAAATGTCCCATTATTTTTCTGTTATTCTTACATGAACATTATTGGAAGTATTAAAGCCGACACAAAAATATGTTGTGTGTTAAAATTAACAGATTTTAAAGATCTTTCATTTCGTTTTTTTTTTTAAATTTTTTTTTCCTGATTTACACATTTTGGTCAAAAAGTCCAATTTTTTGACGGTTCCCGAGAATGTATTCGTAAAATCACTGCTTCGTTAAATCCGGGGTTCGTGACATCGGGGTTCTAGTGTATTTAACTACGGAAAGCAGAAAACGTACATGTAAACTAACACATATTTTCTTTAGAGGTGGCCTGTAGGGCGACGGACTTGTTATGAAGGTTGAAGTGGGTTTATAGCAAAGCCGTCTAGCATTGTGAGTGACAGCATCCTGCCATTGTACGGCTGGTTAGCGAGTAGCGGTTTGGGAGGGAGGGGGGGATTGAAATGAACTGAAAATTTCGGAAAACATCTATTATGACCCCCCCTCTATTACGACCTTATTCCTGGGAACCGTGAGGGGTCGTTTCAGAGAGGTTTGACTGTACCTCTCTCAGTTTTGAGAGACTACAATGAGACACTCTTTATTCAAAATTGCTACAACTCTAAAATTCAATGTAAGTTTATCCTTGGAAATTCTGGCTTGAGAGTACCACAATTCAATAGTCATTTAAGATCTACTTTATGCAGAATTAATAACAAAAAGACTGTATCTATTGACTAATTTTTAATTACAATAAATTAGATTTGTAATTCTATTGAATGAATAAAAAATGAAATGTAATTTTTCATATTATTAAATGCCTTAGTTAAGAACTTAGTAAATAGTTATAACAGATTTGTTCTTCTCTTTCTTTTTTTTTATTAATTTGTGTTGTATGTATTAATGTTTGTGATATAATTGTATTTGTTGTGTTTGTTGTATGTATTGTCACCGCTAATATATGTTACTTTTGCCTTTGTGTGTTGGCCATGTGCTGTTCTTACCTGCTATGGTGCCGACAGGGGTGGGATGGGAGTCCATATGTTTGCGGTGATGAACTTGTGTTTGTCTTGTATATTTGTCGTGCCCAACATCCAAATCTAACGACTGTTGGTGGGCATGTCACAATTTTAAATAAATAAATAAATATTGCCATACCAAAAAACAATTTACTTGAATACGTCAATAACGAAAACTCATGAAAAAAATAGGTTTTAAACATGTAAATAGGATATCATTTTATTTGGGAATACTGCATTAAAAAAATTTTTTACTTTTTTATGATATGGATTGGATTTGATTTCACTGTATTTTGCCATTCGCAAAAATTTTCTGGATCAACATCTAGAGTAGCAGGTTCTGAAAAATAAAGGGCAATAGGAACTGAAATGAAAGGTTGGTTAGTTAGGTTAGGGTAAGATATGTTAGCTGCATAATTAAAACCATGTTTTCTTTTATAATTTAAATATTTTAACTTACTTTTTTTATATAGTTATTGTCTAATTTTCCAGAAATTGTTACATGATTTGAAAAAAAAAATAGTGGGTTCATACTATCATTCTTACTATTCGAATTCAATATTCGTATTGCAAATAATTTGGTATTCGTATTAGATTGAAACTAAAAAACTAAAATCACACAGGCCTACTGCATTCTGATGAATGTTACATTACACAACCTAGTTAAAAAATGTAAATTACAGTTTGTCGCGTAGCGCGATCTGAGCAACATTACGGGCCCATTTGTCTTGGTCCATGGCAGTCGATGGGAAGCATTGATTGGCAAATGACTGATGAGTCGTAGGTGGCTGAGATATCAAGTTCGAGCTTTGCGAGGTGCATAAATGACTGTATAACTTCGTTGACATTTATTGCGCTCCGGTCTTGCAGGTTCTGTGACTGATGAGTTTGATACTGGCAATTCAGGGCTCACTTGAAGACAATCGGGTGAATGCAGTTTTGGGAATTTCAAGGCATAATCATAGCCCTGTTGAACACTACAGGGCATTGGAGTGTCTTTTCTCATGAAATGAACCGGACACTGGGCGTACGAGATGCACTGAATAACTTCCGTGAAAATTTTGTTGGTTCTGGATTGGTAATCTGTACAGTCCATCACAGCTCTCGAAGTAATTCTTCAAGATACCATTGCTCCAACTTGAGTAGTCAACTGTAGATAAACCACGAGTCAGGTTTTGATACTGGTTACCTGGATGAAATGACATGTTTACTCACCCAAGGTTCAGACAACACTGATCCAAGACTCTGGCTGTCTATTTAAAATTACATTTAAGAGTTACAGAAATAAACATGTATAGAAGTTGCCGCATGTAGGAGTGTTACATCATAAGGATGTATTAAAACGCGTAGAAGTTTTATGATATGGAGTGTTACAACACACAGGAGTATTATAGCACTTGCAGTTCATGTTTCGAATTTTTGAAATATAACGGTTTTATTTTATCTTTATAACAGTTGACACTGTCTCTCCAGTTTAATAGAAAATGGGCCACAGGAGATAATACTTATGGCCGGTTTCAATAATATCACCCAACTTAAGAGCTGCTTAAGACTCATGTAAGAGATGCCTAGCACACTGAATTGTTTCACCACGGGTTAAGAGACTCCTAGTAATCTTAAGCAGTGCTTAATTTAGGCAGCTAAAATTGGGCCCCTAAGTTCTTAAGAAGTACTTACCAATAACAAACCAATAAAATAAAATATATGCTGTGGAGAAACAGTTGCCACGACCACGAATATTTCAATACATGCTTGATTATTGTGAAGAACTAGATGAAAGTGATTTCTTTATGATACTTTGCATGAAGACAATTTTTCTCCTTGGGGTTATGCTACATATCAAAAATTATTTGTAATTTCTTGCTGACAGGTTAGAATGTTTTTTAGTTGTCATTTATTTTTAAATTTTATGATCTGGTAAGAAACCACTAAATAAAACATTCTTTGAAAATAAGCTTATTTTGAGGTTAATTTTGTTTAGTTATATTCTGGTGCCAAACAGTTTGCAATAATCTTCCGGAGATTTTGATAAAGCAAAATACAAAATTCAATACAAAATTAATAAACTGCTTGACTCTTCAAATACAGTTTATGCACTAGGTGTATAGTACAATAAATGAAATAAATTTAAAACAACAATTACTGCCAATGTTACTTGCTGAGCATGGTTAAAGTGCTAAACATTCTCTATTAAAATTTTCAATATTGTGTAGCTTGCAATTTATTTTGTTTTATATTATTACTAGGTATGCATGTGTTTGAAATTATTTATTATGTTCTTGTAGCCTGCTATTACTAATTTATTTTATTTATGACTCTTTAATATGTGTGTGTGTACTATTGTAACTTACAATATTTTAGACTTGTTATAGTTTTTGAGTTGGTTATGTTCTTATGGGATTTATGGAAAACAAGCAAATAAATAACCAAAACTGATAAATTAGTATTTTTACACCTGAACTTGGTCCACCACCAGTTTTCACAAGATGAATTTTCTCATTGGAATGTGCAACTTTTGCTTCACATTTTAATTTATCATAAAGTGTATCTAAAGATTCTTTAGAGTGCACAACAGAGGACCTTCATTTTATCATCTAAAGAAACATTTTTTTTGTTTTGTTTCTGACATTCTCTTAATTTACTCTAATGTTCCAATTACACAACTTTCTTGAAAGTGTGAATACTTTGTAGCAATACTGAAATACTACCAACAGAATAAGCATTAAATTTTTTACTTAAGAATTTTTTATTGGCATGTATATATCAAGTGACAATCTGTTCGAATACCCCTGAAAATTATTAGTGTTTTTATCTGTATGAAGAGAAACTCTATGGTAAGATGGTCCCTATCTACCCTACCTTCGCGTCCAGGTTGTCATCATTACATATAAGGATGTCATATGCTTTTCTTTACAGCTGTGTAGTTCCACTGCAGCTCTGTGAAAGTACCATCATCTTTAACTCTTGATGATCTGAGTTCACAATAGTACAGGGCTGTTTTGCAAGTGGGTGACATAAGTGCACACAACAGTTTTCCTTTCTTCACAGTGAAATGAAGTTAGCAATCTCATTGTAGTACATGGAATTGATTTATCCCAGGACATGCGAAAATGCATATTTTCATGACACAATTCAAAATACACCGGCAAACGTTCACAGTCTCTGTCTTAAGACATAATATGCAACCTGATATTCAATACAGTGCAGGCCTGAATGCAAATATTCATACTTAGTCTCCTGACAATCGTACATTTTTTGTGGTAAAATGTCAGTATACCTGGGATCTGCAAGACATGCACAGCACTGTGGTCAGGTACCTATGACAGGCTAAGGGTATCAGCTGAGACTCTTTTGCTAGGATTCTAAAACAATTACCTCGGGTCAATGGGAAGCAAGACAAAGTTGAACTAAACACTCCGTTATCTTCTAGTCATGATGTGATGCCGGATGAGCTGAAAAAATATCTTTAGTAGCTGAAGGCTATTGTGACCACATCAAGTGATGTGCAAAGTAGCACAGGCGGATAGCGATACTCGTAAATCTTTTGACAGGATTCTAGAGCTGTTGACAAGTCTTTACACTGGCAGGGCCACACAGAACTTTACTGAGCTGAAGGATATTTTTTGTGTCTAAACACGAGGCTTTGCATGCATAAAGCGTGACTTTGATTCAATGAAATTTCTTTGGTTGTTGCAATTGATATACACTCTGATATAGTGGCATACCTAGGACAGGTTAATGGCACGAACTGTGCATTGATTACTGAGCTAATAAAACTCATGAATGAGCAGCCAAAGCTCGTAATTAAGGAAATAGTGTCTGGTATGAAATTTTAGCTTACCACTTTTAATGAGATCTCTACGTGAAGATAATGCTAAATTTACTATGGCAGCTCTGGCCAACATTGAGGCTAAGGTGGATACGCACATCAGTGGTCCAAATTCGTGTTCCAAGCTCTAGCATACAATTCTTCACACCGTAAATGACATGAAGAGTCGTCTATAACTATGTATGATCTTGTGATAATGAAGATGGACCAAAACCTGCATAACCACCATATCACAACATCTGACCCCACTACTGTTGGAGCCCCTGACTACAAGGGTACTCACTTCTGTAACTATTCGCTTTCGTAATGTATAACAAGCTTTAGTTACAGTTTTATCATTCAGTCATGGCCCTATATTTCATAGTATTATAAACAATGTGCATGCAAAGTACTTGTTAGCAAAACGTGCCCATCTAGATGGGATGCTATTAATGACGAGATATTCAAGCCCATTACTTCACATCTTGATAATAGAGATCGCTATTTGTCTGTGGACATATCCTCGGATGATTTGACTAAAGAATCAGTGACATCTACTTTGAAACCTCCTCAAATTAAGACTCCAGCTTGTGAAAGTGAAGATGATGATGATGATTTGACACTGTTGGCTCGTTCTAGTAAATGTCTCAATGCATTGTGTGTGCCCTTAGGTGAAGAAGCTCAGTTCTTTTTAGTTGGGTTAAACTCTGAATTTACAAACGCAATCACCGCTGTCTAGTAGGAAACAAGGTTTTTTCCTTTCTAATTATATAATTTACATTGATAATGAAATCATCCAGCCTGTCCCAGGTTTATACAAACTCCTTTTTTTTTTTTTTAGAGAGCCAAAGGTCTATACTAGTTCTATTCAATAAAATTGCTTACTGGAGTCTACAAATGCATGTTTTTTAAAGGAATGATCCTGCCTCCAATTATTAAAAACTGTTGACCATGCAAAGTTCAGCATTGTTATGTTTAAGACCTTTTCGTACACATCAGGGCACAGCAGCCTTGAAAATTGGAGTTTTAACACTGAAATAAATTCTTGTTTTGGGATGCTGTTCATGAGTTGTTCAATCGTGTTGTTATTGATTTTACAAGAAGCTGGGATAAAGTCACACACTAACGAAATACTGTAGATTATTGAAGAACTGGTTTAAGCAGGCTATATAAAAAATGAGTACTGTTTCTGGTTTTGAAAAATGACTAGCTGGTGCAGGATTACATTTTAAATTCCCAAAGGTGCACGTAGAATATTCCCTCACAGAAGGGTAATCACTCACGGTCTTGATGATCTTTTACAGATTGATCTCATTGAAATGCAGCTTTATTATCTCACAAATAAGGGTTTTAGATATATTTTGACAGTGATGGATACATACTCGAAGTATGCTTAAGCTGTTCCAGTCAAGAAGAAGAATGCAGAGCTTGTAACTCAAGCGATGAAATGTATTTTAATGGCTTCTTGTGTGTTCAAGCATGTACAATCAGACAGAGGTACAGTATTGTATAATAAACTGTTTCAGGCCTTAGTGAAAAAACACATAATTTTTCGACCAACAGCGAGCTTAAATCATTGATTGTGGAATGCTTTATTATAAGTTTAAAATCTCTCTTGTTAACTGAGCTGTGGGCTCAGGGAAGTTACAAATGGCTGAAGCTTTTGTCTAAAGTTATGAAAATATATAATAGCAGATTCAATAGAAACATTGGCACCAGGGGTGCAACAACTAAATTTCCAAAGGGGGTACAATATACCTTTTTATAAAGAATCATCAATCCCCCCTATTGAAGCGTGGGCAGGGGTCCTCCCCCGGGAAAATTTGTATTTCAAGGTGGAAAATGGTGCTATTTAAGCAGTTTTATTATCTAAAAATTGATTACACAGCACTTTCTTTGCCCCCCTTTGCCCCCACTTCAAGGTTTCAGAGGGGGGGGGGGGGGCAAAATACCCTTGCCCCCCCCTGTTGTTGCGCCCCTGATTGGCACAAGTCCTGACAAGGTCAAAGATAATTATCTTCTTACAACAGTTTACAATGTTGTGAAAAAAATTGATCCCATGCGAGCTAAGGATCTAATAGGCAATCATGTTGAGAGTTTATTTTCCAAAGCTATACTATAAATTAGTTTCATGAGTTTTTTAAGGTGGTTGGAATACTAGACATTTATCCGCTGACCTACTATTTGTCATATCTAAATGGTAATAAACTTTAAGTAGGTTTTTATTCAGAAGAACTTGAAGTAACAAAATACCCAGACACTTATTTAATTAAAAAAATCCTTAGGCGACTTTTGACATTCCTTCTAGTCAGCTGGATTGAATTCCCTGAAATGATAGAAACTTGAGTAACCGGAAGTAATGTTGAGGATTAAGTGACTAGCTTTGATGTGAACTCTCAGTATTTAGCAGGCCTGTGGCTGTCACGAAGTTGAAGGTGGGTTTTTTTTTTTTTTTTAGTTCTGCAATGCACGTGCTTTAAGGTTGAGGCTGAGGGATTGGGGTATGATAGCTTCCCACTCTCACCAAGGTTTAATTTTTTTTTCACAGGTTAGGGAGTGAATGCCTGTCTAGCACATCCAAACAAACCTATTCTGCTTCCGAGACCATTCCACTCATAATGTGTTATCAGCGTGAAAAGGATATCTTCACCGCTGCTTCCAACGTCGATGTGGACATTGATATGAACATAGTGCTCAACAAGCTGCGACCACTCGTCAGCTGCAACGTCACCTAAGGGGTTGCAACAGAGCCTCACAGTCCCTGCCGCCCATCCTCATATAACATCAGCCACAGGTGCAAAGGTGCACATATTTTCTGCTATCTTTGCATGCATCATGGCTGGCATTGAGGCTGTGAGGGCCGTCGCTGGAGGAGGAGAAGACGAAGAAGAAGGGATGGGTTTGGAAAACCTTTTACTATCTAAAGTCATCGCCAATATAAATGAAATAGATTGCAGGGTGTCTACAAGTCACGAAAGTCCCGAAAGTAATGAAAAAGTAATGAATTTTGATGCGAGGTCACGAAGTCACTAAAAAGTCACGGAATTCGGTACAAGCTCACGAAAAATATTTCTATTGACGTATTTTCACATGTATTTATTTGACACTTAAGTGACTGTGTAATTGGCACAGCTGTATTTTTCTTTCTTTAGTATGGTTTGGCCTGCGATAGAAGAACAATGTGCTGAAATAAGATACCATGAAATGCAGTGGTGAAATTCAATGCCATGCCAAGCTGATTGTCATGCTATGTTTGTTTTCGTTGTTTCGTTTTTTAGGACACAGGCCGTACGAGTCTAGCATTGCCTGATGTATGAAAAGTCTCGTATTTGTACGAGAATTAAGAGGTTTTCAAACCATAGATGTTACAGTATACTACCGTATTTACTCGTATAATCGTTGCCAGCGCATAATCGTCGCACACTAATTTATTTATGGCGACTGAGGCGCGATCGGAACAGCCGTAAACACAATGGAACAGCCTGCTTTCATGTGGCGTGGCCGTGTGGGAGGAAGGAATGTGAGTGCGGGCTATCAAATATAGTTTACTTGGAACCAGGCAGAGTGCGCGCGCTGAATGCAATCGGCGACCTATCGATATCCGTACTTGACTACGTGCGCGCACTCTATACAGGCATCAAAATAACCAAACAGCGGCGACCTATCGATATCCATATTCGACTACGTGCGTTCACACTATACATGCATCAACATAACCAAACACAGCGGCAACGGAAAAAATGATTGAAAATTTAACTGAAAGAGAATTTACACAAAAGAAAACTTCGTATTCATGTTAATTAAATAAATAAATGGTAATTTCATAACAAATATTATTCCAACGTAAAATACAGTACGGAGAAAATGGCAGGTTTAAAACGTTCTATCACATTTAATGGGAAATCTTTGTCTGAGAACGTCATAAACAAGTTTTACATATAAAAAATAATTTTTTTTTTTTTAATTTTTACTCAATGGTCGCACCTAACTTCTTTTCATAAAATTTGTTAAAATTGCTACGACGATTGTGCGAGTAAATACGGTACGTACAACTTGTTATGATAACGATGCTCTCTGCCGCGTCTATTTGTTGTCACACTTGGTAAAAACTTACGTAAATAATATCACTGGGAACTTATCTATGTAGTAAAGTACGGGACTTCGTGTGTGTCATAAAATAACTCAAAATGTGTTTTTGTTTACGTGTTCGTGATCTTTATTTGCATATACATTGCCGAAAATCGAAGAAATGTGATAGTGCCGCAAATTACGTACAAATGTGTGCTTAACCTGTTTTGCGATTTCGAAAAGAAAAGAAAAAAAAAACTAGCTCAATGGATAAACAGAAATTTGTGAGAAATGAACCTTAATTTGTGTTATATAACTTGAAGTTGGTTTTTCACTAAATTGGACTAGAACCACAGGTTTCTCTATAATATAAATAGGCCAGTTGGCTCTTGAGGTTGAATTAAAATGCATGGGAAGTGTAGCTGTCAAGAAAGTTGGAATGACCAACCGTTTGCAAGTACGTGGAAAATGTGGTTAAGGCGAGTTGAAAGTGATAAATTCAGAGCTCATAGCAGTACTTGTAGGACAGATTTTGATGTTTCTCATGCTGGGGTCAACTCGGTAAAAGTACATGAAAAAGGGAAACATTACTCGCAGTTAGTGGCTGGCTTTCTTTCTGCTAAACAGTCTAGAATAAATTTCTCCAGTAAACTATCCTTAAACACAGAACAGAGAGAGACAGCATGGTATCAAGATGATTTATCCAAACCAAGTACATCTGGCACTTCTGGTGCTTCCACTTTACTGGCCCAGACAAGTACGTCCAGTAAACAGTCTCAATCAAAAACTCTTCATACATTGACCTGTGAATTAAGCCCTACCAGTTCATCAGTTGCAGGCACTACTTGTTCCCGTATTTCAGATTGTAAGCCTATTGCAGACATCAAACCATATCTTATTAAAGATGAAGTTACGAAGGCAGAAATACTCTGGTCTTTAAATTGTGTCATGTGTCACACTTTCAAAAGAAGTGGTGGCAGTACAAGTGATTTGTTTGCTTTGATGTTTGCAGACAGTGCAGTGGCCCAAAATTTCAAAATGCACAAAGATAAATTATCATATGTGATTACCTATGGACTTGGGCCCTTTTTTCAGAAAAATCTTGTTGATGATGTTAAAATGGTACAGTTTTACACAGTTTTATTTGACGAAAGTTTAAATCAAGTTGCTCAAAAAAGTCAAATGGATCTTGTTGTTCGGTACTGGGCTCATCTTAAAGGGGAAGTCAGTGCACGTTATTTAACGTCTGTCTTCCTAAACAGTGCCACTGCAGAGGACTTGGTCAATGCATTTATGTTGGGGATCACTAAATGGCGATAGAGTTTACAGAATATCATTCAGATTTCATTAGATGGTCCTAATGTATTTGAAGTTTCTCAGAGATATACAGCAGAAGTGTTTGTCAGATGATGGTGACGAAAGAAAATTATTTTATGTTGGGACATTCTGCACATTGTGCAAGGGGCTTACAAGATAGCTCATAAAGAATCTGGCTGGAAAGTACACGAGTTTCTTCGTTCTCTGTACCAATATTTCAAGAACTTTCCATCAAGGCGGTCAGCATACACAAATGTCACTATTTCTGTACTGTTTCCCTTGAAGTTTTGTCAAATAAGATGGGTGGAAAATTCCATAGTTTTGAAGAGGGCCATCGAGATGTTGCAGTTCCTAAAGAAGTATGTTGCTGCTGTTGAAAAGCATCCACCTGACAGAACTTTTTGAAGATAAAATCATTTTTGGCTGATCCATTGCTTTTGCCATAACTAGAGTTCATGTTGTCAGTTTTCTTGCAGTTGGAACCTTTTTTTTGACTATATTTCAGTGAAATGACCCATTGCTACCTTTTCTGTATAAGGAACTACGCTCTTTGGTGTATAGCTTAGCTTGTAGGTTTTTCAAGAAGTCTGTTTTAGCTGATTGCAGCAGTGAAACCAAAATGATTGCTCTCGATCCAAAAGATCTTGAACTTCTGAAATCTGTACAAAATGTAGACATAGGATTTGGTGCAAAGTCTGCATTAAAGAATTGTAAAGATGTTGAAATCATGCTATTCAAAAATGAGTGCAAAACATTCCTCCAACATCTTTTTGGCAAACTCTGCCTGAAATGACCTTTGAAATTTTAAATTGTTAAGGGAGCATCCTGCCTGTCTCCTATTATTATTTCAAGTGAAACTTTGAGAACTTCTAGGATTAATATTGCACTTGAAGCTTTTGTAGAAAAGAATCAGATTGCAGCATCAGATGCAGACTAGCAAGAGAGAGTACCTGCGATTTTGTGAAAACCCAGAAGTCCAAAATGCTGCGAAAAAATTTGACAGGAAAACACAAAAAATAGATACATTCCTTGTCAATCTACAAACATATTCCAGAATGGACAGTAGTAGGTTGATTACATTTTTCCAGAAAATACTAGTCATGTATCATGGGAATGCTGCAGTAGAAAGAGGCTTCTCTGTCAACAAGGAGTGCCTTGTAGAGAATTTATAGGAAAACTCTCTAGTTGCTCTACGCAGTATTTATGATGCAATTTCTTTAGTTGGGAAATTATCTGACCTGGTTATTACAATATCTTTAATTTTGGCTGTTAGAAATGTATATGAGACGACAAGAGCTCTAAAATCCAAACAGGAGAAAAAGAGTGCAGAAGAACAAGTGAAGATAAGAAAAACCTCACAATTGAAGGAACTGGAAATGTGTAAAAAAAGAATTGTGGAGCAGAGTAAGGAAGAGATAAAGACACTGGAACTCAAGATAACAAATCTGAAAAAAACAGATAAAAAAGTTTAAAAAAGGTGTGTTTTTGTTTAGAAAACTGATATACATTGGTATAACTTTGTGTGCAATCATTTACAAAATTAAGTGTGTCTTTTTCCAAGGTTTTATTCATTCATATCAGTATTATAGGCCAGTTAGGACTTTATAGACACTATTTATTTGTGAGATGAACATTAAAAAAGAGACAATTCATTGCCAGAAGTTGACGAACTAGTATAACATCTACCTATCAATAATAATATATATCAGCCTACTGTTGAAGTGTTTTATCAGTGTAGGCAAATCATGTTGTAGAATTTTTTAATTTCAGAAAGTAATTATAGTAAATACACTATCTTCTCATTAGGATAACATGTCATTTTAAATTTTGGTGGTCATTGGTAGTTTTTAGGCATAATTGTTATGCCTAATGTGTAATTTTTTTGTAAAAATGTCAGTTAGTTTAGTCAAAAGTACAAAGTAAAAAAAATCTGAAAAAAAAAAAGTTGCCATTTAGGTCAGTTAAAGTCACTGAAAAGGTCACTAAAAAGTCATTAAAATTGATTTTGTCAGTTCTGTAGACACCCTGGATTGGAATGGTGAAGAAATAGAAGAGGAGTAAGTTTTGTGAATTTTTTTTATAAATATTTTTGTATATATTTGGGGTTAAATTAGGTTACGGGTTAACCAACCAGAATGGTATGCTTTTAGCAGTAAGATATTAGAATGATAAATATTTGTCATCTTAAAAATGTCATTCTGCTCCATCTACTGTGTAAGTAAAAAACTTGCACAGATGATTGTTTCTACATGTAGCAATGTACTATTTGTACTACCAATAATATGTGCAGGTGGGAGAGGCCCATATGTATGTTCCTTTTACCTGGTTCGTGAAAACTTGTCAGCTGTGACTTTACACTAGCTTGAGCGTGAAACATGCAATAATTAGTTGCAACAGTATTAACAATACTTTACAAAGAAAAATATTTTTATTTCAAAACTGTGTGTGTTTCTCTCTAGTATGAGAAGGCATGAGTGGCATGCCACGAGAAGTCCCGCGGGAAAGTTAAAAAATACTCTCACCCCACTGGGTCCAGATGGCGTGCCTGCATCTCTGAGCAAGTAAGCTCGCTTGCCTTTGGGGAAAGATTCAATTTTTACTACAATACTATCGTGTCTCACCACACTATGAGTATGTCACTGTATTTTAACATTACATAAATAAAACTAAAAGTTATAATTAATGTAAAAATAATTATGTGTGAAGGGAGCATAGTGTATGCTTGTTGAGATGAGGGAAATACATAAATTATATTTTACGAGCATAAAGTTGTAGTTTTTTTTAAACATTTACCACGTTGTAGTGATTATTATTATCTAGTTAAAACGTATAACAAAAGAACTAGCACTATAGAGAAGCATTTTTTAAATAAATATCACGACACATTATAAATACTAAACATTTTAATTATGTAATAAGCAAAGTACAGAAGAGAGCTATCCTTATAGAGATATCCTTATAACCATATGTATATAAAGATTTCTTTACCACTATGTCTACACTTACTATTGGTTTAACAATCTGGGAAAATTCTTGTGCATGCATCCAATGCTTACACCTCTCCAACCAAGATGGCACCTTTTTCAATCCAAGATGGTACTCTTTGCCAACTATTTTTTTGAAATTTAAATGACGCACTCTTCTATATTTTAATTTTAACTTGGCATTCTTTAGCAGTTATGATTTTTTAAATTTAAATTTTGATGCCCTTCAGCATTTGTATATAACGGTTCATTATATACAAAAAATAAAAAGATATTAATCGCCAATTGTAGTTTTTCTTTTATTTTTCAAAGTAGAATGTTGCACAGACGAATCCAATCACTTTCCAAGTCTTTTTCACTCATTCAACACGTCTATCCGCCTGTCGAGAAATGCTCGCAGCTCGGGCGATGAAAATTAACGAAAACAAACGTAGCTTTAAGTCCTTCAGTAACATTTTACTGTAAGTAAATGAAAATCAGTGCAGCCTCAAACAGGGTCGCACCCAGCGAAAATGAATGTCGCCACGAGCCAAATGCGGACGTCGGTAGCCGCGATTTCTAATTAAGAAAAAATGTCCGAAAAGTTTCAAAACAATAAATGATTTAATTGGCATGGCTCGAGCTACCGACGTTAAATTTTCTCTTCCACAATTAATACATAATTTGCGAGAACCCACTGAACGCGCCCTCCTGGTGCAGCGATCGACAGATGACTGGTGAATTCATGCCACTGGTTCCTCCATGCAGGGAGGAGAAGTCACATGACCTCACCGACCAATCACACACCCGCTTCATTCACACTACACATTACAAGCCAATAGGAGTACACGACATACATTGAAAACAGTTTTCTATCCATACAGCCAGGGACTTTACATTTTCCTTCTCTCTCCCACACCGTGAGACAGCAGTTATCACACAGTTCCCACGACCAGTGGTAAATCCCAGCTTTTATCTCTGTTGGCGGGGAATCACTGTTTCGTTCTCACTTGCCTCTTATGCCTCTCTCTTTCTACACATCACCCCAGACACTGTCCCTTGTCCTATAACTATTATTCAACACGTTAATGAAAATTAAAAACATCAATCATAATACAAATTACTTGACAAAATTCAACTTATTTAGAAAAAACCTGAAAAAGTAGGCCAAAACAGGCAAAAATCTAGTACAGCGACTTATTTGTGAACAATTACATAAAAAATAGTAATGAATTAAAATGTTTGTTAAAATACATTGTACGTACATTCTTAAAGCATACAGCAAGTGAAATATCACCCCTAAAATACATAAAAACGGTAAAATATCATTAGAAAAGCTTTTCAAGAACTATTTACATGCATAAAAATAGTTTAAAAGAAAAAAATTTAGCTAGGAGGGCAGGGGTTTTGCAACATTACAACCCTCTCAGACAATATAGTTATCATCCAACTCTGGCACCCTCTGTAAGACTGAGCTGAAATTAAATATGGCGGCCTTCTGGAAACTATTTTTGCAATTTAAATGTGATTCTACCTACTATACATTACTATAGACATACAATGAAAGCTTTTATTACTTATTTATTTCCCTATATCCCCACTGGGGCTCTATTCTCGACACAGTCGGAATAATTCCGACAGAGATTTGCTAAATCCTATTCTTGGACAATTCGATTTCACACTAAATACTGCAAAAATGTGTCATGTTTGGATTGGATCTGAATTAGAGTGATAGCTTTATATAGGCTATGCTAATTTTATTTGTAAAAAACATCTATTCCGGAATTGAAATGCACTCGCAAGGAGTCCATTTGTACATGAATTACGCTCAGTTACAATTGATTGTGAAAATAAAGGTTATCCTTTTACCCCTCCCTATCTTGCAAACGTAGCCAACATTCCTACATGCTGGTACACATGTAGAAATTATCATTGAAAACATATACCAATAATAACCCACGCAAGTATTATAAAATAAATTATGACAGAAAATATATTTGCTGAAAGATTTTCTGATAACTACATACATTGTTTCCAAGAAACTCCTACTCAAAACAATTACAAAAATTCTCTTCAAAATATTGCCAACGAATTGCCCATAAAAGTTAAAATTTTGTAATGACTTGCAGTGATTATAAAAATCTTAATGTAGACATTCATAAATGACTTGCTGAACTAAGAAACACTGCATAAAATTTATTTTCACCCCAAATTATACACAAAAATATGTTAAGAGTTCGAGTCAATTTAGCAGAAACTATAAACTAAAAAAAGGTGTCTCTTAAAGTGATAAGAATTTTTTAACTACTAACAAAACACATGAATCTGTAAACATTTTCGTAAATATTTGTGTTGTAGCACTTTTGCCCACTAGAAATAAAGTTGATATTTGCATTACACAACATTTATTCCTGCTTAAAAATTTTTTTATACAAGTCATAAAATTTAACGTTTCTCAGGCGTATCTTTACAACTAATTTTTAATTATTACTTATATATTCATACAGATTACTTCCACATCCTTCAAAAAGGACAGAAATGTTAACTGAGAAAACTGTGTTGTAAACAATAAAAGAAATTAACTTTTTTTTAAGTGGCCTACAGCTGGTCGCCAACAGCCAAAGGGTCAACTTTTCCTAGTTCAAACTTCTTTATCAAATTGTAATCAAATATCAGTATGTACCTATATGTTACACCCATGCCTTACCTGGGACTAGAACCCAGAACCTATCCAAGGTCATTATAAAAGAAATTACAGTGATGAATAGAATGGAAAAATATCACACTCATGAGACACGCTGCTTTTCTCATTGTGATTGGCCTTCTTCCAATGATGTCAACTCTAAAAGCAACATTGCCACACTTCCACAGAGACTTATCGTCAACCTGACAATGTTGATTCCGATAGCCCCTATAGCATTTTCGAGAATAGAATTTTAGCTGTCTGTCGGAATGAAACTTGCGGATCATTCCGCTAGTGGAATTATTCTGACAGCGTCAAAAATAGGACCCCTGATCTGGTAACCCAATAGCTAAAGTGTCTGCCTACCAACTCAAAGATGCTTGCGTCCCTCATTTCGGGCACGAGCGAATTTAATTTAATTTTTATTAAAAATAATACCATTGCTCCTCACATCAGCAACACCTATCTTCAACCTTATGAGCTAACTGTGACATCAACAGCAGATGAGAATAACACCGCCACATGACAACTTGTTGTGGCTCCTCACCCCATGGTCCAACATTCTGCAGCACTACAAATGATGCTATTTTTAGCAACACTGATGATAACCCTGTTCTCCCCACACAACAGGTAGACCCTAGAACATCTATGTGTCGTTCATCCGGAAAATAAATCCTGTAGCCCTTTGTATCTTCATAATAACCAACAAAAATGCCTTTTGTAGATTTTGCATCCCACTTTTGCCTTTTTTCTTTGGGTACATGCACATACATCTCAGTGCCAAAATCTTGCAATGCTTTGACACTGAATGGTTCTTTTTAAGTCAAATGCTGCAGTATCAACATCCTCTAGCCACAAGTCTTTGTTTACCTTCTTTGCATACATCATGGTTCTTGCCGCTTCAACAACTGTTCTCATCTTCCCTTTCTGCCCTACCATTTTGTTCAGGTGAATAAGTCACTATTCTCTGGCGTTGTATTACACCATTTTCCAAAATTTGCTGAAGCACTTGGTTAGTAAATTCCAATCCATTATCTGTATATAAGATCTTTATCATACTTCCTAAAAATTGCACAAAATCAGGTTGGAACTTTTGTACATGCAATTTTATTTCACTCTTGTGTTTAAAAAAATAAACAAACCTGTAGTTTGCGTAATTATCCTTTAATAGCGAGAAATACTTGTGCCCCACTAGATTTCACTTCCCAAAGACCATATATATCAGCATGTATTAGCTCACATGGATAAGTAGATACTGTACAGTATGTCCATAAAAAAAAAAGCCCCAGTTATAAATTTTAATAGGATCAACTGTAAGCATTGAAGAGTTCAAGGTCACAATTAAAGAGTAACTCAAAGCATTTTAGATATGTGCATGCACGAGTACTGCTTTGTTGTTTTCTCACTTGCAGTACCGCCTACGTAAAATGACGATTCCTGAGCGTAAAGCGTTTTGTGCTCTGTAATTTGCTTAGAGTGAATTCATTAAAATTTTTAATTACCCAAGCTTGAGATGTTTTGTTTGTTTGCTATTTATCAACTCTGCTTTTATTATAACTTTGGTTTTTAGCAGATTAATCATTTATTTAGTTTAAAGTTTAATAGTAATCCCCCATGTGTCAAAAACATCTGCTGATGGTATAGGCATTTCAAAATGACAGGATGTGTTTGTAAAATGAAAAGCACGGGAGGACGGGAGGACCTAAAGTGCCGTATTTACTCGCATATATGTCGCCATCGCATGTAGGTCGCACCCATAATTTGAGGTCTTGAATTTGGTAATTAAGATTCCCCCCATATAGGTTGCACCGGTAATTTAATGACGCGAACGGCCGGTGCGCCGTGCACGAAAGAGTTAACGGGTACTGTAAAACTCCGCTACTACGAGAGCTGATAATGGCGTGATAAATTGTTGTAACAACAAGTACTCGTAATAACCGAATATAGAAAATTGAAGTCAAGTTAGATTCCTGACTTCTTAAAATGTCTTAATTGTAGACTATAACTCGAAAACAGTGCTTTGTATTGAAAAAAATGCACAGAATAAAAGTTGTAGTAAATTTAATTACGAATAAAAAAGGCCTCTTATGATTTTTTATATTTACAGCGGTTTTCGTTTTAAACGTGCGATTGGTCTGACGCGTGAGGAAGTTCCCGACACAGGTGTAGCCTCTCGTGTTAAACACTCAAGGGGAACAAGGAGTAGGAATGGAACAGAGTGTGGCGAAATGTCATCTAAAGGTATTACAACTCCATGGTAACAACACATTTATTATCGCTTATACATGAAATTATTCATTACAATTTCATTAATGACAAAAAAGTAAACAGTTGATATTTGCAGCGTGGCTCTGATCCAAAAGTCTGCGAACAGAAACGTTTAAGAATTATTGCAACGTGAAACACGTGAATGCAGCTTAACAAATTCACTTCACAATTGCCCGTGCTCTCATACTTGGCACCACGCTTGGCGCTGGGTACACCGTCAAAACAAAAGCTAAGTTACAAGCAATTAACGTAGGCTCATGTAGTGAATGTCAAAAACTTGATACAAATACACAAAACATATTCAGGTCATTGCTTTCGTCGTCCCGGACAGTCATACCTCAAATGACCTTCCTTCCCACAGGAAAAACACACTCGGGGCTTTCTATTCCTATCCCCTGGTCGACCATCCCCTGACTCGTTGGTAACTTTAGTTTACTCTCTGTAAATATAATCGCCTGATGCATGATTATTCTTCTTACAGAACGACCAATTCCTCCCCCTATACCACTGCTCACTAGCTCGTGTGTTAGGGGTACTAGGCCTACTTTCTATACCGCGAGTCCGTACTCGTTTATCGACCTTTACAATCTCCTTTTTTTAAATTCTCCATACTATCGGGTTGATTCACCAAACAATACGTTTTTAATTCATCACGCAAGTTATCTATTATAAGATCAACTAGTTCGCGTTCTGAAAAGGGATTCCCTAAGACGCGTTCATACCTTTCCACAGCAGCGACAAAACTAAGACCCGTTTCGCCCTCTGCCTGAGCTCTACATAAGAACAAGTTACTTAACTCCTCACGTATTTTTACGTTCGTGTTCATGGTAATAATTTCCTTTTTAATATCTGTCCACTGTAACCCATTCCGTTGCCCACTTAAAATAACGTGCCGTAATTCAGAAGGCACCCTGCAAACCAACAACCCGAACAAGGCATTAAGTGTCAAAATATTTAATTCCGCAATTTCTTCAATCGCGTACAAAATTTTAACTATATTCACTGGCTCACAGTCAATTAGGGTCGGTATTTTATCTAACAACGGCTGAACTGCTAATTCCAAAAATTTACTCTCATTTAATTTGCCATCTACCGGACTACTAACGTCGGTAACTGACACTCCTTTTTACAAAGTGCTGTCAAGCTCGTTGACGTAACTCCTCCAGCGTCATCGTCTCTGGGTCAACGTCTGCCACCTTCAGCTCTACGAGAAGTCGTCCCAACGTCTCCTTCCGTATGGCTTGTAACCAAGCAGTCCCTGTAAAAGGCATATTACACGAGTAATTTGTTCGCACACAGAATACAACACACAGTATTAACAGTACACTATAACCGCTGAACATCCTACACTCGACACCCTATGTTTGATTTTAAGTGTGTGTGTGATGAAATGAGTGGAGAATGGATCATGTGATGACTCGCGCCAGCACTCTGCTTAGCAGAGTGGCGCAGTTTCTCTTGTAGCCTCTCGTGTTAAACACTCGAGGGGAACAAGGAGTAGGAATGGAACAGAGTGTGGCGAAATGTCATCTAAAGGTATTACAACTCCATGGTAACAACACATTTATTATCGCTTATACATGAAATTATTCATTACAACTTCATTAATGACAAAAAAGTAAACAGTTGATATTTGCAGCGTGGCTCTGATCCAAAAGTATGCGAACAGAAACGTTTAAGAATTATTGCAACGTGAAACACGTGAATGCAGCTTAACAAATTCGCTTCACAATTGCCTGTGCTCTCATACTTGGCACCGCGCTTGGTGCTGGGTACACCGTCAAAACAAAAGCTAAGTTACAAGCAATTAACGTACATAAATTTCCAGAGTGCAAATGAAAATATATAACAAGACCCCTCGACTTATGGAATATTATGTGACACACCTCTGTCAATGCGCCAGTTAGCAAACATCAGCATAATCATTAATATCATTTAACTAAAATGCTATTTATACACAACATGACTAATACATAAAGGACCACTATACATGTTTTCAGGAGGGTACGCAGACCTCTAATTATTAATATAACAGGTCGTCGACTTCGATTACTCTTGTCGACACGTATTTCTGCGGGCAAGTTCTTATTCGTCGATGCAGGGGTTACCATTGACTATCTCCCCAAACTATCGTAGCGGGAGAAATGCTCGTCGGTGTGGGGACTAGCATTATTCAGCATTATTCTTCACGTGTCGCTGCCGGGATTCGCACCTAAGTGTTGTGTGTCCAGTCAGATGTAAAGTCTTTCATCGGGACTCACAAGCTCACACCGCCGTCTCCAAGCCTTGCCTCCGTCACCACTGCCCCTCTTCTCACTCTAAGTTTTTTACCCACTCGGTCTATAAGTGTCTACGACGAAACAGTACTTTACCAAGTGGTAGCTTCTTCTAACGGGCAGCGTGACGGCAGACCGGCGAGACGTGTTGACAGTGTAGCTTCCTTCGGCAGGGAAGGCCAGCAGGGCCTCCGGCTGGTGTCGCTGGTGGTCGCGACGAGTCTCCTCTCTCAGCGGAAAATGGGACCCCCTTTATACTCTGTGAACTGCTAGTATCGAACATGGCAGATTGTTCTCGGTCGGGGTAACCGGAACAGGCGCCTTCGGCGATGTCCGGTTGGCAGCCCGCCAAAACGAGCCTCCCCGAGGGCTCCCGAGCGGCTCCGAACGTCATGCGCGCAGCGCGCGAATACTTGGCTTATGCTGGTTGCATCGGCGCGCAGTTAGGCGCCGCGCGACACATCTTAATGTGCGTATGCGGGGCACACGCAACACAGGTAAGATAGTGGCTGGGGAAACCATTGCTTATCCCCTTCCCTTTTTCTACTTGTTTGCCATCCAGGTGCAACATCGCCCTTCGTTTACCATTTTTTGTTGTTTGATTTCTTGTTATGAAAATTTGCTTGGTTAATTAACTACAGCAAAACCCCTTATTTGCACTTTTCATGGGGACAAAGTAAAAAAGTGTAAAAAGCGGGAAAGTGTAAATAAAGGGAAAAGTAAGAAATACGTTAAAGTTAATTAAAATACAGTCGCATTCCGCAGCGTTCAGAACAAATACCGGCTACATTACACATACGCATTGCACCACAGTAAAAAAAATTAAAAAAAAAAAGGGCCGCAAATTGATGGAAATTTACCATCAATAGTGCGCCGTGCGCGGAGAAAGGTCATTGTACTCGATCGGCTGTTGTTACGGCGCGGCGTAGCCGCCGGCTGGCTCTCTCTGTTCTCTGAGCTGCGCATGCGCAGTATAACTCACTCAACGCTCCGCCCAGACTCGTGACCTTCCATCAGCAGCCAGACAATAGATGCGAGCTTAGCGGAAATAAAATAAGCTCCACCTCCCGTTTACCAGTTTTGTCCAGTTCTGATACCAGTTTATTGATATACGCACCAGTTTTCTCGCTGCCATGACATGTTCAAGTTTACGTTCATCTTGATGTCTTGATATTAATAATTAATTATTATGATCCCCAGAAATAAATTGTTAGTTTAAAAAATATGCGTCAACTGTACAATACTAACGAAATTATAAAATACGTATAAAACAGTTACCACGACTCCGCTCATTTTATCTTGTGAAGTTTGTGTCGTACCAGTATTTCGGCTAAGTTGTGACATAAATACAGTATCAGAACTTAACAATCAGCCACATTTATACATTCATGAGTTTACGTTTTTCCCTCGTGCATTTTAGATTGTCTCCTGCTATAATTACTGGGACTTTTACACGCCTAGGCTTAAATTATTACATGTTTAGAAATAAAAGCAACTTTTCATGTTATAAAATATGTATATTTTGCGATTTAAAATGTTCATTGCCGACTATAAACGTTACGTTTATCACGATGTTTTTAGGCCTACTAGCTAATCTTATCTACTCTTAAAGTACCCACGGTATTTTCTGGTTGTTTATGGTTGTTACGTGACGTAAATAGCGGGATGGATTCGATTTTTGAGACGTTATTCGCGTTGTTACACTTCAAAGACCGCCGGACTAGCTCAGATATTTTACGTTTTGGTCTTCGAAGGGTAACTCACAAGGTACACTTGCATATTCGGATGCTGAAAGTGAGAGGTTATGTTTCCCTCAGAATATTAGTTATGGGCGATGTTGAATTTCAATGATGTCTCTCGTACACAAAATGGTTTTTCACTGATTGTTTATTTATACCTTACGAATCAACGAGACATTTGCCGCCATCTTGCGACCACACCATTTACAAGTTGAAAACAGTATTTTCCTTTTTCACAACAAACAAGCTTCATTAATTTGGCTCACACGCTGACTGGCCGAAAATTGAATATTAAATCAGTTCGAAGTTAAATCCCGCAGTTGCACTCAACTTTCGGTACAATGCCGAAGGACAATGTCCTCGGAAACAGTGACGAACTTTGGTAAGTCCTGTTTTGGGCGATTACCGACGACGGTAGTCAATAAATTCTAATTGTGTCCAAAAAAACGAAAGTAAGGTTGATTATAAATCGGTGACGCCCGGACCACAGCCGCCAAATTTACTCGTTACATCTTCATAATTAAGTTGTGAGCCACCTACTCAACTAACCACCTCCTCAGTCACTGTTCAGTAGATGGCTAAAGAACCAAAACTAAGCACTGGTCTCAGGAGAGACCAAGGATTGCACCATGACGTAACTTTCGGCCAATCACAGCACAGTATCAAACACTCCCTCCAACACCAGCCAATCACAGAACAAATTACAATACATGAAAAAACCCTGTACACACATAACTCGGGGCTTCCCTTGATCTCTTTTCAATTTCACATCAAAATCGGGGACTCCCATTCTCGTTCTCTCTCCCACACCGTGAGACAGCAGTTATCACTCAGTTCCCACGCAGTGGGGGAATTCCCGTCTTTATCTATCTCTGATGGGAATTACTGTTTCTTTCTCACTCACACTTACAGGCCTCTCATGCCTCTCTTTCTAACCATCACACCAGACACAGTCCCGTGTTCTAGAATCATTCAACACATTAATGAATATTACAAACAGCAATTATAATACAAATTACTTTACAAAATTAAACGCATTTAGAAAAACTTGAAAAAGTAGGCCAAACCAAGCAAAAATCTAGTACAGCGACTTATTATTGAATAGTTACATAAAAAATACTGATGATTTAAAATGTCTGTTAAAATACCAGGTACATTCTTAAAACACTCAGCAAGTGAAATAAAAACCCTTAAACACATAAAAACGGTAAAATATCATTAGAAAGACTTTTTAAGAAATATTTACATGCACAAAAAATAGTTTAAAAGAAAAATATTGAGCTAGGAGGGCAGGGATCTTGCAACGTTACAGCATGAAAATATTGTATTGGACTAAATGGGAACTAAACGGGACCTGAAGAATATAGTGCAAATAGCGGGAAAACGTAAATAACGGTAACGTAAATAAGGGGTTTCGTGTATGTGTACAATGTAAATAAATTTGCATATACCTATATAAACTTCTTTTTCACATTATAAAGCAAAATATTGCAAAAAAAATTCCTCAAAAATTTAATTTTTTTTATTCACATATTGGTCGCACTTCATTTTTTCCCCATCAAATCTGGTAAAATTGCCGCGACCTATATGCGAGTAAATACGGTATGTACAGGATACTGACAGTGTCAGAGCATCTTACCTGTGTAGTCCTAAGAAATCTGTTTGGAAAGCAAGTCTTGAACTTCAGTTGCCAAAGACGACCGTGTGGAAGGTTTTAAGAACGTGTTTACAGATGTGTCCATACTGGTTACAGTTGATACATGATTTAAAGCCAGATGACTATGATGTATATTGTAACTGTGCACTTCAAGTGTTGAGTGGGAAGATGACTTACTTGATCATGTGGTGTTCAATGATGAGTCAACTTTTCATCTAAGTGAGAAGGTAAATACCTATAATGTTTGT
Source organism: Bacillus rossius redtenbacheri (assembly GCF_032445375.1). Classification (NCBI taxonomy): domain Eukaryota; kingdom Metazoa; phylum Arthropoda; class Insecta; order Phasmatodea; family Bacillidae; genus Bacillus; species Bacillus rossius. The sequence continues at coordinate 91,583,591 of NC_086331.1, read as the reverse complement.
ATCTGAGAATGTGTGCCATATAACTAAAGGTGTACATATTGAAAATTTGTAAGAAAAACTAGATTAGTTTACCTTCAATTTGATGTATGATTTGTTGAAAATTGTCTAAATTAAAATGTTATAATATACCATTGTTGAAACTGGGACATTCTTTTATGGAAATCCTGTACTATTATCACCAAAAGTATGTCTCTGTTGTTTATCTTCAAGGTAAGCAACTCATTGAGGCTGAACTGTTTTTTGATCCAAAGATCAAAATGATTTTTAACACTTGTGTGACATGTTGAATATTCTGGTGACCTAGCATATCATGCCACTGTAACAGCTGGTCACTTGCAATGGCTTTAACCAGATAGGTCACAGCTGTGAGGGGGAGGGAGGTGGTCACTTTATATACACACACACAAACATGCACACAAACACACACAAATTAAAAAAAAAAACATACAATTTTTCTTAGCATTAACAACCACAGCTACTTTACAATTTTTTTTAAAACTTACAAACTTTGCTCTCTGTTGACATATCATTTCTTTGTTGCACTAACAGAAAATAAGTTGATTTTTTAAATGTGGTACATACAACATATTGTTCAGGCTAAACACCAATATCTACGAGCCACCTATTGTTTAATGTGATATTACTGATATTGAAGCAAGAAAGATATTACTATTTTCTTCTCTCCTTAGTTTGAATCTAAAATTTATTATGAAATGTCCAAGGCTTTTACAGTAGAAACAAAGTTCTTCTCCCTTGCCTTCAATCCATATTCTTTTCTCGAGTTCCCTGCTTTGTTACATGTAGATCACCCATTCCCTCTTAATCACTAGAGTTTTATGCTCAGCCCCTTCCCTTTCAATTATTCGTTATTCTTCCACCAGAAGTACTATTTGCTTTTAGATTGTCTAGAGTTTGTTTATCGTCCAAGCGAGACTCCCAAGCTGACATAAATGTTTGTATTTTTCAGGTAATTCCACTGTCTTTGACAAAAAAAGTGGACATATCAATATTTTCGTCACATTTACATGCAAAGAAACTTTGTTTTACCATGTGGAGACTTGTGTCACTTTTCTGCTCATTGACACTTTGTAGCTTTCTCCACATTTCACAAGCTGTTTTACATGCCACACTTTGTGCTAGCAACACTTTAATAATGTTAAAACGTGCCATTCTCATCACAATGTTTAACAGCACATTACATGCAAATCGACTCCCAAGTGAAAAATGTGACATTCTGTTTGTGTCACCCTGCACAATACATGCCCATTGGTGTATCATTACAAGTGCTAGGTAGCTAAGAGTGTCTTACACCACAATACATGCATGTTGCCTCAAAGTTATAAATATGTCTTTCAGCACAATACATGCCTGTTGGCTCAAAGTTATTAATGTGACATTCCGTTTGTGTCACTTGATGCATTACATGTGACGTCACCTCATGGTGCCCTGACAGTCGCACAGGCCATTATGGCACAGACCTCTGTGCGACGAACACGATGTGGTGCAGTGCGGTGCAATGGTGCAAACGGCCCCGAGGCAGTGCTGTGATATCCCTTCATGGTGATGTGCAGGTGTGTTCTTTCGCTGGCGCTAATTTTGACATTAAGAGACATATTTTACATTGCGTAAATTATTTGGTTGGTAATCATAATGTACCTAATATTGTACTGTGTAACTTCCCTTTCTTTGAAAAAAGAACCATCATTGTTCACAGTGCGCTGATGTCGCCAATCCCAAACCAAGTTTTTCACGAGGGAGGACACGGCCTCTGCCGCCAGGAGCTGCTGAGACGTGCATCAGTTGTCGCCTACGCATACCCCGGGGTTCTTATCCTTTACACCACTTACAGTAGTTCTTCAGAAGCAAAAGAATCTTAAAATTTTCTTTCTCATTTCATCCCCGTGGCTAGTCCCCACCCAGCGTGGTCCACGAAACCCTCTGCGTAATGTAGTTTTGATCCACGTTCGCAAGACATTTGCTGTTTTAGTAGTTGAGGGGCCACGCAGCGTGAACAACTTCTCGGGATGTAAAGGACGTGTCATGGATGCTTATTTTCAACTTCGCCCGCACTGGAGAGTTCACGGACTAAATGTGCAACCATCAATAAACCTCTTCAACAGCGGTTCATCTTCTATGGAACGTTGCAGAGGGCCACATAGTTGTTGCTTGTTACACGCGCGGGACCCGCTGCCCATGTGTAACTTTCAAGGGAGGCTCTCTCCCCTGGCAGTATAACGTCCGCGTTTTGTCCTGAATGTCAGTGTGTCATCCATGTTTGTTTCGAACTATAGCATAACTAGTATAGTGTACATCGTGTCGTCCTGTTGGACACTAATCACGTCTTGCCTGGCCTGGGTAGCCTTCTGCGTACCAGTCAACTGTGCTTTGTGTTTTGCATTCTTGTGTGACGACGATCCCGTCTAAACTCTCGTCCATGTAACGCCGAGGTAGTCGGACTGGCCCCTATGTACCTAAGTTCTAGTAAGCACATCGGTACGCACCCAAGCAATGAAGTGACGCGGGTTGGGTGCGATGACAGCACACTGTAAAGTGACCTTGTCCACATAATTAAACAACTTTCAAAACACCCAACTCTCATTAGAGTTGTCGTCACTACCCCTCTAGCCACGCGGCCGGGACCAACCCTGAGAGCTAGCTAGTGATCAACGGGCACCATCAGCAACCAAAGGGTAGCCAGACCGACGACAAGATGGTGCCCAACTATGTGATGACTAAAGTACAAACATTCAAAATTTTTCTAAGTTCAAACTGCGCAGTCGAGAGCAGGTGGAAGCGCGGCAGCTACCACGAGCACAGCCGAGCAGAGTCGTACCGGACAGATCCGGGCTTTGCCGAACAGACTGTTACCAACACCGCACAGCCATGCGAACTAGGCGACTTCCGCGAGGCAAGAAGCGGGCGGACACGGGATCTTCAGCAAGGAAGAAGGAGAGGTGGTCGTCCCTAGTTGTTCGCACCCAGCCAGCGATGCCACAGCCCGCCACTCGGGCTTGACAGCCGTGCCGGCAGGAACGATAGAGATGGGCATTTTGCGCGAGGTGTCGCTTGCCATGCGGCATGAGTGGCTCGTTAGGTAGAGGTGTGTGCGGGGGAGCACGAGACCATGATACACGTGCGGGTATAGTGACAGGCGCGGGCCCGGGATGGACAGATTGGCACAGGAACGAGTGGTGGTATGTGAAGCAGTGAACTGTCACCGGCAGGGAGGAGAGGTAGGCGTGTGTTATAGTTGCGGCATAATCAAGTATCGATGTTGTACCAAGGCCCGGGAGTTTCTGAACTTCTTCAAGGGATTATTCATGTGCCAGATCTCTGAGGAGCACGTGGCGCGTGCATTAAGCAGCAGGTGGACCGATCACGTTACCGGAATTTGCTGGGCAGTACCACGAATGCCCGGTGCTGGGATCGCTTGGTGGAGGGCGGCTTCCCGTTTGGACAGTTCACAGAGCGGGTCGGCGGACAATTGCGAGGCATGGCGCAGACATGGTGGCGGGAGACGGGAGACTATGTGACTGAGTGGGATGATTTCGCGATGCGCCTCGAGACGCGTTTTGACAGGCCGCGCGTGCATGCCAGTGGACAGCGGAAGTTATTTTGTCGCACGCAAGAGGAGGGAGAGAGCGGGTAAGCTTTTATTTACAAGATACAACTGCCTGGGGGAGTGCAGGGTGTCCAGGGAGCTCTTATCAATCATAGTCATGCTACTGCGACCAGAGATAGCTTGTTTCTCCGACAAGCCATAATGAATGGCTGGATAGCCATTTGTGAGGATGGTGACATCATGGGCGCCGTTGACCAACGAGAATACACTTGCTGTGGTCCCGTACGTGGGTCCGCCGGCACGCCAAGGGGCACCCACTTCAACTAATCCCCAGACACCACGAGAAGCAGGTCAGCAGGGGCCACTTGACCATCAGGCACGACGCGAAGAGCTCAACGACTGTAGGTGTAATGCCGGAGGGGAGCGGCCCAACATTACAGTATCATTGTCATACCGTATGCCCGTCTGTGGGGGCGAAGTCAGGAAACCTGCAGTAGGGGGCAGTGAAACAGCTAGTCACCCTTCCCCAGCAGTGGTGTAGCCAGGATTTGTTGTGTTTGGGGGGGGGGGGGGGGGAAGGAAGCATGGTCTCCCCTCTATTAAAGCGGGGCGTCCGGGGGTCCTCCCTGAGAAAAATTTGGATTTTAAGGTGTAAAATAGTGCTATTTTAGCAGTTTTCGGTACTTAAAATATTGTAATGGTAAAAATATTATTCATTTTTTAATAAAAAAAATTGTTTGAGTGATGAAGTAAGAAATTAATTAAAGATATTTTAATCAATCCAAGTGCCTTGTCCACGTCCACTCAAAATCATAAATCATGCTGGAAGCTCGAGAATACAAAAAAAAAAGGAATAAAAATTATCTCGCAATATAAGCCCAGGCAACACAGGTTTTACAAAACAGTCCAAAAGTCTAAAAGGTGACGAAGGAGAAGAAATGCAGGTAATAGTTACAGAAAGTTTTGTCTTCTGTTAAACACAAAAATATGCAGATTTAAATCAATACAGACTATATAAGTTGGTTGTACATGGAAGTTGGAAATAATAAAACTAGTAACCTTAACATTTTCTGTACTTCGTGTACTGTGTACTGTGTTACACATTTTTTTATCCTACTATAGTAATAGTATGTATTGTTTTTCAGTTCAGTTTGAATTTCATACGCCTGTTAGACTGTGCCAAAATGTCTAATATTTTGTCTGGCGACACTTGGATTTCCCTGTGAACATTTAAAAGTGCCAAGCCGTTTAGTCTTTCTTCCCCTGTTGTGTTCCGAAGATAGCTTTTTATGCGTTGTTGTGTAGAGAATGACTGCTCACTGGTGCTTGTTGAAATAGGCAATGTAGCTAGTATCTTCAAGAGACGGTTAGTTATCGGGAAAACGTCTTTATTACATTCGAAATAGTAAATGGCAGTTTTAGGAATTTCTGAAAGCTGTGCAATGTGACGGTACCAAAGCTTCAATTCACCAGTGGCTATTGTGGACTAACTACTCTGCATGTCCTCTTCATAAAATATGGTCAGCTTTTTCAAGCTGCTCAGCTGTTGTTCTATTGGAGAAGTTGATTTTCCATCTGGTAATAAACATACAAAGCTGCTCAGTATTTCTTTATGTGTTTAGAACCATTGGTTCAATTCATTACAAAATAAGTCTAAAAAGGTGATAAATACATTAATTCTAAATTATTCTTCCACAGATTTCACTTAGACATTGCATCTGTGTATCTGGCGACCAGTTATGCGAGGCATGTACTTTTCTACCCCAAATTTCTCTGCCATTCTGGATGCTGAATTGTATCTATTTTTGAATTCAGTTTTAGCCTTTCCTCGTAAAAACTGTAATTCTTCATCCACAAGAGATACCAAGTTGACTGCAGCAGCCAGGTCTGTGTCCTTTGTTTGAAGAAAACGGTGCTACGTAAGACTGATGGAAAAAACTATTGCAAGAATTTGCAAACAAATCAAAAATGTTGGTTGCTCGATAGCACAGCGAAGATGTAATTCCATTGAAGATGTGTCCGCATCAGTCCAGATTGTGATTTCTCCAAGAGCATCATGAATAGCAGTCAGCATTTCTGCTAGTGAAATTATAGCATCATGCCTCTCAACCCATCGGGTTAGACACATCTGCTTTAGTCTTGTAGCTTTGGACTGGGGGCAGAGTTTGTATATAGACTGTTGTAGCACACAACTATGCTTGGCAGTGTTAAAGTACATATGTTGGTAGCTGTACCAAGGAAATTCCTTATAGGAGTAACTGTACATGATGCACTTACAGCCAAATTTAGACTGTGAGCAGCACACGGGTGCTTCTCAAGTACACATGCCTGTACTCTATTAAATTTTCCACTCATTACAGAAGCCCCATCATTTCCTTGGCCTCTCAGATGCTGTACTTTCACTCCAATTTTTTCCAGAGAAATAAGTAAAACATTAGCCAGGTTTTTTCGAGTAAAATCACTTACTTCCACAAACTGAAGAAAATCTTCCCTTATTTTGTTTTGAAAATCATAAATATACCTTACTCCTATGCTAAACTGTTCAGTCGTGGATATATCTGTAGTTTCATTAGCTAAAACTGTAAAGCACTCAGCTGAATTAACCATGCTTACTAATTTCTCCAAAACAAAATCATTACAAGCACTTACAATTTTGTTTTGAAATGCTGGGGACAAGTACAAGGCATTTTTTGGCCCTTTCTCAAGGTGAGTTTTGAGATATGTGTCCCCGCTTTCTATTCAGAAATGCAGGCAATTTCCATCATTGTCCACATTCTCCTCTGATAGTGTCAGTGGACCACAATCCCTATGCCCCCGTAATGCTATTCCCTGCCGTCCACAAAATAGTACAGTACGTATGATAGGCAACACAGCTTTTATGTTTTCTGTGATTTGGTTTTCCAAAACAGAATTTTGCAACAAATCAACCCGTTTTTGCTTTCCTTTAGCAACTGAAAGCAAATTTTCTGGTTTCAAGACACACTGTTTGTGGTATTCTGTTTCCATGCAAACAGAACTGTTCTACAGCATCTTTCCAACGTCTAAATGGCTTTTCGACTAGTACGCCTAAAGCTTGGTATCCCCTACCTGCTCCACACCCACAGCAAAACAAAGGACAGTACTTACAGTATGCACCATCTGTAAATTTAGAATACAGCAACCATTTGGGGCTTGGAGGAGGGGCGGGGGTAGAACCCCAAACCCCCCCCCCCTGGCTACGCCCCTGTTCCCCACCCGTTCAACCAGCCCGCACCCACATGCTCGCGTCACCTGTCATGGCTGACAGGAGCGATGCACACCACTCAGCAAGACCCCGCACCAGATCGTCTGTGAGCGATGCCGATTACCTAGCACCCCCAGCAACCTTGGCAACACTTGCGGGATCTGCAGATGTACCTTCACCGGCCCTCAAGACGAACACGACGCGTCAAGCCATGAGTCCTCGGCGAGCGCCACCAGCAGTGCTATGATAGCAGCGAGACAGTAACGAAATAACTTTATATTACTCATTTATAGAACTTCTTGTCAACAGTACCATAATTAGAGGCAAACTACTTAACATCATACCTGTACTTAATTCTGGATGTCAACTTCTATTGGTCCTAAGAATTTCCATTCAAGGATTTTGAGCAATTATCATGACAACTTACAGAAAAAAAGATACTAATGGAAACAATGTCTCAGAAAATAAAGATTTCACAAAAATTTTCAAGGTGTTGTTTAAGATGCACTTTTCAGGTACATTCTGGCTCTCATCCACACACAAGTTACAAGGTAACGAGAAAAAATATTACATTGCACATGTAAAATTTAAAATATTTTACAACATTAACATAAATAAGGGTATAGGAACAATCAAATGTAAAAAGTTCATTCTACACATATTTCCCTTCACTAATAAATAATGCAAATATAAAATAATAAATGATTAAAATGCATATATTAACTCTATTTATTTTATCCTTCACAATGCTAATCTCTCAACCCTTAGTCATGAGAAAGTTTTATCACATTCAACAATATTCTTGTGATTACAATATAGAGTTTATTTGAAACTTTTCATTTTATCTTTCACAATTATGATTTATTAACCCTTAGTCATGAGAAAGTTCTCACATTCGATAACATACTTGGAAGTACAGTGTTTACAATGTAAGATTTATTTAACGCTTTTCATTGTATTCTTCACAATCCTGATCTCTTAACCCTTAGTAATGAGAAAGTTCTATGATATTCAATAATATACTTGGAAGTACAATGATTACCAAGTTTACTAAATATTTTTCATTGTATCTTTCAAAATGCTAATCTCTTAGCCATTAGCCATTAGAAAGTTCTATCACTTCGATAATATACTTGGAAGTACAAAGATTACAAATTTACTAAACAGTTTTCATTGTATCCTTCACAATGCTGATCTCTTAATCCTTAGTCATGAGAAAGTTCTATCAAATTCAATAATATACTTGTAAGTACCAGGCTTCAATTTCTCTGCCACAGCCAGAATAATGAAGAAGTCTGCACCACAGACTCCCATTCTTTCACACAAATCTCCATGGAACATAACTTTTCTTCTATGGTCAGATTCTCTGTTGTAATGGACAAAATAGAAAATGTTGCATGTTAGTTTGTAACATAATAAAGAAATGCTACAAAATTACTTACTAAACACAATGAAACATACAGAATAGTTTTTTTTATTTCCATTCCGTACATTTGTTAATTATTTTATAACGGGAACCTACTAAACCAAAACTTGTTTAAAAGGTTAGTTCAGTGAGTAGAAGTAAATAACCATAAATAAATGAAAATATACAACTGAACAGGCTCCATCTTTTTGTTAATGCCAACAACCCTAGCAACCTTTGTAGGAAGCACTGGTTAATAATTTACTAGTTCTCCAAGGGAAGTGCTGAAATTGACAGAGGATGTGCAATCTCTATACCCTCTTCTACCACTCACTGACATACTTGTCATCTAAACCTGAACAAACAGGGAAAAGAGGGTCATTTCTCCTTTCCGCCACTGACATGCCGAATAACCAACCTAGCTAATGCACTGCGATGTTGTCACGTGTACCGGGACAAAACCTAGAGCACAGAGTAGGTATATTTATTGAATGCCAAATTGGTGTAAGAGTGGTATAAAGTGAACCAACAAACCATTCTACAATTTACAGTGCATACTTTACAAAGAGTTAGAAAGAGGAACAGTGGAAAATAAATTAGTATTATAAATACTAAAAATCTTAATCTTACCAACATATTAAATTTTGAAGAAGAGAGATGCTAGTGAAAACAACAAGCCAAACAAATGTCATTTGACCCTAATTTTTTTAAAACGTGTTAACTACTGCTAGGTGGCCACATAAAAATAAATGGGTATGTTTTTCTTCTCATGCACGCCTTCCACTTTAACTATTCATCTGAGAGCTGGACACATATCCAAACCTCTAGGGAAGCAGCATGATACACTGTAATAGTAAATGTGGGCAGCAGGCAAGAGGAATTGTATGCCAGTCAGCGTTTCGGCCATGAGCGAGCAAGAGAGAGAGAAAGTAAGTGTTATGCTGAACCGCAGGACAGCATGACAGACAGAAGGCCAAGGCATTGAAATTGCAGAGTTTGGACGATTCTGTTGGTTCGGCTGCAGCTCCACTTAGACAATGAACTGCAAGAGGGTGGGGGACCCTGGGTGAGAAGTCAACAACATGGGATAGCTTCAAGAGATAATTCATTATCTTTTATTTTTTACATAGGCTAAGTTTTTTAATTTTACAATGTGCCATAGGATACATTTTACAAGTACCATAAATTTTAACAAGTAAATGAAAGGCATTTGATAAGCTTAAAAATGTTTACTATTTATTTTAAAAAAATAAGTTGAGAGATAATTTAAAGTAAGTTAATTGGATTATTTTAAAACTTGGCAGGGATGGCACCATTTCCATTTTTATTGTAAGGATTATGTTTTGTCATAGTTTTGGATAATGCAACCAAACGAAAGAGAAATAACCAATAATGTAATGAAGTCAGAGTAACAAATACTTGCGCTGAAAAATTAAATTCATTATGTTGAAGTAGTTCTAGGTACATGTCAAAGGACTGGCATTAGTTCTCGCAGTAGTAATTTAGAAATTTAATTTGAAAGGTGGAGTTACAAGAATTAGATGTAAGAAGTTAGAAGGCGAAACTATAAAAGTCAAAAGTGATTTTCATTTCTAAAGACAAAGATAAGTCAGGGTAATAATGTAAGCAGAGTTACGATGACTATGTTCACAGTAAAAAGAGACTTTGAAATAGGTTTAGAAGATGTAAGAGAAAAAATTGTATGGATTTTTATGCCGGAATAATTAAATAGTATAATTAAATTATAGGATTTAAGAAGCTGAGTTAGTTGAAAGCTTTAAAGGTTTTGTTGGTTTGGTTTATTCTGAAGTTTAATTTTACTTGTTATAACATATGTAAGTTAGTTAATTTATTTAATAGATGTAGGACTCGTAATTAAATTAGAAATTTTGTGATTAAAGTAAACCATTAGTGCTTAGTGGCAACTGAGATAGCTGAGATCAATTTTAGTTGCTAAGCTTACCACAAGATTGCAGTAATTTTACATTGGTGACACTGCATCACATTTGCAAAATGTTTTGGTTAAGATAAACAAAGCTTTAATATTTTTGAAAGGAAAAAAATAGGAAAATTAAAGAACATATATTTACAGGAATCACATTTAAGTTCTTAATTGGGATAGTCACAAGAGAAGTGTTGGAGTTACGTACGCTTCACAACTCCACACAACATGTGGGCAACCAGTGATGTGAATCATTGCAGTAATCGGATGGGATGCACAATAATAACAGTGAAAGAATTTTAATTGTTTTAAAGAAAAAGTGAGGCTGTTTAAGGTAAATTTTAAGAATTTGCACACAAATAAAGTTGCATCTAATAGTTTTGTCCGTCTGTGTTTGAGCCATTTTAAGGCTAGGGGTAGACCGACTTGAGAAGAGCTGGTCACAAAGAAAAAAGGACAGTTATTTCTGGCCAAAGGAGTAGGTCAGTTACTAATTAAGTATGTAGTGTTTTAGTATTTTGATGGGCACAAGAGAAGTTTAACCTGACAGAATGAGGCATTTGTTAAGTAAGACCCCATCCATAAGTTAGATAAGTGAACAAGTAAATTGCATAAATGGGCATGAGAATGAATGGCAGAGGTGTCCAGTAAGCATTTAGGCATGCCATGCAGAGAAAATTGCATGAAGAACATTGGACCAAGGGGTGGTGAAGAAGTTGAAAGGTAAAGTAGTAAGTTAAAATTTTATTGAGGAAAAGTTAATGTTTACAGAACTTGCAGTTAATTAATGAATCTGATTAGAAAACCAGATCCTTCAATGGGCTTCCCAGGTGACAAGAGTTAATCCTGATTGTGATTTTAAATTTCAGAAGGGGGAAAAAAAAATGGGTTTCAATATGTTAAGTTCTACCTCATTAAAACAATGGCTGTTTATTGAGGTTATAATAAGTTAAATGTTTGAAGGAATTTGCCAATAGAAAGTTAATTTATTTAATTACAGTTTGTGAATATTAATTAACAATGTTGGGTAAAATTTAATTTTTCTGAACAATTGTAAGTACACTTTGAGGGTTAAGTTTGGCAACAATAAAGGAATTCAATTAAAAAGGAGGACAGAGCAGTTGCATCACAATTGTTTAAGTATTGTGCTTGTATTTTCCTTGTTTTGACAGTTCATGTGAAAAGTTATTCTGATGAAATTAAAATGTGTTAAGCTGGGTTATTAGTACCAAGATAGTATGGTCTTAATGTTGTTATTGATGTTGCTGCTGCGAGAGACAGCCAATATCCAAGAAGTCCCCGATGAAGTGGACTTAGAGGCCTAAGTGAACCCAGCTTCATTGTAATAATGTTTGTAATTGTTGTTTTCAAGTAAATTAAACATTTTTAAGGGAAATAGGAAAAAGATTTGTGGCCCTATTATAAGTAAGGTTAGGTTAATTTCAACTTGAGGATAGGTATAAGAAGGTAAATAATATGCTTATAGTAAAATTTTGAAGTTGAATTGAGAGTTAAATTTACAGTTTAAGTAGTTAAAGGGTGTGGGTGGAGATTACAAGTAGACTAAATCTCCTTCCTACCCTCCTGTAGACTTCAGGTGGAAAAGGTAGAGAAGAAGCAACCGTCAAAAGATCTGATTTGTAAATATTTAATGTCGCACAGCTATACAAAGAGGCTAAAGACAACGGGACCTCAAAATGACAGTGGACTTCAAACCACTAAGGTACTGACTCAGTGCTCATACATTTAAGTCATGCCGGAATGTTGGAATCAAACATGACACTTGCATGACACTTGCATGACACATTAGCAAATAGTCACCAAGACCTTAAGAAGTAAAAGACATCAACAAAAAATTCCAGCCAACCAATGAGAACAGATAGAAACCTCTAGGTATTTATGTAAGCCATTCAGATTCACTACAAAACAGTTGAAAGAGAGAATGAAAATAGTATTCACTTCAATTTATTCTGCCAACACAATAAAAATGAAATAAAAAAATTTTAAACTGGCAAAACAAAAGTTATGCTACCAAAATCTTTAAAAAACATGGTATTGAAACATATGAAATTAAATTACAGGAAAAGAAAATATAAAACCAAAAAATTTAAAACAGCTTGTTCGATATGATTCACAATGATGCCAGGATGTTGGGTTTATACCCGCACCCCTCACCACTTGAGCATGACACGTTAATGATCAATGCCACTGATGACTCATGTTAAATAGAGCTGTACCGATACGAATCGGCAGAAGCCGATTTTGCCGATATTTAGTTAAATCAGCGTTTCAGCCGATTCATGATACGCTTGTTAATTTTTGGCCGATATTACTGAAAAATGAAATGTCTGCCATAACCTAAAACACACTAGTACCCTTTTCACTTTTTGTAGTACTGCATACATTCAACTCACATAATTTCTTAACTACATCTGCCAGCCGTACATATAAACTTAAACATCCTTTTTTTTTTAATTTTAATATATCATAAATACATTACCATCACTGTGAAGGTAGATAGGAAAAAATATTATTTATTCAGAGCACAGCTGCTACTACAAACAACGGAAAATACCAAATACTTGAACTACAACAGGGTTTCCCAATCTTTTTCAGTCCGCGGCGCACATACATGTTTACTATTTTGTCTCGGGGCCCTAACCTATTTGGCTCGTCGAAATAGATAGGTACAATGATACTAGTTAGGTAGATAAGCGCAAAAATTAAAATATCCACGATATGAATCTGAACTGTATATTTATATTTATAAGAATATAATATTAACACAAAAACATTCAAGAGAGACTTAAAGAACAACAGAAATAAATTACAATAGCTACCTAGCTAGTCAATGTAATGGGCTAGCTTGGTGATCTTCACACATTTTTTCAAAACATGGAATAAGGTTTCACACTGCTACTCGCATTTCTTGCCCACATTGATCTTTGAGCGATATTTGCTTTTGAGTACAGCTACAGCTGAAAATCCACCTTCGCACAAATAAGATGTTGCAAAAGGAATGACAATTCTTATAGCTTTTGAAGCTAAAGTGGGATATTCATTTTGAACCGATATCCAAAACTCCACCAAATCGGAACATGTGAGAATCTAGTTCTAAGGCTGCTGTCTCAAGAGAGTTCAATGAGACTTTCTTCTTCTTCCGATGTATATTCTGGCGGAGCTTGTGCATGTTATGGGTCTTGGATCCACGCATATTTATCGACATCGTCTTCGGCAAAGTATTTTGAAAACCATTCAATGAGCTTCGAAAGGTGTTTTGTGAAAAGGGTCAACAGGTCTTGTGAGACAACAAGCTCATCTTAAGGTGAGGTTTCGGAGAATGGTAAAGAGAATCGCTTCACGGCGCCCTTCTTAACTTTCTACGGCGCACCAGGGCGCCGCGGCGCACACTTTGGGAACCCCTGAACTACAAAGAAATGTTCGTAGTATGGTAATGGGAACATTTTTTTAATAACTCATACCAAGTTTTTAAAATTGAATTAAAAAAATAATGGAAAAATATAAAGCTTCAAAAAATGAAAATTACTTTTACTGTTTCTCGTGCAAAGCAACCACCTGAAATGCTTTTCCGTATACATGTTTTGTACCGTGAATTTTTGCCGCGACTTGCGTTTATTTGGCATTAGAATTTACATTCTTAAATTTTAAACATGTACAAAGTCTTGCCATTTTGGACATTTTAAATTATCTTTTAAACTTTATATTATGTGAAGCAATGTATTTTATAGTTACCCATTAATTAATTTTTGCAACCTCAATTTGTACTTTCAAGTTTCATTAAACAACTAACAGGTTGGCAAGAAACAAATGAAAATGAGTTAAAACTACGAGTAAATAAATGTGAGGTTATTTTCAGTTTACAAACAGAATGATTAACATAATTATGCTGTTGCAGAAATCAGTTTAGAGAAGTAATTCCAAATAATTTAGTGATTTCTTTACAACAGAAACTATTTTTTTCATGTGATGATGATGAAAGTAAAGCATGTTGTGTAATTTGTGGTGCTGTACGATCACGTGGCGGAAAAATATCCATCAGTTCACAACTTCAAACTTAATGAGACACCTGGAAAGGGAACACAAATCAAAATTAATTCTGGTAAAGTATTTTTTTAATAATGAAATTTATTTTTGCGATGATTACATTGCTGAAGTGTTTGTTTAGCTACGCATTGCTGTTTCTAGGCTTGCCCAAATGAAATGCCAGTGACACAAGTAGACTGCACAAAAGGGACTGCATCATTTTTTCCCACCGAAGATAACAGCACTTTGGGTGAAAACCCAGCTCTAGCTCCAGCTTCAACATCAACTGCAAGTGAACCTGGAAGTTCATGTTCTCAAGAAACTTTCAACTTTAGTGCAACATTTCCCACATCTTCTTGCAAACCAACTCGCAAACTGAGTTAAGCAGCCACATGGGATAAAAATAAAAGATACCTACTCAAAAAATCATCCTGGAGCACAGGAACTAACTGATGGTATCTGCAAAATGTTAGTTTTAGACTGTCAGCTTTTCTATTTTGTTGAAAATAAGTGTTTTAAAAGTTTGTTGTCAAAGTCTGAGCCAAAATTTGTTTTACCTACTAGAAGAGAACTTTCACAAAAACTAATACCAGAAATGTATGATAAAACTGTTGCAAAAGTGAAAGAACAATTGGCAAATATTGTGCACATGTGATTTCTGGTCTTCACAATCAAATGAGCATTTCTTCGTCCTGACTTGTCGCTTTTTACAAGGTGACAGATTCCAGAGTCTCTGCTTGGAAGCCATTGCGTTTCACACAAGACCACCTCACTGCTGGAAACATTAAAGTGTTTTTGGAAGAAGTGAAGAACACTTAGAACATTCTTGACAAAGTGGATGTTGTGATTCGAGATAATGCTGCAAATATAACCAGTGGTGTAGAAAAGTTAGGGTTAAGTGCAATTCCATGCACAGCACATACTGAACAGCTGGTTGTCAAACATGGGTGTTTTAACCTGCCTAGTGTTACAACTCTAGTGGCAAAGTGCAGGCGCTTAGTTGGTAGTTTTAAACATTCTTTGAATGCTACAAAGGCTCTTGGCAGGGCACAAGATTTGCTAGGGATGAAAAAGAAATGTTTACTCCAAGACTAGCCTACGAGACAGGACTCTATGTACATTATGCTTGAGGACTTTTAGAGCCAAAGTGTGGTTTCACTTTGCTGGTCTGAATGGAGATTAATTGAAAGTGTACTTAAAATTCTGAAGTTCTTCATTGAAACAACTAAAACTGTTAGTAGGGACAATTGCACAGTAAGTGAAGTAATCCCTGTAATGAATAGTTTAAGAAAAGCTATAGAAAATGATACTACCACAGGGTTGCAGAACATGAATAACAAAATAATACACAATATTGAAGTGTATGTTCCCACTGAGAAGACTGAAAGTAATAAGTGTTATGCTCTAGCAACAATCCTTGAGCAAAGTTAAGTTTTATAGTAATTTTTTTATAATTTTATCTTGATGTCTTATTAGACACTTATTTCAGTGGTACCTTACTTGCTTAAATTTTTTTGCCAAGTTGATAAAGTTTCAAATTTCCATTTGGCAGTGGATGAAAGTTTTAAATTTCCATTTGGCAGTGGGGGAAAGTTTCCCATTGTAAGCATCCTTTGTAGCCATCATTTAATTTTATTTAGTTGTTTACACTTTGCACTGTTAAGTATTTCTAACTGTTTAAATTATGAAACAATTTAATTATAAAATAAAACATAGGTCTGTATCTGAGCATTGAGACAGAATATTTCATCATTTACACATTTTGTCAGTGCAACAACAAATAATATTTGAAATTTGTGGTTTTAAAGGTGTCAAAACCCAAACATTCATTTGTAAGCAATTTTTTATTTCATGTAATTTAAATTTAATTTAATTTAAATATAAAAACATTTTAATTTTTTTCCCCAGGTTCAAGAACAAAATATTTTCTGAACCAAGGTTTGCAGACTTGGCAGTTAGCATGTTGCTAGAAGAAGCAAAGGCTTTTTCAGAAACAATCACACAGTGCTCTGAAAAATCCACCTCTCACTCCCCTCCAAAGAAACTGAAGCCAACTTCTATGATGGCATTCAGGGAAATGCTACTGGAAAATAGCTATACAAAAAGTAGCAGTGTTCACCCAAATCCTGCGGAACTGAGAGTTGAGAAATATTTAGCTGAACTTTTTATGTCGGATAAGGGAAATATTTTCCAATATTGGGAGACGACTTCTCATGATGTTTTGAAGAAACTGGCTGCAAAGTACCTGTGTGAACCTTCTAATAGTGTTCCATCCACGAGACTTTTCAGCATATGTGGCACTAAAAGGCATTCATTGAAGCCAGAAAAATTATGAATGTTAGTTTTTCTTAATAAAAATCAAGTAATTCTGTACTCAGTGCTAGTTGAGTTAAATGATTTTTATAGTGAGCCAATGTATGGCTACATAAAGTATGTTGAAATGTTTATTGTAAAATGTTTAATGAGAAAAAACTTTAGGCAAGCACTCTCTTGTTTTTGTATTTATGTTACTGCTAGTTTAAGAAAAGAAATCCCGTTTAGTTCATCTAAGGTTACCTTTTGTGTTTTTAAATTAAATTTTATACTCTCAAACTAAAATACATGTGCATTTGCAGTGCATGCCTTCTACATTGTGAGTAATTTAGTAAATTTATACAATTTTTTAAACCAAAATGTGTTTTCCCACGTATTGGTTTGGAATCGGTGAATCATTAACAGATGAATCGGCATATCTGCGTGTTGGCAAAAATTTGTGAATCAGTACAGTTCTAATGTTAACATTGAGGTCAGTAGAGATGGATGAGGGTGAAACAGTGACATGGAGCAGGCATGTATTGTATTTTTGGGAGAAACAAGAGTATCCTCAGAAAACCCACTGGCCCATGGCAACGTACACCATGTTCCTTACTTGCAAGTGATCCACTGTTGACAGCATTAGAAATTGAACCCAGATCACATTGGTGGGAGGCTGATATGACAACTCTACTCCCTCCCCCCTTTTTAATTTTTTATAAGTAGTATTATTTCTCCTTATTTTACATAAAGCACGTTTGTTTACCTGAGCGTTGAGATCAATGAAAGCAACATATGTCCAAAAAGATCTAATTTTTTCTTGAATTTGTAAATGATGGACTTCCAATGGGTGGAAGGTAGTTTGCTAATGTCACTTAGGAAGGAATTGACTAAACTGGCACTTTTTTTCACAGGCTCAAAACTATCCCTGGAATAAACACAAATAATCTTTGATACAATGTCAATAAATTAATTAATCCTGAAAGACAAAACAAAACAAATAAATATGTTTGCTGCAATAAAATAATATCAATTTACCTGTAAAATTTAACATGTGGTGGATAAAGGTTTCAGAGCAATACCTACACTTCATTTATTTATCATTTAGTTGAGCAATTGTATTTTATGTAACTTGTAAGATAAAATGAGATTTTACACAACCACAAAGTTTATAGTAATAAAAATTAATAAAATACAAAATTTTATACTGCATAATGTCGTACTGTCATAAAAATTACTTAATATAAAAATTGCATTACATAAAATATCCAATAATAATAAAATATTACTACATATTACATGTACACTATTACTGTTAATACTATAATACATAACTACAAAGACTTTAAAATGACAGTTATAGCATACCTAGTCATTAATATAAAAAAATTCTAAAATGAAAATACAGTACATAAACATACAATATAAAGGTTTATTAATGAGCATGCAAAGATGAATCAAAAAAGTGTAACACACTAAGGTTAGCAGTTTCCATGAAAACTCTACATTTAATTTCAGATGTGTGTAGTAATTAATGCCTGCTGGGTATGCATCCAGAATTGCTGTATTAAAAGACCATGTAGCTCAATTCTAAGGGATGTAGCATTAAGGAGCAAAAAAAAAAAAAAAAAAGATTGAACCTCAGGGTTGTTAACTGTATTCAGTAACAATCTAACCACCTATATTTTCACACCAAAGGGAGATGATATTACCAACTAATATTCTGATGTTTACCATCTTCCTTAAACAAATGATAAATTAGGAATTTTTTTATTTCACACAGTTTCTGAAGAATTTACAAAAAAATTGTTTTTAAATTTGATTTTTTAAGGCTGTAAAAATAATTTTCGGCCATACAATTTATACATATAGTCTCTGTTTATTTTATTGAGAGGAATCTATGGTTACACTACATACCACAAATTCAAAGACATTCTGTATTCATAAATATATATATATAGGCAGTTCGAAAACTCTCCATAAATATTCCAGGATGTGATTCTTCATGGAAATTGAGATAGGGTTTATACAAGCCACTTACAGCCTAGCTCAACTCCTATGGGTAATATTAACCTTTGAAAATCAGTTTCAGTTATTGATATTAGTGCACAATATTGAAAACTATTATATTAAACTCCTATTCTGGGAATGATGTTTCAGCGGCAATGATACGACCAAGGAGTTTGTATGCAGTAATAAATCAGGAGAGGCCATGCTGCCGGGCTAGCGCAGGACTAGTTTGAAGCCAGAGGGCAGGACTTACTCCAGTCTACTAGACTGGAACAAAGGCCTGGAAGACAGAAAATGTGCCTCGCAACAGCAAAATATTTTAAAACATAACTGGCTGTTCCTTGGACAGTACTAGTTCAAACAGATTGATTGTTTGAGAGCTGAAGTATTGTTATTCCTTTTCATCACTTAATAGTTACTTTCAAGAAAACTATAAAACAGTTAAAAAATAATTTTATTATAGTCTGCACAAAAGTCTTTTGAAGTTTAGTTACAGTACAAAATAAAAATATGCAATATTTTTTTTGTTTGAAGAGATACATAGGGGACAAAAGCATGTGAAATGTGGCAAAAGAGCTAAGTTTTACTGGAAAGTTATCTTGTGGATGGCATGGTTTTCATGCAGTGGCCTCACAAATGCAAGGGAGTATGCAGTTGGCACAAAGTAGCGAGTATCCACTTTACAAAGTAAAACCAAAATATACTTTTATTTTTAACTTTATTTATATGTTTCATATGAGGCTGTTAGAAGCAAAGGGGAGTAAGAGACAATATAGATATAATGTTTAGTTGAATGATAATATAAAACTATTTGTAACGAGAGAGAAACTGTTTGACAATAAATAATGAACATGAGCGGAACCATAGTTTTATTTTATCTATTCCATAATTTTGTGCCATGTCCTTAGGGTGTATGGGTGTTGAAGGGAAGGGATGGCGGTACACAGTACTCAATGAAAAGAAAGTTTTCTGAGTGTACTGTTCGGTGGCTAAACCTTATTTTCACTGCAGTGATGACCATGTCATGTGGTAATTTATATTTTTAGGACACTGTTACTTAATTGAATAAATTAAATTGCTCCTTGAACATAGTGCATGACTTTAACTTATATCTTCACAGAATAAATACAGTATTTACGGTGCAGAAACATACAGAAAATTAATTTGGCCAGGAACAAACAGATAGCACAGTAAATAAGTTATTCTTGTAGGTCCTTTATTTCATGTACATGAAGAGTCACATGGTTTTGGTACCTTGATTGGTACACTTGCCGAACTCTCAAGACAAAACCTGCTTGCTGCATGTTGGCGAATCCCTCTATGTTATGTTTTAGCTGTAGCTGTAGGGAGTAGTCAGTCGTCAGTCGAGTATTTGTGTTTTACCTTGTGCATACCTCTGCATTGTCAAAATATGGCTTATTTTCAAGGGTTATATTCATGCTACTGAAACTTTTGCATGCACTGAATGCAGAAATAGTGCATTATAGGCAATTGCACAAGAGCAGTGTTTTGTTCATTAGGTCATAATTACAATAAAATGACATCAAACATCCATAGCATCGAGAGGCAAAAATGTTGTACGCATTAAAGAGTGTGTCAACCCCTTTCATTTTTATGAAAGGGGAGGGCATTACTACAAAAAGTTTAATAGAGTGTAGAACTTCATCACATGTACTCTATCTCTAGATGATTGTTTAAGTTTACATATATATTATTTTGCTTAGATACATTTTTTTAATTGATAGGCTTTAAATGGCTTGTATACATAGTACCTCATTTCAATGAGAATCACCTCCTGAAATCTTCCAGGTTGGTTTCAAGTCAATTCCAATCTGGAACCGGCCTATTCCATGCTTTTTAATGGAATAAAAGATTTAGACTGAAGTGATTTTTTAATCAAAGCTGGCCAATTATTTCATAATAGTAAAACCTCCAAATAGAAGTATGTTACTTTAAAAAGAGTATCAAAGTCAATACTTTCTACTAGAATTTTCATCTAATTAATTAGGGTTTTAGATTAACTGTATTGAGGCTATTTAATTGGAGTTTTGTTCAACTATGGGTTTTGGTTAGTTAATGAGGTATGTATTTGTTTATTTAACAAGTTTTTAATCAATTAATGAGGGTTTTTTTTCACTTATTTAGTTAAGTATGTATCTTTTGAGTTAAAGTAAATTTTTTCAAGTGTCCTTTATTAGATAAAAACAGTTCAATTGCAGCACTTCATTTAAATAATTTTGGATGAAAGATCTCTAGCTCCCAAATAAATTAACACTACTTTTCCATTTTTAACACAAATGTTTTGTAAGTTTAAATAACATAGTGAAAACCTTTTTAATATATAGTAAATTCAATCAAATATGTCATAACACTGATGTTATATACATATTATATATATATATATACTAAATGACAATAAAATAATATTCACAGTGATGGGAAGAATCAATTAAAAAAACAGATCAATTATTGAATCGAACAAATATGTTCACTTTCCTCCCTTTCACAAAAAAAAACTGCTTTTCAAAGCAATTTTTTAACTGTTGGCTGGGTCCTGAATTTTAGACTTACAAAACCTTTCTTCCTGAAAATATATTAAAAAAAAAAAAAAAAAAAACTTACAAACAAAATAGTTGGGTATATATTTAGCACTCTCTGATGCCTAGCTGAAATCATAAAATATATATTATTATTTGTGATTGTAAATAAATAAACATAATTTTGGATTAACTTTGTAACGTAACAAACAAGTTTTAGCATCCAGATTAATAAATCAAAGGGAATGATAAGCACTATCATAAAGAGGACGGAATCTGATGGAATTGGGATTTTATACAGAAATAAATATGAATAGATGAGAATGTGCGACGATTGGTAAAAACCAAATCCAAAGCTATAATATACTCAACTGCAATGAAAATAACAAAACCAGATGTTTTGATTCTGATACAACATATTTTTACATCCTTATAACAAATTATATTGGTGTAACGTTGCAAGAACCCTGCCCTCCTAGCTGAATATTATTCTTTTTTAACTATTTTTTTGCATGTCACTATTTCTTAAAAAATCTTTCTAATTATATTTTACCGTTTTCATGTATTTTAGGTTGATGTTTGCACTTGCTTTGTGTTTTGAGAGTGTACCTTGTATTTTAAGAGACGTTTTGAATCATTACTATTTTTTATGTAATTATTCACAAAGAAGTCGCTGTACTAGATTTTTGCCTGTTTAGGCCTACTTTTTCAGGTTTTTCTCAATGAGTTTAATTTTGTCAAGTAATTTGTATTAAAATTGCTGTTTGTAATGTTCATTAACGTGTGGAATGATTCTAGAACAAGGGACTGTGTCTGGTGTGATGGTTAGAAAGAGAGGCATAAGAGGCCTGTAAGTGTGAGTGAGAAAGAAACAGTGCTTCCCGCCAACCGAGATAAAGACGGTAATCCCCCCCACTGCGAGGGAACTGAGTGATAACTGCTGTCTCACGGTGTGGGAGAGAGAACGAGAATGGGAGTCCCCGATTTTGATGTAAAATTGATAAGAGACAGATCAAGGGAAGCCCCGAGTTCTGTGTGTACAGGGTTTTTTCATGTATTGTAATTTGTTCTGTGATTGGCTTGTATCTGTAAGTGTGAATGAAGCGTGTGTGTGATTGGTCGGTGAGGTCATGTGACATTTCCTCCCTGCGTGGAGGAGAGTGTGGCAAGACTTCAGCCAGTCGTCTGCCGATTGCTGCACCAGTAGGTCGCATTCGGTGGCTTCTCGCCAAATTATAAAGTAATTTGCTGAATAGATAATTTAACGTTGGTGGTCAGAGCCATGCCGAGTATTAAATTAACCTAATTTTCTTTTTATTTAGTTCGGACAGTATTTAGAAATTGTGATCACCTTCGTCGGCATTTTGGCTCAAGGCGAAATTCGTTTTCGTTGGGTGCGGTCATGTTTAAGGCCGCACTAATTTAGTGCATTTGCAGTAAAAGATTACTGAAGGACGCTATTTTTTTCGTTAATTCTCATCACGCGAACTGCGGGCATTTTTCGACGGGCAGATGTATGTGGAATGAGTGAGTAACCTCTTTTGGAAGTGTTTGGATTCGTCTCTGCAATATTCTATTTGAAAAATAAAACAACAAAAATTACAATCGGCATTGAACATCTGTTTATTTTGTATGTAACGAACCGTTATATTTGGCGCCCGGCCGCGCAGCTTCAATTTTTACACGACCCTGAGATTAAGACGGACATTTCGACAGCGAAGAAGAAAATATAAACATTCTTAAAACAGTTCTTGACTACGATAACCTCAAAGGACAAAAACATTTACGACCAACATTAAACAGTATAAAAGAAAACGGCGAAGTGTATCCAGAACTGTCTGCGTAGCTGAGCGGCGAATGCGGCAAGAGACCACGGGCTGTTTCAGCGAGTGAAGTGTTCCAGAGATACGGCGGAAAGCGGTACATCGCGGGACAGAGCGACCCAAGGCACCATGGGACTTCAGGCCTGTCACAACGCGGGACTTCAGGACCTCATTGCCAGACATCGAGATCGTCACTTCGCGGGACATCGCGGGATGAATCGCCGAAAATAGCAAGTCGAAAAATGGAACTAAATTAATTGTTTGCATTATTTTTCTTTTGTGTTGAGCATTCAACTAAGATTTCTGTTAAAATTTTTGTAATTTGTATATTTCATTATGAGGATTAATAGCCCAGTTGAGGTTATGGGGGGGGTCAAACCAAATTATGCAAATGCTATTGTCAATGAGACAGGAAATGAGACAGGTACAACAGGAATTTAAACAGGAAATTGAACAGGGATATCGGAAACTTGTTCAGGGACAAAATGAAACCAACAACAAAATAGATCAGGCAATTCACAAAATTGAGGTAAATTCACAAGAGATTGCGAAGTTAAGGAGCGAAATAGGCACACAGTTGCGACAGGAACTTGGCAGGGTGGAGAACAAACTTGATGACTTTAAAATTAAATTTATGAACAGGTAGCCACGTGTACAAACAAAGTAGATGAGTGTGCAAATAAAGCAAATGTAGAAACATGTGAAAGGGAAATAATAGTGTCAAAAGAAAATGTTGAATTTATTGTGCCTGATGTACATGAGCATGTAAACATTGAGAATAAATGTGAAAAATTCCTAGATGAGGTAAACAGGGAATGTTTGGACAATGTGGTTGAAAAAATTAGTAAACTCAGAGGTAATGCATATAGGATCAGGAGTGTGTGTAAACAAATGAAAAAAGTAGAAATTGAAATGAAAATGTTTTCAGATACACTTAAAGATGAGTTTGCTGAGGAATTGATCAGTGAATTGAGTTTTGCAGGTTGCGGAGAAATTATAAAAGGGAGATTTTGCCAAAATGTAAGCAGTAATGTACGAAGATGTGGGTTGTGTGTACTGAATAGGGTACAAACTGAAATTTTCGCACCGATCCATGTGAGAAAAACTGTGCAGCATGTTCTGAGGTTTTTTGTATGGAAGCATGTGTACAGAACTATGGCCGAAATTGTAAAAAATTTGTTAAGGGCACAGACAGTGAAAGGTATGATAAATGTACAGGGGTGATACAACCTCTGGAAACAGTGTTTGTCGACGTGTTTGGCCCACTGCCTAGATGGAGGGGTGGAGTCAAAACTAGTTGTGTCGTGTTTGATGTTTTTTAAATTTTTTGCAAGTTTTGCCAATTTTTTTTATGTTTTTCAGAAAAAAATTTTATTTATCCTTTGAATTATGTACTTTTTGATGTTTTGTATTGTGTAGAGTTTTTGTATTTTTTGAAGAATAGTTATAGTATAATATAGGAATGCACAAGTAATTTTATAACAGCAATTTTTTACAAGATTCTTAAAGAGAAGGAAGATAAATACATCAAAGTGAATGTGAATATTTTCTGTTTTGAAATAATAATAATAATAATAATAATAATAATGGTATAAATTCTTTTTGAGTAGACAGTTACTAAATATTATGTGAAGAAATGCTTTACATTGTGAGAATTTCATTGCGCTTGGGTAATGATTTGTTTGTTTAATGTTGTGTCATGGGAGGTGTTAACTGAAATTTATTGAGTTATGTTTTTGGGAAAACGATACAAATTTTAAATGGTTAAATATTTTAAATTCAAGTTCTACACACATTGGTAATGGTAAATATTTGTTTTGGATTAAATAACAGGGTGTCAATATCCTATATTAAAGGTATGAAATGTAATGCTAAACATTAATGAATAACAGTCGTCAAGTTTTGAAGATGCAGAAGCAGTTGTGTGTTCATGATGGCCAGAGTTTAGGTGAATTTTGGTATTGTCCTAAATAAGCAGCAGATGTTTTTGTGTAATGTGGTTTGTGAGGCAGCTGGGGGGCCAGGAAGTTCATTTTAAATATGTTTCCGGCATGGAGTCCGATGTTTTTTTTTTGCAATGGTGCATCCCTTCTCCTTGGTCGCTCCCACCCCTCATCTATGTTAATTTTATGCTGCTGTTGCTGAAAGGGAAGATATGGTTTGAAACCTAAGGAAGGGCATTAGTTCATGTAATTTGTTTTTGAAGAATAGAAGCATACGACTATATCTTAATGAAGTATTTGTCATGCCATGACTGTAGAATTGTCAACTTGTTTTGTGGAAATTTAAGTAAGTTATGTAAAGCTTAAAATTTGATGTGTAATGACAAGTGCAGTGTATATTTGTGTATAGCTTTGTATCATTTTTTGTTTTAAATTTCGTTAATAGGTTAGCCGAGCTGACTAGCAGCTAAAAGGGTTGTAATTAAGCGCCCCTTACCTTTCGGCTAGCTCAGGAGTTAGGAAGGAATGATAGAGGAAGTTGGTATAACTTTGTGTATTTTTTTTTGGTGTAATTTGGTAATAGGTTAGCCGAGCTGACTAGCAGCTAAAAGGGTTGTAGTTGGGCGCCCCTTACCTTTCGGCTAGCTCGGGAGCTAGGAATGATGAAAGAGGAGGTTGGAAGAACTTTGTGTATTTTTATTTTAAATTTTGTAAATAGGTTAGTCGAGCTGATTAGCAGCTAAAAGGGTTGTAGTTGGGCGTCCCTTACCTTTCGGCTAGCTCAGGAGTTAGGATAGATAGAGAAGAGGAAGTTGGTATATCTTGGTATATTTTTTGTGTAATTTAGTAAAAGGTTAGCCGAGCTGACTAGCAGCTAAAAGGGTTGTAATTGAGCGCCCCTTACCTTTCGGCTAGCTCAGGAGTTAGGAAGGAATGAGAAGAGGAAGTTGGTAAAACTTTGGGTATTTTTTGTGTAATTTGGTAATAGGTTAGCCGAGCTGACTAGCAGCTAAAAGGGTTGTAATTGGGCGCCCCTTACCTTTCGGCTAGCTCAGGAGTTAGGAAGAAGGAAGTTGGTAGAACTTTGTGTATTTTTTTTTGTGTATTTTAATAAATGATGAGGTCGTGTAACATTTTAATAAGAAAGTTTGAATATGATAAGTGATATTGTAGTGGGTTATAAAAAAGTTTTTAAAGTTTTACATACTTAATTTAATGTTTTTTAGAGTTGTCTTTGTTGTGGAAAGTTTACTAGGAGTCTGTGTGTTAGGAAGTTGAGGCATTTAGTAGAAGTTGTAGTCCATGGGTTATCAATATTGAGCAGACTAGTTCTAATTTTGAAATAAGTGTTATCCAGAGGCTGAAGTTATTATAGAGATATTGTGGAAATACTTAGAATGTTAGAAGTTGTTTTTTGGATGGAATTTAGGAAAATTTTGTGTCAACAGTTTTGAAGTGATAGTGTTATCAAGTTTTTGTTAGTGCAGATATGAAAAGTGGAGATGTTGGTTGGTTTGTGGGTTAAAGTGGTTGTTCCAGGGGATTTGAGGAGTTTGTCATATGCAGCAGAGAATTATAGTAACAGCGGTTAAGTTGAAGTTTTTGTTTTTATCGTCGTCGTCAAGGTGGTCGTGGAGACGTAATTACTGGAGTTGAAGATTTTTCGTTGTCGTTGAGGTAGTCATGGAGACGTAATTCCTGGATTTTATTGCAGCTGGTGTTGAGGGTTCCACGGCTGTGAAAGTAAGTTGTTCAGAGTATTTTGTTGTTATTGAAGATTCTTCGTTGACCAGGGGGTGTCTGCTTGAAGTTTGTAGAGAAACCAGTTTCAAAATTATTTATATTTTGCACGAATGAGAGGGAGATAACCATTTGTGGAGAGTTGTTGACACTTTGTAGTAAGAGATATGTTTTCGAATTTTTGCTTTTTAACAAAGAATTGATGTTATTGCAGTTTTTAAGTAACAGTTTTTTGAATTTCTATATAAACAAGTATAGTAACGACTGGATGCATTTATTTCTCAGAATGTTTTTGTATTTATTTTGTACAGATTTGTTTTTCACTTTTGTAACTTTTCAATCAAATGTAGTGTTAATTTAATTGAAAAGTTGGGGGGGTTATGTAACGTTGCAAGAACCCTGCCCTCCTAGCTGAATATTATTCTTTTTTAACTATTTTTTTGCATGTCACTATTTCTTAAAAAATCTTTCTAATTATATTTTACCGTTTTCATGTATTTTAGGTTGATGTTTGCACTTGCTTTGTGTTTTGAGAGTGTACCTTATATTTTAAGAGATGTTTTCAATCATTACTATTTTTTATGTAATTATTCACAAAGAAGTCGCTGTACTAGATTTTTGCCTGTTTAGGCCTACTTTTTCAGGTTTTTCTCAATGAGTTTAATTTTGTAAAGTAATTTGTATTATAATTGCTGTTTGTAATGTTCATTAACGTGTGGAATGATTCTAGAACAAGGGACTGTGTCTGGTGTGATGGTTAGAAAGAGAGGCATAAGAGGCCTGTAAGTGTGAGTGAGAAAGAAACAGTGCTTCCCGCCAACCGAGATAAAGACGGTAATTCCCCCCACTGCGTGGGAACTGAGTGATAACTGCTGTCTCATGGTGTGGGAGAGAGAACAAGAATGGGAGTCCCCGATTTTGATGTAAAATTGATAAGAGACAGATCAAGGGAAGCCCCGAGTTCTGTGTGTACAGGGTTTTTTCATGTATTGTAATTTGTTCTGTGATTGGCTTGTATCTGTAAGTGTGAATGAAGCGTGTGTGTGATTGGTCGGTGAGGTCATGTGACTTATCCTCCCTGCGTGGAGGAGAAGGTGGCAAGACTTCACCAGTCGTCCGTCGAACGCTGCACAAGTAGGTCGCGTTCGGTGGCTTCTCGCAAATTATGTAAAAGTATTTGAAGAGATAATTTAACGTTGGTATTCAGAGCCATGCCGAGTATTAAATTAACCTAATTTTCTTTTTATTTCGTTCGGACTTAAATTAGAAATTGCGACCACCTTCGTCGGCGTTCGGCTCGTGGCAAAATTCGTTTTCGCTGGGTGCGGTCATGTTTAAGGCCGCACTAATTTTGTGTACTCGCAGTAAAATATTACTGAAGGACGTTATTTTTCGTTAATTCACATCGCGCAAACTGTGGGCATTTTTCAACGGGCAGATGTACGTGTTGAACGAGTGAGTAAAACTGTGAAAATGATTGGATTCGTCTATGCATTCTAGTTTGAAAAATAAAACAACTAAAATTGACGCAACATCTGTTTATTTTGTATGTAACGAACCGTTATATTGGAAAGCAAATGACTTTTATTTTTTAAGTTATTTTTATAAAATTGTTAATTTTTATTAATAAGAGAAGCTTATTTTAACAAATAATTATATATTAAGTGCACACATAAAAAAGTAGTAATATATGAAAAACACTAGCATTTAAAAGGTGAAGTGTTACATTGTTGGAAAGATATTGCCTTGGGCGCCAACTGCGGTAGTGCAGAGTGAGAAACCTCAGAGAACAGATCATTTGGCTTGGACATTTGAAGCAAAGAAGAGGAAACAAAACTAATGTTCATAAGACAAGCTTGTTTATACCAACTCTGCAAAACTGTGAGTTTTTTATGACAGTAAAAACAACTCTCAACTGCACACGTTTTGGTGACATAATTAGCAGAAATCGGAAGATAAAACTAGAGATCCTACATGCCTCCAATTTACAGGCATTGTTGGTTTAGCAACAGAACTGAAACTACCTAGATAAAAATTCTAGTTAGCTATAATATTTGGAAATAATAAATAAAATAATAATTGAAAATGTTGTTGACTATATAGTGGAAGAAACAGATATGATTCAAGCAGTAATACTTTTGCAAGAATGTCATCTGATGAAGAATTCACAGCTATTGAGCCCAGATTTTAATGCTGAAACCCAGTATTTTAGTGATCATGGATAGAAACATATATGTATAGATAAGGATGTATAAATATATAGATATAGATAAATAAATATATATGGAGAGTATAAAAGAGTAGAGTATAATAGAAAGTAGTGTATATATATTGTTGCAGTTCAGAATTTTACAGTACCATCTTATTTAAATTTCAGTGTGCCTTGGTTCTGACTGAGTGGGTGTTGCAGTCATGGTGATGCAACTCGGTAGTGGTGGCGTGGCTGCGCATACTGGCGTTTGTTGTGCTACTGCACCATATTCCTATGTGTTGTTTTACCAAAACTGTAAGCCCAACTGGCGTAGTCGTACTGACATTTTGGGGTCGTGTCGTGGCATAAGTAGCGCAGGTTACGAATGCTTGCTTACGATAGGAGCACCAACTCAGATTGTCTGAGTCCAGGTTACGAAATTTGGGTAGGGCAGGGCTAAAAAATTCTGGAATGAGGCACAGAAGGTTTTTAAGCGGCCATGAGTGGTCAGGCTGTGCTCACTCTAGGGGGAAGCTATGCCTCTTTCTTGATGGAACTAACTCTTGATTAAAGATATAACATTTTAGGCTCACTCTGGGAAGAGGTTATGTCTCCCCCCACTACCCTAGGAAGCGAGTCGGTTAAAGGAAAATTCAGTTGCTCTCGCTACTTGGGTTAGCGATGGAAAGTTTGTGACAGTACTGAGGGCAGGAGATGGCCCGAGTTTAAGTGTCCATGTCTTGGTAAAGGAACTACTCTTCATCATGGAAATTGAGAGTAGGGAATCATTGTATCCAATACAAATAATAAATAAAATTTAAGTTGTAGGTTTAAGGAATGCTTAGGATAAAGTTTGGTGAAGCTCTCTCTTATTTTTCTTAAGTCATTGCTTGTGATTAATGTTAAATTTTTCTGCCGTTAACTGTAATCTGTGAAGACATTTTATTTATAGTGAAAATATTGACTATAAGGTATGGAATTCTTAAAAATAAATGTAAGTTGGTTTTAAATTATTGTTAAAGTTTTTTTAATTAATTTCAGTGATTAGTTTTCAATGGTTTGACATGTAAAATAAAAGAAAACTTATGATCCCTTAGGTACTCATTTTATCTTTCACATCTGAGTGAGTAGTAATTTTGAAATATGTTTCCCCCAATGTTTAGAGAAAGTGATGATAACTGTGTAGAGTTACTTTTGACAGGAACCAGAATTAATTTTAATGGTAAGGCCCTCTCATCCTTGATTATTTTTATTGAATAACCATCCCATCCTAGATATTTATTTAATTTTTACTTTATTTATTTTTAAACCATGGACATATATAGGCAGCTAGATTCTGCATGAAGTGGTATAACCAGGATGCCATTGTCCTCAGAGCTTCGGGTGTTGATTCAACCCTGATGACGCGACACTTCCAAGGGGCTACGAGACCTTTCCATAACGGTATCTGAGGGATACAAACATGGCGAAGTTGACCTGCAAGGACAGTAAAATGAAGAGGGTGAGTGACGATGAGCAATGGGCTTCGTGTGTGAAGATCGGTGAATCAGGGAGCGAAGTATCCAGGATGATGTTATGTGTGCGGTGGCTGAGTGAGTAGTGCAAGGCAGTATGTAGGAACATAGGTGCGCAGTAAGAGACGAGCAGTAGAGAAAGCCACTGTCAAGCCCAGCTCCAGTGGGAAGAGTAAAAAGTGGACTTATAGAGGTATGATCAATTTGTGTACCAACATTAAATTGCTACAATTTAACGAATAGTGTAAATATTAGACAATAATAATTAAACTGGAATTAATTAATTGGCCTATACTTTTTGAACCTGCTTTCCTACATGCAAAATTGGTGTCAGAAGTAGGGATAGTCCTAATCAATATATTTAGGGTACTGTTTTAATAAAATAAAATGAATAAACAAAAAACACAAACATCGCAGGCTTTCACAGCCATTGTCTGAAGTAGCTTGGCTTCTGGGTTGTAGCTGCCTCCAAGGCAAATATAACAGTAACGTTTCGGTCGAGCTTGAAGTCGCCATCATCAGAGTACAGTTAACTACTGAGGTTATTTTAAGTTCTCCTGTCTTTTTAATACTGCTCCGATTGGCCAAACCAATAGGCCAAACAGATGAAAGGAAGGCTGTGATTGGCCCACAGCTGCAGCCAATTGAGAAATACTCCCCTCTCAGGCGAGAGTATTAAATAGGCAGGAGAACTCAGTAGGTAGCTCTACCCTGATGATGGCGACTGCAAAGTCGACATAAACGTTGGTTATATATTCGCTTTGGACGCAGCTACAACCCAGAAGCAAAGCAACTTAAAAAAAAAAAAAAAAAAAATTTAGAGTTCAGTTAGTGTTAGAAACTATAGTTTGTTTCGAGAATAATATCATTAGTGTTAGCTTTTAGTGTAATAAAATATGTGTAAGTGTTGAGTAAAAGTTAAGGCTAGGTCAAAGGTACAATTTGAGAGTAGTTAATAAGACATAAGTGACAGTTACATTGTTAGTGCATGTTGACAAGGAAAATGGTGGCCAACGAACTTAGGACCACAATGTTTTTCTTGTCAGAAATAAATAGTAACCAGGAGAAAATGGAGAATAAATTGGAGAGTAACTAGGAGAAAATGGAGAGTAGCCTGGAGGGGATAAAGAGTGGCCAGGAGGAGATGAAGAATGAAATGAGTGAAATAAGGAACAGTCAAGAAGAGGTGAAGAATGCCATGAAGAGCAAAACTGACGAAATTAAAGAGGCACAAGAAGATATGTGAAACGAGCTGGTGAAAGCAGCAAGAAGACATCCGGAGTGACCTAGTAGCTGCTCAAGAAGAAATAAAGATGATTGACGAAACCAGCATTCAGTTCGAAAGAGAGGTGCAATGTTTGGAAAGACCACCAAAAACAGAATGTAGCAGTCTGAAGAAAGCAGACGAATGACTTAGGAAGCTACAGCAGCAATGAACAGAATAAGTGTCTCGGGGTAGGTCAAGGTGAAAAGCCAAAATTCAAGCCACCCACTTTCGATGGCCAATCCTCGTGGAGTGTATACAGGTGACAGCTGTGGAAGTAAATATTAGTGTGAGGAATAGAAATCTACAGCACTCGTCTTAGCCTTGCGAGGACCTCCCCTCGAACTGCTGTAGACCATACCAGTTCAGGACCAGAAAGACTATGCTGTTTAGTAAAAGTTCTTGAACTGAGGTATGGTGACTGACACATGGGCAAGGTGTACAGGACTGCTTTGAATATATGCCAACAGCAATCCTCAGAGATACTTCAAGAGTTCAAGCCTGACATGAAGATGTTTGTGCATCTTGCCTACCCAGAGGCTTTTGCAGCTAGCTACTAGTGGATTTATAGATGGACTCAGGGATGAAGAGGTCCATCAAACCCTTTGTTTGGCCCACCACAAGAAGATATGCAATGCCCTGGTTCATGCCCTAGAGACAAAAAGCATTCAGGAACACAAACCTCAAAACAAGAAAAAAGAAAAAATAAGAAAAATACCATGAGGGAAACACTAATACCACCACCAACAAAAGAGATATCATCAGGGCTCTGAAGACGCTGCTGAATAGTACTCAAGGCTCCCAGTTCTGGAGGATAGGAGGTAGCCCACAGCGCTTTGCCTGCCAAGAACTAGGGCATATTCAGTGGGACTGCACAGCAAGAAGAGCAACAGGGAAATGAACAATAGCTTGTGTGAAGGGTGCATGTTAGATTTTCGAAAAACAATAGCCTCTAGAGTGTTCCCTGTATCCTTACTCCCTAGAGGAAAAAACAGTCTATTAATTAAAGTATGGGTCGACAGCAGGTAGTGCTCACTTACCATCAACACTGGAGCATAAACATCTATATTTCGTACAGATATTGTTAGTAAGGAACAGCTGAGAAGGACACCATTCCTCTACAAATTGAAAAACAGCAACGGGAGACACATCACCTGTGCATGGACAGCTGGACTGAAAGGTATATATAGGGACTTGGAAATTTTTGTGGACATTTCTTATTGCTGATATTACTGATGAGGTAATCTTGGGAATGGACATCATGAATTGATATGGATTAGTTCTCGACATGAAAGGTAAAGATTGCGAATCAGAGGGGAAGAGACAGCATTGTTTACTCCTAAACAATTAGAAGTGCCCATAATGCAGGTAAGTTGATGAAACAGTTTAAATTTCAGCCAACCATGATCACATAATAGCAGCATGAATACAGGGAGACCCTAGAAGTAACATGACCTATATCATCAAGCCAGATATGACAATAGGCCTGGAGAGACTCCTGATCGCCCACAGCGTTACCAAAGTTGGGGAGATTGTGGCAGTAAAAGTGGCCAACATTGATTCAAAAATAAAGGTTTTGAAGCAGGGTGAACTAATAGCTTACTGTGAACCAGTCCTTTGGGTAATCAGTGTGAAGCTACTTCAACTCATGATGGCACTCTACCACTACTGAGCCTTTAACTAGAGAAATTATTAAAGCAATCTCAGGAGAATCTTATCCCTGAGAAGTAAAAGAAGTTTC
The DNA here is from genome assembly GCF_032445375.1 of Bacillus rossius redtenbacheri. NCBI lineage: Eukaryota > Metazoa > Arthropoda > Insecta > Phasmatodea > Bacillidae > Bacillus > Bacillus rossius. Next base: position 91,550,360 of record NC_086331.1, on the reverse strand, counting down.
TGCTTTTCTATGAAAAAATCAGGATATGTTCTCCCCGGGGCATACTGACCTTGGAAGAACAAACCTAGTCTACCATCCCATTAAAACAGACAATGAAGAACCAATACAGCAGGCCCTACGGCGATTGCCTTAAGCAAAGCCAGAGGAGGCCAAGAAGATGATTACAGATATGATGAAGGATGGGGTAATAGAGCCATCAGCAAGTCCCTGGGCATCCCCAGTCATTCTGGTAGCAAAGAAGGATAGCAAACTCAGGTTCTGTGTGAACTACTGGAAGCTGAATAATATCACCAAAAATGAGTTACCCCTTCCACATATTGATGACACTCTGGATACACTTTCTGGCACTATGTGGGTTTCTCACTTGACTTGAAGAGCGGGTACTGGCAAGAGAAGCTCCAACCAGACAATAAAGAGAAGACTGCTCTCTCAACAGGAAATGGTTTGTTCCAATTTACTATGCTACAAGTTTTGAAAGACTGATTGAACTTCTCTCACATGGTTTCACTGACTTGGAAAATATGCCTGGTGTACCTGAATGACGTTATCATTGTTGGAAATACCATAAAGGAGCATCTACAAAATCTCCAACATGTTTTAAACAGGCTTCGCCATGCACAACTCAAGTCAAGTTCTAAGACGTGCTTAACACGAGGTGACATTTCTAGGTCATGTGGTTATCATAGGATGAAGTACAAACACACCCTGAGGAGATCTATTCTATTAGAGTGGCCTCAGCCTACAAATAAACATGAGGTAAGGAGTTTCTTACGATTTTGTACCTACTATAGGCACTTTGTGTGTGGGTTTGCAAATATTGCCAGACCAATGCGTCAGATGACTGAGTAAAGAAACCGCTTTTGTGGACTTCTCGGTGGGAGGCTGGCTTTCAGAACCTTAAGGAGGTATTATGTTCTAGCCCCATACTTGCCTACACCCATCAGCATAGAGAGTAAATTCTTGACACAGATGTAATTAGTACTATATTTTCCCAGGTTCAGGATGGAAGCGAAAGAGTCATCTGGTACTACAGCAAAGCTTTATCTAAGTCCAAATGCAACTATTGTCTCACAAGAAAAGAACTTCCAGCTGTAATTAAGTCCTTGCAGCATTTTTAAAAGTACTTATATGGGAGAAAATTTCTAGTATTCACTGACCATGCTGCACTCAAGTGGCTGTTGCAGTTCAAAATCCCAGAGGGACAACTCTTTAGGTGGATTGAGCAGATAAAGCAGTATGATTACCAAATTGAATACAGGAAGGGCCGATTTCACAGCAATGCTGACACCCTCTCTTGCCGACCATTCAATGTAGACGGCAACCATTACAATATGGCAGAGAAGAACGAAGGAATTGAAGACATCTGACATACCACTATCAACAGCAAGGATAAATGGGACCATGCTAACTGAAAGTGGCAGTGACAAGACCCTGACCTAGGACCCATTATAGGCTAATTAAAGAGGGTTATACGATGTTCATCATGGCATTAGATATCCAGTGACTGAAGGGCTGTGACAGCTTACTGGGCTTGGAGCTGCACTCAGGCCACAATTTTTATTCAGATATATTCCAGAAGGTGTGTCAGTTACTGGGGATAACAAAAACCAGGACTACAGCCTTACATCTTCAGTCTGATGGCATGGTGGAAAGGTTCAACAGGACCCTAGAAGAGCACCTTGCCAAGGTTGTGCCTGACTACTATCAAGATTTTGATCAAAACATCCTATTATTTCTTATGGCAAATAGGGCTGCCATTATGACTCAAATGGACAGACTTCTAAGAATATTGTGTTTGGACAGGAGTTGAGGCTACGCTATGACATCAAGTTTAACCATCCTAACCAAGAGCCAACCAGCACCACCAAATTTGCCAATCATCTCGAGGAGAGTATTGCACTCATACATGATGCGGCCTGTAAAAACCTTTCATTAGCAATGAACCAGATGAGGTCAAGGCTAACACAGCTGGATTCCAGAAAGGCTATTTGGTGTGGCTATACAACCCACAATGAAAGAAAAGAAGGTGCTCTAAGCTTCAAGTGGCATGGGAAGGCCCATATGAAGTGTTGAAACAACTAAATGATGTGTGATGACGAAAGACGGAAAGATTGAAGGAGTACATTTGGACCGATTGAGGAAATATGCCGGAAGAGATCTGTTACCTGTTCAGGACAAATAGGTTTAAGGAGAGAAAAGTGTTACAAGGATACTAGAGGCAAGACAACACGGCAGGCCGGTTGACCCGGCCCATCGGCCAGCAGGGGGTCCTGCAGGCTGATTACGAGCACACACTTTGCGTTATAAGTTGCGATAAATAACGAAGGTTTTGCGAAGAATATCGCAGGAACCAGCAGCGTGATTACGAACACATCCTGTTTCGTTAAACTTCGAATATTGATGACGTTGTGGCGGTATATATCGCAAACTTTGATTACGAGCACACTTTTCAAGTGATATTTATCGCACCGGAGCTACGTTATATATCACGAGCATTTCAAGTGGTGATACGAAGCGAATGTGAGGTAAGTGATACAATTACTCTTAAAAATAATGTCCTCCTGTCCTAAAAACGTCACTATAATCGCACATTATTGTTTTAAATATAGTCGAGTACGATGTAAAGCGATGAAGTTAAATGTAAACAATTGTTTTAGGTTAGCGTGTGTATATTTAACACGCGAACATTATTCTTAACATGCTATTTCTGTTTATTAATTGTACCATGAAATCATTGTTTTCAATGCATAGTTTGTGTGGAATAATTATGAAGTGGTTTAAATACGATCAAAGTAGGTAAGAAGAATATTAATAAATGCTGTGTCATAGCTTATCAAATTAATCCTAACCTAAAGAGCGATATTATTTACACGCACATTATGAACTCAACATAGCTATAAATAGTTCAAATAGGCTGCTTATGTATATTTTGTGTTTGGGTATTTGCTCAACATGCATTTTTGTTTAATCTGTGCGCTTGTAGACTTCAGACAGTAAATTGTATATTTCTCTATTTAGTTTCAGAAAGCTATTTCCGGCCTCCTCGTGTGTTCAATTGTGTAAGACATTTTTAATTTGTGCTCATTCATTTACATATTGGCTCTATTACCTAAGTGTGTTAACATTGGTAATTGTTAACAAGTGATCATAAAACAAATAACTTGATGAATAATTTATTTATGAATTCCCCTCCTTAAACAGGATGATTCTATTAAATAACATTTCGAGCTTTTATGTAGGGGAGGCGAGGCTTTATTATAAAAATAAGTTTATGAAAACGGTAATTTTGAGTTCCTATTATTAACCTTGATACTTATTTCTGTTGAGATATTTCAAGTTGTTTACTGTTTAGATTGTTGGTTATGTGTGGTTAGCTACACTTCAAATACTGCAAACCTATTCATGTCTACAGTTGGTTAGGTTAGCTACATTTTAAATATTGTATAATGAGGTAAATCTGGTGAAAATCTACTTGTCCATATGTTTTTTTTAAATTATTTATTAGTTTTCAGACATTAATTCCAATAATTAACATAGGCTATCAATACTGTAACATTGTTTTACTAATAGAAAATTAAGCTTACCTCACCTAACCAACCATCCACACATATTTTGTAGTACAATTAATGTAACTAACCTAACTTAACTAACCATTCACACAGATCCACACTATTTTTTTGTTATTTTTAATTCATCTAACAAACTTAATGGTGGGAATGGCTGGTTTGATTAGGTTAACTACAAATACTTGAAAGTAGTGTAAACAGTTTATTAGGTTATGGTAGTTATATTAAATATACTGTGAACTCATTTTAACAGTTTTTAAGAATTATATATTGTAACACAGCTAACTCTAACCTAACCAACCACACTACAGTTTATACCTATTATTTTTGTTGGTAACATAACTTAAGAAACAGTTCACAAAATCACACAGTATTTTTAATGTAGCTTACTTAAGCCAACCAATCATTCTCATGTCTAAATTTTTTGATTTACCTTACCCAACAAGTTATTAAAATGGCATATTTCTAGTTTAACTGCTTGAAGAATTACAACACACTCATGGAGAATTGTTGAAAAAGAAGTCGAAAAGTTAAAATTGTTTTTAGAAATTAAAGAAAAATGAATGCAGTTATGCGTTACATCGAGGAATATTAGCTCAATAATACCATATTAAAAATAATTTTTATTAATCAGGCCCTCTTGTTAACAATTAGTAGCCTACCAAACTATATTACACTAATTTAGTTAATGTTTGAAAATATTTCAGGTTCTACACAATGGCCTTTGCTGCCTTTCTGCTAGCCATTGAACTGGAGGAGAAGGCAGAGAAGATTGTTAAGAAACCATCAAAATCCCTTCGAATTGCCAGATTGCACCCTCATAGCAGTTGGAAAACCTTAGAAAATGAAGAAACATGAAGAAACGAGCTATGCAATTTAATAAATACTTTGTTATCAAGTTTGTTGCATTTATTAAAGAAATTGTGAAAATAAGTGTTCACTCATTTCCATGTTACTTTTGAGTATAACTAGGATATTATATTAAACACATGTTAACTTTTTGTTTTCTGGTTTCAGCAGATGATCTCATTGTCCTGAGAGAGTTGGCAGTGGCTTTTTTGAACCATTGTTTTTTTTTTGTGTGTAAAAAAATAGATACTATGAATAATTTAATGATAGGTTGTTATTTCAAGTAAATCTCATAAATGGGAAATTGCTTGTGTGCTGCTTCATGTTTACAAGTTTATTAATTTAAAATTTTGCAATTTCAGACTTTGTTTTGGTTTTAAACGAAAAATATTTACAAAGAGTGTATTATTTAATATCTCAATTTTTTTCCATGGATGGTTATAATTAAACAATTATTAATATTAACTATTAATAGCCTGTCCAATAAAAAAAAATCAATGCACATGTCTGTAAGGAATCTTGTATACAAAAAATGATTTCTTAACACAATATTTTCTCATAATTGGCAATTTTAGCACATGCCTCCAGCATGCCTTTTAACTTTTCTTTAAGTTCTTTGATGCATTTTTAATCAAATTGCTGGTTACCATTTCAGAAGCACATATTCCCAATGCTTCTCATCAGCTGCCAGCTTTCTTTCTTGAATGCTGCTCAACTGATCTTTTTTTTATTATTTTTAAATTGTACTATTGATCATTACCAGTATGAATTGTATAGGTTACACTAGGTATCATAGAGGCAGAGTTATAATAAAGGAGGTGCTAATAACAAAGTAAACATTCTATAAAGTATGCTGACTAAAAGTATTATCAAGGTTTTTCCAGTCAAATATTTCACAATGCTTGTATATAACCATTCTTTACTTTTTTTTTTTTGTGTAAACAAGATATAACATGGAAGAATTTCATTAGACTAGCTGACTATCAATGCAAGTTCCAGCAGGTACAACTGCTTGTTGTTGCCAGTGAGCCCATTTGTATACAGTATAGACTTTGTTTCATGTGGACGAATATAAAAAAAATATTTTGAACTAATTTTTATTATTGTAAGTTTAGAATCAATGTAGGTATGTTTATTGAGACTGGAACAAGTAGAAACAAATTAAATGACACACATTGCATTTAGCTAGATAATTCAGGAACAAATATTGACTTAGTATGATTCATCTTGCGATAAAGTTTGGTACAGCTCCATTCCTTGCACCTCCCCAGTCAACACTCTGCATCTTATGAATTGTTATCATCACTCACTGTTCTTATATTTCTATTTATCATCAGAATAACCAATAACCCTAAAATCTGTGCTTAGATGTGTGTGAATATTAAAATAAGCAATTTTTATAAAAGTTTAACCAGAAGCCATTTTTGAGCTAGTATTTAGAGATCAAATCAAATGTTTCTTAAAATATGTGATGAAGCCTTTGAACAGCTTATTTAACTATATTAAGTAAAATTTAACTTAAATAAAAGACTAATACAGTAAATTAATATGTAACTGATTGTGACTGATGGCCATTATAACAAATATATATGCATAAAAAAACTCTTAGGTTTCTTGGCTATCTTATGAAAACACAAGGATTGTAAGAGGTATTGTTTTAATAATGAACTTACCAGGGGTATATGCAGGGGCAAGAGGAATATATGCCTCCCCCAAAATCCTAAAAGAAAAATCTATATTACCCCCCCCCCCCCCCCCCCCCGGCCCACCCAAAATAAAATAAAGCCAACAGCAGGCTAAGTGCTTCTATACCACTTTCCTCCTCCCCATCCCCCTTCCTCCCTCATAACAAAATTCTGCATACACTTCTGAGAAGAACAACTTTAATTTTTATTTTTTTTAATATGAACTATTAACACTTTCATGTTCATGCAAGTCATTTTTTTGTGTTTCATTTTAAATGTAGCACACCTCCAATTTCTCTCTGTCAACTTTAAGGTATCTTAACTACTTAATTTTCACCACTCTTATTTTAAACCCACTACACCAATCTCAAACAACAAAATTGGAAGCAAACCAGTATTGAAAAAAAATATATATTTAATTTTCAAATAAATATTTGGAAAAGTATAGGATAAACAAAATGCATGACTACCACAATATAATGTCTACCAGAGGTTGAGGGACAAAACCACCTTCTAGAATCTACATCATTCCCAATGATGATGCTGTACCGAAGATTTGGATAATTCTCTGGTCAAGGCTGCTCAGAAATATAACTTGGATAATATTGCCAGCTGTTATCTTAGCAGCTATTGCTTAAGCTGCTCTTTTTATTGCAGCATATATCATGTTGATCCATTACTGAATTTAAAAAAAATGGATTAAATAATTGGTATGCATGTACATCAGAAATTGTTCAAACTGAATATTATTTTACATATTCAACCATCAATTTCTAAACTTGCTGAGAAAATGTAATCTATTAATTTATCTTAATGTAAAAAAGGGGAGGGGGGAGAATTAAAATTATTGAATATTTCAAGACGGTTTTTAAAATAATTGCAGCATATTAATAATTTACATACATGTTGGATCATTAACCAACTTGAATGCCATCTTGAAAACAAAGTTGTTTACTCAGTACTTACTCTAATTACTCAGTACTTAGTTTCACTTGTTTAAGTCATTGGTGAGATTAAATTAAACAGCAATTAAAAAAACATAGTAATGAACTTTCATATCCTCAGATTAAAAAAAAAAAACTGTTCTTACACTGAAAATTTTCAAGAACTGTTCCATAATAACTGTTTAAAATGTCAATCTTTTTAAATTGAAACATTATGGGCCTAATTTTATCCTTAGAATATGCAACCCAACACACTGAAGAGTTTAAAACAGACGTCAAAAGATGAAAATACAAAAAGTAGCCCATATCTTCTCCATTGTAATTGAAGGCTGCTGCTTACATAAAAATTGTAACGCTATATTCACTAAAGAAAAAAAAAAGAAAACTAATATTTTGCCAATGGTCAATGGTTTTTAATGTCCCTAAACGTTTGTTAAGCCTCTTTGCCAGTTAAATCCACAGATACATGCAAGCTTCACATTCATTATTTTAAGAAAAATTGGCTGCAAACTCTCTGTGGCTCTTAATAAACCACACCATGATTTCTGTTGGGCAGCAGTAACTTTACCAGTGCCACTCTAAGGCTTATTTTAACTGAGAACACAAATATTCAACACAGTGTCCTGTTTAATAGCGGCATGTGCACTCTAATCAAGAAAACCACAAATTTAAATAATTTACTGTAATGAAACTTTACCAAGTGTACGAAGGGAGTAAAAAATGTTTGAGTGACCTATGATATAAATATTAGCAAAATTATTTTTATTTACGAATGGTACTAATATCTTGGAAACATTGTTTCAAAACACTTGTATATAAAATCCACGAAAGCACATGAGTATTAAAATATATTTATAAAATTTTAACTGATTAGATTACATAAACTAGAAAGCTCACCGCTGGAAATATGTTAAAAAGTGTTGTTTTTATTAGGTATGCTAATAACCACTTAAATATATCATTAACCACATATATGTATAACTTTGAAGTATAAGGTTATGTTTTTACACAAGCACACCAAACTTGAATAAATATTTTTTAAATTCCATTCTTCGTATCATATCAATAATAGGTAAAATAAAAACAGACACGGGTTCGTGGTAATTAGTTGTTCCTTTAATTTTGTAACCTGTAGAGTGGCCTCATTTTCATTCTATTGAAGTTTAAACATGCTTCTCGTTTGATGTTTATGTTTACATGGCAGGACGCAGCTAGCCACAATGACGACGCGAAATCTTTAACTGCATTTTTAATTTAAACTTCTACGAAAAAGGCAGCAAAAAAGCTTTAAAGACTTTATTTAAGAAATTAGTACATTAAAAAAGATTATTTTGTTCCCAGTAACACTAAGTATTCATGATTCACTTACAAAATAGTCTGTTCGACGAACATATTAATTGTTCAATTGTTGCTTGTCCTCTGACGTCATGGATTTGTATCGCAGGTTAGTGTTACCGTGGAAAATAACGAAACGCATATCGCAGGATGGGTCGTAATCACCAAATGCGATACGTGTTTCGTTACCGCGTGAAGAATAACGCTAGTCGTCGATGGTGTTCGTAATCAGCCCGCTGGGGTACAGTGAAGCAAAGAGGGTGAGTGACCCATTGCTGAGCGAGAGCGGACGATACTTGGCTTTGTGTGCGAAGATTGGTGCATCGGGGAATAAAGCACCCAGGATGGTTTTGTGTGTGCTGCGGCCTGAGTAGTGCAAGGCAGTGTGTTGAGTCAGAGGTGCGTGGTAAATAAAACAAGCAGTAGAGAAAGCCACTGTTGAGCAGATCTTCATTAGGAAGAGTAAAAAGTGGACTTGCGACGGTGTGATGAATCTATGAACTGACATTTAGAGTGTTATAATTTAACCAGTAGTGTAAATATAAGGTAGTAAATAAAACTGCATTGAATAAATTAGGCTATCATTTACAAACCTGTTTCCCCACATTTAACAATATGTAAAAAGTTGTTTAGTATGTTTACTGAAGGAACTAAGAAGGAAAATTACTGGTAAGTGCAACAGTTCTGATGTATCACTGTGTATAAAGCATTTACCTATGCTACACACTCATGAATTAGACATTTCAAGCCAAAGATACAGTTGACAAACATTATAAACACAATTAAGTAGAGTATAGCTTTGAAAAAAATGATCAAATTTTATGTGGTACTTTTCAATGTTGAAAATCATATTACATATTATTAGTTGCAGATATGGAAGTGAGATGATTCCAACATTGTTTTAGCATGGTTCTTAAAAGTTTTGTAAATGCAATGAACTTACTTTAAGTTAAATATTTTGCAACTTGCATAAATAATGAAAAGTAATTTTATAAATACACAGAAAACGTGGACATTTTTAGCAGTAAAATCTGTCTAAATGTTACGCAAGCCTAGGAAAAGTAAAAAAAAAAAAAATGTTATAGTATGATTTTTTGTATGATTTAAAATAATATGACAGTGAAATTTGAATGTATCACACTTTTTCTTGTTTCACTGTGGTTAAAAATATTACTTAACTAATATGATTGCATTTACACATTGTAATTAAAAGAAGCGGAATTATTTTTTAATGGTTTATTTTTTAAGTTGAAATTATTACTGTACAAAATGCTTTGAACTATGTGAAAATAAATACTAAAACATAAAAATGTTACAGGATTTAAAATCATATAAGCATATTAGCCAATTAACTGCAAAAATTAGCATTATTTAGGGTCAGGAAAGGCAGTGTTGAATGGAGGGTGAAAATGAGTTAAGAAATTATATTTTATAATAAAATACATTTTTAGTTATTTCAATATCTAATATTATCATCAGCTAAAATGCAATTTGATATTACTGTATCAGTAAGCTCATCAAGTTTCACAAGAGAATCATAAAGAGCTGTTTAAAGTGTTTGCTAACTTTAGTATTAAAAATTATCAAGTTTAGAAGAAAAAAAATTACTAATTGTACGTACTCACCTGACAATTGCTACCTCATGAAGATTATTTTGAAGATGTGCTAAGTAAAGCCAATGATTCTGAGATTGCCTTATTGGATCCAATGCTACATCACTGGCAATATTTATACTTGTAATGGGATCAAGATGTTTCCCATACATTAACAAATTACACTCTTGGAGTAAAGATTTATTTGTAAGTATTCCCTAAAAACAAAATGGAACATTGAAATAAACTGAGATTTTAAACAGGACACATTTCACTGCAGTGTTCATCATGCAAACTGGTAGGCTAATGTAAGTGAATGGAAATATCAGAACAAGAACTACTTACTTGAAGATAAAGTCCAAACTGGAATGAATGTTCAAAAGTAGGTTGTGCAAAACTTGAACATGCTCTTTCATTATTATCCAAGAAAAGAGCTAAAAAGGCAATCAGCTGAAACCAAATTTAAGGAATTATAAAAACTGAAACACAATGTAAATCATAAAATTCTGATAGAGAACTGAAATTGTTAATTACACCATTCATTCTTCTCTTTAAACCTTTCTCTAAGCACACAGCTGAACATATAAACAGAGAAACTAAGGGAATATCACAATTATAATTGTTTACTTGTGTCACAACTTTTTTATTTTAATTTATACTATAAACTAATTTACCAGAATTCAGACTTGTTTACATTTCCTTTCTTCATAGTTTCATTTAAGCAACTACAAAGTAAGTTTTTAATTTATGTGACATCACACCAAACTAAAAAAGGCCTATCGTAGGCTTATAATGAAAACCTCGTGTCTCAAAAAAATATATATATATATTGGTGTTGAAGCGTCGTCCTCCAAGCCACTTTTTCAACGTGGGGAAAAGGTGATAGTCACTCGGTACCAAATCCGGACTGTAAGGAGGGTGATCAAACACAACTGAGGTGTGAGTTGGCCGCTCCACATGGTTGGTGGAAGGGGGTAAACACTACGAGACGGGTCGATTCGTGTACGAGCGATTAGGGTATCGATTAATGGGCATGCCATGGAGAAATGAAACTGTAATCACACTGCAGGGCACTGTTAAAACGTGGATGAATAGGCAGGAGGCATCATTTTATGCAGAGGGTATTGGAAAGCTGGTGCATCGGTACGACAAATGCCTCAATCTGCACGGTGATTATGTGGAAAAATAGAGTAAAGATGTACGTTTCTTTTGACATTAAAATAATTTCCCAATTCATTCCCGTTTTTTTATTACAGCCGATCGGAGGTTGAAAAAAAAAATAACCCTCGTATGTTTCGTGCTCTGGAGAGGAATAAAAAACACATATGTTGCTAGGCACGCATGTTAAGTGAGAAAACTACACATAATTTGTGGAGTTTGTTATTTCTGAGATGTGAAAAAAGTCATAATCTTAAGCGCGTTGTGAAAAAAGGTCATACTTCATCAGCTGCTGTTGACTTGCAAGATGGCATAATATACGAGGGACGTTCCAAAATTAAGTTTTGTAATTTTATTTCACATGGAAACTTTATTGCCAAAATAAAATACACCATGGTACCATGAACTATACACCTTGTACTATTTTTCAACATAGTCCCCCACCGACATTGAGACATTTGTCATAGCGTGCAATTAGTTTGATGAAACCACTCTGGTAAAACTTGGTCCCCTGCGATGCAAGGAATTGTCACACAGCCTGCTCCACCTCAGCATTGTTTTGTAAGTGACGTCCTGAGAGTGCGGCTTTCAATGCAGGGATAACAGCACGCACTTCCATTGGAAACCATGTTGTCAGTACATGTCTGTCTGCCATCGTAATTTATACTCTAATAACCTCGGGCATGCCAGTCTGCTGCTACTCTCTCTTCTTTGGCGCACTGCGCATGCGTCACTACTCCTCTGCTGACGCTACTTCCATCGTTGAGCCAGCAATGGGTGTGGATTGTTATGGTTATTTTTTGTTTCACCTGGTGTACAATCTGCTCTTTCAAAAAAATGAAGAAACTTATTTTCGGAATGTCCCTCAGAGACATGGGCATCTGAAATATTCCCGTAAAATATAAATCACTGTTACATTTATTTTAGGCACAACTAAAGAGGCAGTTAAGGAAGCATAAAACTATTAAGAAAATAGTATGCTGCCTTTTTTGATTTTCATTATTATTAATTGGTTGTATTGTATTTGATGTTACACAAGTGTCGCTGCCATTGTTCATGTGCAAATTTTAAAAATTTATGTACATAAAAAGAACGATACTCCAAATTCATGACAGCTGTTTTTCAATTCATTCTCTACGTCACTGGCATCGTTACTTAAAAATCGCGCAAATTAAAGAGCGTCACTTTGAGGGGCACATGTGCATGTGTGAACGTTGCATGTGTATGTATATGTGTGATATATTATGCTACCATTGATATCATTAATCATTTTAGGTGAACAACAAAATTTCGGTATGCAACATTGTGTACCTCCACAATCATACGCATGTTTCAAATTATTTATCAATCAAAATTCATTTATAAACAACTTCTGTTGGTTTCTAAAATCATCAATGCTATCTGCTATCAACTGAAAACCCTATAAATGAGCTAGCCAAGTGTTAAAATGTTATTATAATGATTTGTGATAGTTACAAATGACAGATAAAGTAGACATAAACTACAAACTTGCTAGTACATAAATATAAAAAAAAAAATTTTTTTGCTGACTATTATTGCCTATATATTACATTCACTGACAAATAAAATACTGGTTTTGATGCTTCATAAATTCAAATTTCCAAATAAGTGCACATCACATACAAACAAGAAATCTCAATCATTTTTTGAACACCTATTTACATGTCATATATTCTCATGCTAACGTTTAGACATTTAGCAACGTTCTACACTTGCCTAGAACAATAAGAGAAAACAGTTTTTGACTTAATAAATGAATCAATAATATTGCAAAGTAGGAAATAATATAAAGGAAAGTAGCAAGACTCAAAACTTTCATAGACTCTCAATCATCTATAAATCAATTACCTGGGGAAAACAAAGTAATTCAAAAATCTCAACACATCTGAAGCAATAGAGCATTCATGCCACAGGTAAACACTTATTCAAAAACAATAAAAATTATAACTACGAAACTGGTTAAGTTTCCACCCTTTTGGATTAATTAAAACTAAATAAAATATAGGAATGTAAATATTAGCTTCCGACCTCCACATGGAGGAAACACTCCCGCGAGGGAGAAATGACTTACGGTTAAATAATGACAGCCCCCAACTGCCAAAATTCATTCCCCCTAGCTACCTACATACTGATCACACTGAGATTCGACCTAGCCGTACATCTAGACTGCCACAGAATGAGCATTGACCTCCGACTGAGCCAAAGAAACAGCCCTACCTAATGGCTTGTACCCCCTTAAATATCTAAGGTGCCTCCTTCTTGAACCATCCAATACCGCCTAACCTAAATTCCCCTTTCACTGTCCAGCCCATAGAGTAAATAAAGTACTAGTACAGAGTGGACACTCAATGCTATTGCAGTTCTACGTTTTTTTTATTCAGAAATGCTCTAGTTGCTATACAAAAACGCAAACTTGACAAACATTAAAACGAAGTTGCAATGGCTTAAAACCGAGATAAAGTACCTTCTGGAGTAAGACTTACGTATCAAATTATAAGTAAATTTTAATTTAAATACAACATTGATCGTAGAAAGTACAATTTGCAGTTAATATGCTTAAAACACTAATTTGAATAGTAGGGAAATTTGCAGCTTCAACTGAATGTTGGCGAGCTTGTGACTTTTTTCGTGCATGCATTAATATTTATAAAAATATTGATTTTATTTTTTTCCCCCTTATAAGCAAATCAATTAACTAAATATCGGTAAACGTAACATAAAATGATTTAGGAGAGCAATATTTTTAAAACAATAAGTAAATTTCTTACCTTCGGGACAGTGTTTGCCTTAACCTCATTTCGGTTAAAAATGTTTTGTTTACGTATCATAACATTTGTTAAAATGCATAACATGTTACATATTTTTGGATTATATTAAATTGCTGCATTTTTTTATGTCCAAGAAACAATTTTTGTTCTAGTAGAATCACGCTGATTGAAGTTAAGGTTAGGATTTTCGTAGGTACCTAACGAATTGCCAAATCGCAAACAAAACTAATGCATAAAAAAACGTGCAGAAGTATTTAATCATTAACACAGGCAATGTGTATTTCTGGCAAATTTAACTGCATAAGTTGTACAATTTTCCCACAAAAACTGAAATGAAGCTGTTACCAATGGCATCAATTATTTATGGATTAGGTGAAAGTACAAATCATTACCGTATCTTCACTTCTTGAAGACAGGTGTATAGCAATTGTTAAGGAGAAAAAACCTTAATTTCAACATAAAAATTTAAAAGACTACATTTTATCGCAACCCTCACCTCGGTAATTGTTCCGTATCACGTATCCAAGTTTATTCCTTGATCCTGTTGGCATGATCATGTATGATTTATCCGGTGGCACATGATGCTTGCTGTTTTAATTAATATGAAAACAACAAGAATCATTACCACAGGATAATGCCATTAGTATCAAGGGATAGACTTGGATACGCAATACAAAATTTTTACCCACACCTTCCTCTCGACCTAAAAATAAAATTCATACAAAACATTTAGACTAATTAAAGTACATAAGTAGCAAGTTTGAGCAGAATTTGAGACTCATTGACGTTTAGAACAGTACCTAGGTATTAATGTATTGTGTGCTTGTCCTCAACGTGCGACTACACACAGCCTAAAAAGAGGAAATTCTGTAGGGCATGAAAACAAAATGCTCATCACTATTTTAATTACACAAAACTTTTATTTTGTTTCGTTTTAATAATTTACACATACCTAGTTTCGTCAAGCGGAAACTTAAAGTAAAGTTAATTATTATTATCTCTTCTCTTGTTGTACCAGTAGTTAACACAACACGTAGCCGAATCAGGCATGTTTCATAACAGTCAACAGTGATTTATAAAGTAGTTCATGAAATCATTGATATTATTTAACCAGATTACTATTTAACATGATTGAAACAAAATTTCCTTAGAAAGTTTTTTATTAAACCTAATATTGCTTAATTCAACGCCGATGCCATTAATTATGGTGTTGTTGGATAAACAAGTGGTTCAACATGCCAACGAAAATTTGTTTATTTTCTTTTAAGTAAATATATTATTTTCATTTCAACAATACCAATTTATGCCATAAATTTGATAAAATGTTAAAACAAATGTAATATTTATTTAATAAACGTGGTATTTTGATTATAATTTTCGTGCTCAGATGTTGGATAAAACTGTATAGCAACTAGAAAAATGTGATTGCCTTGCCCTATGAAGTGTCCCCCCCCCCCCTGGTCCAGCCCAGCTGAACTGACCACTTTTTGCTCCCACACCAACCCTGGCATACAATTGTATAACCCCCCCCCCCCCCCCCAATTACAATAAACAGAATGTCAAGAATTAGTACAAACCCCACCAGTGCGAGCCACCATGCCTTCATTCCTAGTACAGCAACCAGCCCAGCGAACTGAAAACCTCACCCAGTGTCTGAAAAGTGGATAACCTAAAAAATTTAAATTGGCAGCAGTGAAAAATTTACAACTGTGACAATAACTTGGAAATTTTAAGTTGTTTTTTTTATTCAGGGCAAAATATAGGTATTGGATAAGACCTACATATGTTACATCTATCACTATAATTTTCACTACAAAATGCAACAATAATATGTTATTAAATTAGTGGTTTGATCAACATAAGTCTGTTTATTTATAATCAGTCACACCCCAATATGAAAATTCCCTCTGTACAAATCTCACTGAAAGACAAAATGCTCTCAACAGAAAAGGCCTGCATCAATACTGTAAGTGTGCTTGTATGTTTTTATATATTTATGTTATGTGTGTATGTGTATGACTGTGTGCTGTGTTTTGTATGTGTGTGTCTGTAACCACCGCCATCAAACTTTGAAGATAAATTTTATTTTATTATTCAAACATTTCTCACAAAACAAAATTACATACTTCTCAAAAAAGTGTTAAATCCAAGGCAACAAATATATCTGGCAGCAATCCACATATATTAAAAACTGTTGAAGAGATGTTAGGTATTATACTTAATTTATCTTGCAATTGTTATTTAAAAAAAAAACTGACTCACCATATTCATGAAATGCACTGAAGAACCTGATACTACACTACAGCAAAAAGTCTGCAGATGTGATGTCAATGCATAAGGCAAGAAGTGATAGTCTAGCACTCCTGAATAAAAACTTGGGTTTAATGCCGACATTTTCAAATTTCCCAAAGATGCCATTCTTGAGCCAAACTCCAGCATCCAGTCGTTCACTTCTTTAGTTACTTGGAAGTTCTTATTAGACTCTGCACACTAAAATAAATAAAGGAACACACAAAAAAAAATATAAACAATTTGGCAGTTCCATTATTTAAAAAACTGCATTCACAAAATATGCTTTAATTTATGTTTTCTTAAAATAGCAGTTTACTAAAAATACAAATCTGCAGTTGGTTCTTGCTTAGTTAAATTCCAAATGTACTGTAGCAAATATATTCAAAAATATTACTATTCTGTAAACCTACAAGATGATGTTTTAATAAAGCATTACAACTATGCTGTCCACATACAATAACTAAGGCTTACACAATAAAACATATGACATAAAATATAAAATAGTTTCAAAGTTACCTGCAGGAACAGTTCTTGAATACGAAATGAGCTTTCTTGCAACCAGTGTCCACAATAGTGACTTAGTTGAAGACAAGTGTCATAGTGGCGGCAGCTGGCCACAAAAGCAACAGAATATGGTATCCTTCGCTCTTTGTCTCTCAAATGAAACACTACACACAGAGCTACAAGATCAAGTTCAGGCACAATGAAGACACTTATGTTCCTATCCGTTGTTTTGTCACTGATAAATATACTTCCACTAGAATAGTTTACAGTATGACTTGTGATGTACTTTATTGCTTTCAAAACTCTAAGTCTTTTCTTACAAAAGTACAAATCATGCAAAGGCTCAATTCTTTTTTGATCACTGCCAGCAGGCACACCCGAAAATCCACAACTACAAACACATGAGTAAGCACTGTCTGATGCTGACAATATTTTACTACTAAATGAATTTCTAAATGCTTGTTCACTTAGAATTATACCTTCATCATATATCAAATTAATTTTAAGCCATGCATGAACTGTCTGTGGTCCTATTACATCATCCCATTTTGAAATTACTACTGCTGAAACAATATCATCATCTTCTGAAGGTAAAACAAAAGAACATGATGACATCAAATTACAAAAGTAATCATGTTCATGTTCTTGCTTGCTAGTATTTTCATGTACAAATTCTTCTTCTATTTGTTCCACATCAATGTTTGAATTGTCTGCAGCAGTGGAAATACCACTTTCAAGTAAACTTTCAGTCTTAAAAGAACTGACACGAATAAAATGTTTCACCTCATCAACAACTGCAAGTGCAACATTTGCACTCATTGCAACTGAACGTATAATATTCAAACTGTCAGAACTGTCAAAATACAGTTTATTTTGCATATCATCACTTGGGCTATCAGCTAGAGAATAAAATTCACTTTTCTGTGTGTCATTACTATTATTAGGAGCTGAGGCTTTCAATGAAGCCATTGTCACAACCATAGCGATTTTATAACCCCAAACTGTAACAGTTTGATCACAATGATTTTTTCATGGCTATTTATAGATTGACAATAACCTACATGTAAAAAGTAGAAGCATAAAATAAGCTAACTCTATAATCTAAATGATTTAAAAATTGTTAAGTCTTCCCAGGATGTACTTTATATTTCTTCATGCAAATTTGATTATCTGGATGGGAGATTGCTTTTGAAGAATTTTTCAAGTGATTAAAGCTGTAACAAAGAAAAAAATATTTTTTTTCATTATTTAAATCATTTAAAAACAATAATTGTTTACAGTACAGAGATATTTTACTATTCGAAACATATAATGTAATGCAGATATTTGTGTGTGAACACCAGCTGTCTCATGAATATCATCAAATTCACATAGGCTACCATTTTTGGGACTGTCCAGAATTACAGGATGCCCTCAAGTATTTTGTATTTTGGCAGGGATCTTTCCCTGATTTATTACTAATCATGCCTGAACATTATAAGTTACATTTTTGCAGAAATTGGAGAAAAAACTCATGCAGCTTATAAAATGTTGTCAGGTTATTTAGAATAAAACAACCTATTATAAACACCCCCAAATTGGTTTTGCATATTCATAGTCAATAAATAAAGCTGCTTAGTACTTCCTTACATTTGGCATCCTGTGGGTAAAAATTAAAATGAAGCAAGGATGTAATTGATGTTTTACTAATTATTTTTAACAATATTAAAAACAAAACTTTTTGAAGAGATGGTAACTTTTACGAGGGTTGTCTGAAAAGTTTCCAACCTTAACATGGCAGCACTTGTCACAAAAATTGGGGAATGCGTTTGCTTGTGTTTTGGAATATACACTCTGAAATTTTAGCCATTTTGGATGCGGAATAGTTTATGAAGGTATGGCCTCCTCATTTGACAAAAAATCTCTGACCTCCAAGCACAACTTTTAGCATAGGAAGCAAAAAATGTCAATGTGATTCGGATCTGGTGAATAAGGAGGGTGGTCAAGCAGTTCAAATCGCGATTCATAGATTTTCGCAATGGCAATTTCTGAGGTGTGAGCTGGTGCACTGTCTTGGTGAAACCAAATTATATGTTTTTGCAAATGTTAACTTTTTCTGCAGTTTCTTACTTCAGCTTGTCAAGTAATGATGCGTAATATGCTCCCATCATGTTTTTTTCAAGAAAAGTCCATCATTTTTCCAGCCAAAGGAACAGTCTTCCTTTTTTGGAGCCAATTCCCCCTTTGCAGTTTATGGTGTCACAAACGTTCATCGTCACCCAAGCTGGTACGGTTTGAATTCAACTGCCCAAAATATCACTGACGTAAATGATGGTGCAGAGTCCCGTGCACAGTGTCCAACTCATCTTTAATTTGCATAGGTGTATTGCCTTTCAAAAACGAACATTCAATGTCAGCTGAATAAGTCCATTTTCCATTTTCACACAAAAATATGTATAGACTAATGCAAACAATTGTTAAAAAACAAATGCATGTCCAAAATGGCTGAAATTTCAGAGAGTACATTCTAAGCATGAGCAAACACATTCCCCAATTTTTGTTGTAGAGGGCTGCCCTCTTCATGTTGAGGTCAGAAACTTTTCTGACAACCCTCATATATACAAGTTCATAAGGTCTAAGGGTGATGCTTGGTTAATTACTTGAATTTTAAGATGAATACCCTCCTGCAGTCATGATTAGTTTTCTACAATTTTTTATTCTTGAAGAATTTAAGTTATTTAGACCCTTGTGTCCTCATGCATTAAATCTGTAAGTGGTACATCAACTGTTGATTTTGGAGTGAAATAAATGACAAAAAAGAAAAATCATTTCAAATTCATTACACATAACAAAAGTCGAAAAGAAATGTACAAGGAGAAAGAAATAGGGGTTTGCTCTAAGTTCAAACACGCCCGGCCTGGCCCGGACTGTAGCGCACACTGGGC
The DNA here is from genome assembly GCF_032445375.1 of Bacillus rossius redtenbacheri. Classification (NCBI taxonomy): domain Eukaryota; kingdom Metazoa; phylum Arthropoda; class Insecta; order Phasmatodea; family Bacillidae; genus Bacillus; species Bacillus rossius. The sequence continues at coordinate 91,530,722 of NC_086331.1, read as the reverse complement.
CCGCCTGGCCTGAGCTGCGCAGCCTGCAAATGTAGAGGGTCAGTTCATGTCCAATCAAACACCTTCTCAGATTTTGATGAAACTTGGTACAATTTATTGTAATACTATCCTGATAACACCTGCAAAATTTTCATTCTATCATTGATAGTTTTTTAATTAATTTTTTTTTAAATTTGGTGCCATCCAAAGCTTCGGAAATTGGGCCTTTAACATACATACACTCACAACTTCAAAAATATTTTTCTTGAAAAGCGTTCACGATATCATTTAATTTTGCAGGTAGTTTGTGTGTTAAACCTAAGAGCAGTGAAAAATGCTCTTATTAACCTAGTGTTCTTACATTCACTCAGATACGATTTAATAACTAAATAAGCAAATGTGAGAAGAACTGTCACACGCAACCAATGACGGGTTAGCGTTACATAATTACTCATAAAAAAATATTACATGTCCAAAATTGATGTAAAACCCTATAAAATGTCTCTTTGAAAACTGAAAGTTCATGCAAGTTAATCTATATTACACATATATACCATTAATACAATAAATCTAAATAAACGCTACACACAAAACATTCTTCTAAATAAAGTTTCCGATGATAAAATTTTAAACTAAAAGTAAACAATAACATGTTTGTGAAATCCATAGATACTACCAAATATTGTAGAAGAACAAAATAGGAAAGTCATCAAAAAATTGGGTGACACGATATGCAGCGCATTAAGTCGCAGTGTCTGATCCTACGACGTTAGCGCATTTGGATTATAGGTATTTTGGCAATTTAGGGCGGTATTACAAGACATTCGGGTACAAAAATTAGAGAAAGTTACAGATGGAGCATAAGCTCTGAAAACTGAGGCCAGTTTGTTCACGTAAGAAGATGGCGGCCATTTTTTTACATTCGCGAACAGCTGGTATGTGCGTAAGATGTCATAATAACTCTCATCTGACGGAAAGCAAAATAAATACAACGTGAAGATATCGTATGTATGTCAGCGTATTTTCCATGAGAAAATTTTAAATTATTGTATCTGGTAACACCAAAATGTTATAATAAAGGAGAATGAACCCATATATTTATCAACCAGCTTAAAAGTTCATGTGACCTTGACTACATTATAGACTAATCCTGACCGCAGCTACGTTTGACAAACATATAGTCATATATAGATTCGAAATGTAATGACCATCCCCTTATTTGTTACATAATTGGTCTTTCCGACAGAAATTGCATTGAGGTTAACTGATTTACCGACTTGCCGAACATATCATTATGTGGATTTTCGCACTAAATTTGAATCGCAAACGATTGCCGTCCCCACGTGTAGAGTCTAAATTGTTTTTCTCAGCTTTTTACTTTATCAAAGTGACCCCCGGTTTTTTATTCCATTGCACATGAGTGGTGATCCTTTGTGAAGGGTGCAGAATTAGGCCTTGGCCTCACCTTCGCCCTTGAGTTTTGTTTACAATAATAATAACTATGGTTTGCAATTGGGCTTTCACCTGGTGGAAAGTTTTATACATCACTCCCTTTCCAGACCTAGGTGCCCTAAACAATCCAACACCCCCAACCTTCACCAGCTGCCCCCTCAGTACATTACACTCCCTCACCACCATCGACTGTCTACCCCTCTCTGTCCTCCACCAAACCCTTCGGATCTTCTCACTGTTGTTCCCTCACCCTCTGTAGTCACTTCTGATTAATTGGGAACCTAAACTTTTCCATCCTCCCTCCCCCTTCACCACCCTAAACAGCCTCTATACCCTTAGCCTGTCCTTAAATGTACTCCACCCCATTTCCTTCATCATCACTGATGGTCTGTAGTTAACTTCATTTCATCCTCTCGCCCTCGCCTTCTCCACCTACCTCTCACCCTCCTAGCCGCCCTCCTCTGAACCTTTTCTCCTTCATTGAAGGGATCCCATACTGCAGCTGCATACTCCAGCATTGGAAAAGTTTTCGGTTACCTACATTAAAACAAGAAATACAATGTAACGCAAATGTTACGTTAGATTCCCTATGACATTATTTTTTGGGAAGGGTAGGAAAGAGTGGAGAGTAGAATTTCACCATAATTGTATATTTGTGTAAGTTATTGTTTCTGCACTATTTCTGGGCAAAAATTGCCATAGATACCTTTTACTATACCCTGGTCTCGAGCTATAACATTTCATGGATTTACAATGTTGGTCCACAGAAAATTGGAGACTCGAGAAAAGGGTAGGAAAGAGTGGAGAGTAGACTTTCACCATAATTGTATATTTGTGTAAGTTATTGTTTCTACACTATTTCTGGGCAAAAATTGCCATAGATACCTTTTACTATACCCTGGTCTCAAGATATAACATTTCATGGATTTACAATGTTGGTCCTCAGAAAATTGGAGACTCGAGAATATAACTTAGATTCAAATTTTTCAAAATACAGTTTCTTCCTTTTCTGTCATTTATGAGAACCCTGCATATGCTCCTAAGGTTGTTTGTTGAGTTAGCTGAACCTGGTGCATAAACTATACTGTAGTGCGGTATGAGAAGTTTTTTCATGCCTAATTATTAAACATATTTACAATGGTTTTATCTGTGGAAAGAAGACACACACAAACTATGTTGCTATCAATTAAAAATGCTGTCCGCTTATTCAAAACATGATTACCAAGCTTCTCAGAAGTGGTGAAAATAGCTTTTTCACACTGCTGTAGCTGGGAAATTACCGGCAGTAATTGTAAAACAAAATAATAGAAACCTGTGTTGGAAGGTAATTTTCATTTTGTTTATTATGTTGGCACTGGTAGAGGCAATAAGAGTGTGTAATAATAAAAATATATTATGAAAAAAGAACAAGAAAATGTTATATAAAATGGCGTATGTATCTTGTGGTTGATTGTAATATTGGAACAAGATGTATTGTGATGTGATATAAAATAAAGTGATTAATAGTATAAAGAGCAGTGTAATGATTAATAGTTAAAAATCCACACTTCACTAATAAATAAGATGAAAGGTAAATCAACAGGTTATGGGCCCAGGAAGTGTAAGTGTGGGTAGGATTGCGATCGTAAAACTTAGTGTGGCATGTGTAATATGTACCTAACAAAAGAGTGAAAAAAAAAAAAAAAACATCAACGTAATTATGAAGGAGGAGGAAAGCGTTGAAAAACTTAAAAACATTGAGAACTTTAATGTGTGGAAGTTCCAGTTGAAAATAATACTAAAATCTCAGGAACTGTGGTCGATAGTAGATGGCAGTGAACCATATAATCCTGAATCGAAAGAAAAAACTTTGTGGATGAAACGTGATGCTGTAGCTCAGAAGCTAATAATTACCACCATCGAAAAAGGACCGCTTATACATATAATAAACTGTGAAGATTCGAAATCAATGTTTGACAAATTGTGTAAAATTTATGAACGGGACAGTGAACAACAAAAATATAACCTATTACAGGAGTTTTTCAATTTTTCGTATGAAAAGAACCTGGACATTGCCACCAACATCAGTAATCTTGAAAATCTTTCTCACAAACTGAAAATTCTGAAAAATGAAATCACGGAGGAGATGATCATTTCGAAGATTTTGTGTATAATACCTGAACAGTTCAAGTATTTTATAAGCGCCTGGGAGTCCATGCCAGATGACAAGAAGACTCTATCTACCCTAACCTCAAGACTTATAGCCGAGGAGATCAGAAATGAGACTATGAACAATACCGGTACCGACAATGTAGCGTTCAAAACTGAAATAAAATGCTTCAAATGTAAAATGACTGGTCACATAGCTCGAAAATGTACTAACAACAGTTTTCGACCAGGGGTAAGTAGGCCTAGTAATAGTAATAATGAAAGTGTAAAGAGATGTTTCAACTGTAATGACATTGGGCATTTTGCTTCACAATGCAGAAAGAAAAAATCGTGCTCAATCTGTAAGAAGAACAATCACTTGGAAAAAGACTGTTTTTTTAGAAAGAAAGATAAAAATACAAATCAGGTATCCTTCCTTACCTCAAACAAACTTTCTTCTAATATAAATGTAGATGCTAAGATTGAGTTTGTGATTGATTCTGGAGCAACCTCACATATGGTTAATAATAAAGAAATAATGAAAAATGTAGAAAAACAAAATGTTGAAATAGGTGTAGCAAAAGTAACTCAGACTATGAATTCAAATTTGAAAGGTAATGTTATTACTGAGGAGTGTAACTTGAGTGATGTATTATATGTTCCCGATCTAAGTAAAAACCTAATTTCTGTGAGTGCTATAACCTCAAAAGGTGGTTCAGTTAATTTTATTGATGACAAAGTTCAAATTAAGAAAGGTGATTGTATCATAGAAGGTCAGAAATTAGATAATAATTTATATTCAGTAAATTTAACTATGAACTATCAACAGGTTAGTCATGAAAGTAATGTAGCTGTAAAGGAAAGAGATGCTCTAACATGGCATAGAAAGTTAGGGCACATTGGTTTTAAAAATATGAGTAAGCTTTTGAGTATGAGTCATGGAATGGATGTTTGTAAGAAAAATATATTGGATACGTCCAAGAAACTGTGTGAAACCTGCGTGACGGCTCGCCAAACAAGGCAGCCGTTCAGTAGTATAAGAGAAAGGGCTACTAGACCTCTTCAGATCATTCATACCGATCTTTGTGGGCCGATAGACCCAGATACTTGGGACAAGAATAGGTACTTCCTTGTACTTCTTGATGACTTTACTCACTTTGTTATGGTATATCTGCTAGAAAAGAAAAGTGAAGTGTTTGATCTTATCAAACAATACTCAGCTGAAGTAGAAACAAAATGGAACTCAAAAATAGGTCGGTTTAGGTGTGATAATGGAGGTGAATACACATGTAACAATTTGAAAGAGTGGTGTAAGGGAAAAGGGATTGTCCTTGAGTATACTGTTCCATATTCACCTGAATTAAATGGGAAATCTGAAAGAATGAATAGGACTTTAGTTGAGAAAGTAAGGGCTCTTTTATTTGACTCAGGGTTAAACAAAGAAATGTGGGGAGAAGCTGTTAGGGTTGCTGCCTATCTGATGAATAGAAGTCCCACTGAAACTCTTGAATGTACTCCATTTGAAAAATGGAATTCAAGAAAACCAGATCTTTCCAGACTCCAGATTTTTGGGAGTAATGCTTACAGTCATGTACCAGGACATTTAAAAAAATTGGACAGTAGAACTAGAAAATATATATTCATTGGGTATACTGTGAATGGATATAGGCTGTGGGATTCTAAAGCTAGAAAAATTGTTATTTCTAGAAATGTAGTTTTCTCAGAACAAGTTCAATGTCAAATACAATCCGATGTTAGTAATAAGAGTAAAGTACAAGTAAAACTGATAGATGAAATTCCTGAGTGTGACAATGATGATTCTTTAGTTGAAATAGTTGGAGAGATAGGAGGAAATTGTGAAAATAGGAATCAAGATCAAGTAGTAAATGAATCTATACAAGGAAATGTGAATCAATACAATGAAGTAAGACCTCAAAGAAATAGGAGAATTCCTGTTAGACTTAATGACTATGTGTTGCTTACTTATGAGGAAGCTATAACAGGAAATGATAGGGACATTTGGAAACAAGCAATTGAAGAAGAAAAAAGATCTTTATTGAAGAATAATACTTGGGAGTATGTTAAAGAAAAAGATCTAGACAATTCTAAAATAATTAGTAGCAAGTGGATTTTTACTATCAAAGATAATGGAAAGTATAAAGCTAGACTGGTTGCTAGAGGGTTTGAACAGGAAAAGGGCATTGATTACCATGAAACATTTAGTCCAGTAGTCAGTAATGCAGCCTTAAGACTCATTTTTGCTGTTGCTGCAAATAAATGTTATAAGATGATTCAATTCGACATCAAGACTGCATTTTTATATAGTAACCTTGATGAAGACATATTTTTGAAATTACCTGAGGGGTTTGAAGAAAAAATAGTAAAACTCAAAAAAGCTTTATATGGGTTGAAACAAGCTCCACTGAAGTGGAATCAGTGTTTTTCAAAGAGTTTAACTGAGAATGGATTAAATGCTGTTAGTGTTGAACGATGTATTTTTAAGACTGGAGATTCTAAGATAATCTTAGCACTTTTTGTTGATGATGGTATTGTGATAGGAGATAATGAAGTAGAAATGAAAAGATTGTTGATTAAATTGAGTAAACAGTTTGAAATAAAAATAGATTATAAACCTAAATATTTTTTAGGGATGACAATTGATGAGAAATCTGATAAAATTATATTGAAACAGTCAAAGTATGCTAATCAAGTAGTTGACACGTATAACATGACTGATGCCAAAGTATCTAGTATTCCTATTTGTCAGGCACATAAAAATTCAATTACTGATAGTAGAGTCAGTAATTTCCCAATGAGAGAAGCAGTAGGCAGTTTGCTTTACCTATCAAGTAAAACTAGACCTGACATTGCATTGGCAATGAACTTTGAAAGTAGACATCTGGAAAATTTTTCAAGTAATGATGTTATGAATGTGAAACAAACCTTGAAATATCTGAAAGGATCCATTGATAAAGGTATTTCTTATATGAAAGATGATAATAATAGTAATATCCTTGAAGCATTTTGTGATTCCGACTATGCTAATGACATTGAAACTCGTAAAAGTATATCTGGGTATGTAATTTTCTATTCTGGAGGGCCAATTGCTTGGTGCTCAAGGAAGCAACCAATTGTTGCTATGTCCAGTACTGAGGCTGAATATATTGCTGCCGCTGATTGTGTAAAAGAGTTGTTGTATCTAAAATGCTTACTTGAAGACATACTTAACAGGGAAGTAAAAGTAGTTATGAATTTGGACAATCAAAGTGCTATAAAATTGATTAATAATGGAGTTTTCAATAGAAGGAGTAAACATATTGATGTACGTTATCATTTTCTTATGGAACAATTGAGGGAAAACAAAATTGAAATAAAATACATTGAAAGTTCAAAAAATATTGCTGATGGTCTAACAAAACCACTTAATACAATAAAGTTTGAAAAATTTAAATGTGCTGTTATTGTGTAGATACTTTATCTTTATAATTGTATATTACAGATGTTGACTTAATCTGTAATTTTTTTATAAAAGGGTGTTCTGAAATGATGTAACTTGTAAATGTGATAGTAAGATGTGATAAATTACTGATAAGTGATTTTTTTTGTAAATCTATTTTGTAAAAGCAAAATTGAAAATTAAGGGAGGATGTTGGAAGGTAATTTTCATTTTGTTTATTATGTTGGCACTGGTAGAGGCAATAAGAGTGTGTAATAATAAAAATATATTATGAAAAAAGAACAAGAAAATGTTATATAAAATGGCGTATGTATCTTGTGGTTGATTGTAATATTGGAACAAGATGTATTGTGATGTGATATAAAATAAAGTGATTAATAGTATAAAGAGCAGTGTAATGATTAATAGTTAAAAATCCACACTTCACTAATAAATAAGATGAAAGGTAAATCAACAACCTGTGTTGGATTTAACACACATTTTCCACAAATAAAATAATAGGTTCAATCTTTAAAAGTCCTATTAGAAAACACGTTCAGCGCAAACACAGCACGCTAGGTTACATGTCTGCGCAGAGGCATGCGTATTCAATACTGCTAATCGCCATCCCTGTTTTATGGGAAGGGGGGGGGGGGGGGGGGGGGGGAAAGAGGTCCAACTAACTTTTAACAAACATTGCTCTTATTAGAAATAGCAAAAAAAAATAACTACCACAATTTCATAAATGTTTTCATTATAAATTTATTAATTTAGAAAATTTGATACAAGCAGAAACAAGAACCTATTCCTAGATTTTCATAGGAACACAATGCACAATTACAATTTCATTAAGTTAACAATAAAACTAAAGAATTTAAATGAAATACTTCTAAGTACTAATTTGACTGATTCTATAACAATTTTTTGCAAAGGCAATTGTGTGACACATACATTAAAGCAGTGTACCACAAGTAATGTTCAGTACAAGTTCCTGAGAAAGTTGAGGATGCCTACTTGGATTGTCTGCATGAAATGACTGTATACAGTAGTTTCAAATTTCTGGGACAAAGTTCCATTACAATTAATAGAAATTTAAAACTCTCAGTGGTGAGTCCTGAAACTAGCCTGCATTAAAGAAGTGCTTAATATACTCAAGAAGAAAGTTGATGATAATCTGTACTTTGTACTCGATGTAGGTACCTAATGACAAGACATATGTATCTTAATGCCAGTGAATCCTGTAGTACAAAATTTGTATTGTAATAACATCTAGACTGATAAACTGTGGCAACAAACAAATATTACAAATGTGCATACAAGTAGTGCAAATTTATGAAGTTACACATTTACAGAGAATTGTTCAAAATGAAAATAGATAAAACAGCTTCATATTCAGTAAAAAATGCAGTACAAATTCTTCTACAAACAGTACTAAAATTACACAGAATTTTTCTCTCTCTAAAATTGTCACATACAGCTCATACCATAAACCATATCTAATGACAGACAGTACATTGACAACTTTCCACATAAATTCAATTTATAATTTTTGAATGTCCAGACATACAAATCAGCTATGATATTATAGTACACCAATGTACACACAATTATTTTAATTTTTTTCCCCCAGTAAATACAAGAACTCGTACAATTACAGATGTTACAAAATTTACCATAGTACCTGTTATGATTGCGATGTGTAGGGATTTAAGATTCAATAAATAACCAACGAACAAGATGTCGTGTCGACATGTTGCGAGCTTTTTATTTACCGAGCATCCGCTCATAGATATTATAACTGGCCGGTGCAGGTCTCACACTACACCAATGTATTGATACACAACATCTCCCCTTTTTACAAAGCTTTTGAAAATACATTTTTTTGCACCAACTGTAAACACATAGTACTTGCACGATACATAAGGATGTTTCAATACTCAACAAAACATATAGTGCCTCATGGACACCTAACAAGTTTCAATTCTCAACAAAACATATAGTTCCTCATGGACACCTTACAAGTTTCAATACACAACAAAACATATAGTATTGCATGGACACAATATGCTAATGTTTAGTTTCTGGCACTTAAATCTATTTACATCATTTTACAAACATTACTGCCAAGTTGCTCCTTAGGACTATGCAGTATAATTCTGACGTCGTCCGACCGAAGGCCACCCTAAAGCCCGACCTGCAACCGCCAGTATTCAACCCCGCTAACGGAACACGCCCCTAGCCATTGTCCACCGGAGACATGCAAGCCACCGGCAGACAAGGTAGAATCCGGCCACCCATAATAACCAGACCGACACTACAGTTAATCCCTCTGATAAATCGCATGCAGAATAAAAACAACATTATGTATAAGTTAAACGTTCTCTCAATGAAAATGCGACGTAGGAGTGCCCGGGCACTCACATGTGAAAATGTGTCCATACGTGTGCGAGTGTCCCCCTGGAGGCCTTCTACCTGTATTATTTAAGTGTTTCAGGTGACATAATTAATACCCCCCTATGTTGGTTTTTTACTCCCCACCAGAGCAGTCTGGCAAAAGACGAACATTCATACATTCATACAGTTCAAAAACGTAATCCGTAAACATGCTAAATCTAAATCGTAGAAGGGATGTGTAATTTAAATTTACCTTGAATAATTAATGTAAGAATTTAACACTCTTAAAATTTCTTGTTAACTTGTTAATTTGGAAAATAACGTAATGAGGTCAACCACGGCACGAGATGACACCGAGCCTCGGCCGGACGCCATGACACTACGCCAGTACAGCGCGACTCGTGGACCGGGGCGGACGCACGTCCCACGGAGAGACAGCATCCTTTGTCTACACTGAAGTAACTCCTGGTAAATATAGTCACGTCACCGAAACCTTTCTTATTAAGCTCTCAATGCGTACCCGGTCCAACCTTTGGGTCTAGTACTTAATCCGGCCACGTAAATTCAAAACTCCCTGCACCACACTTGGTCCGCGGGGCAGTTTACCAGCATACAGCACGGGCTGCCTCCCGAAACCCCGAACTTTTGTTAAAGTCACGCGCCCCGGCGCTGACCTCACTAACGTAGGACTTGAGCTAAGTTAATTGCGGTCCGCGCTCCACCACAGTGGACGCGAACACCACCTTGAAGCAAAGACATACGAGATTGGCCGCCTCCAATCACACCCAACGCCTTATTCACGTAACATTTTTAGTAATTTTGTGCAACGCCTTACTCATGTAACATTTTAGTAATTTGGTGCAACGCCTTATTCACGTAACATTCTTAGTAAATTTGTGCAACGTCTTATTCACGTAACATTTTAAGAGTGACTGTGTAATGTATAACTTGTGTATTGCGTGACATCAGCTTCTGTACGACGTGGTGTGTAATCCGCTGTATTACGCCAAACCCACAGTCACAGGAATAAACAGCGCACGCCATTTACCGCATTAATTCAGCACCTAATTAATCAGTCATACAAAACCCACCACCACCAAGTAGGGGATCCTTCCTATCCCACGCAACACCGCCGACTGTCCTAGTGGGCCACGCAGGGGCAACCGCCCCCACGACCCATCTCTCGACTAGGAACAGAGCTAGTCTGGCGCCCACCCGGAGACATTCCATTGAGAACAGCCTTTCCCGCTAGGAACCACATCGGGTCACGAACCCGAGTCCCTGGGCGACGGCATTTGGCGCCCGCTGCGTGGGGCGAAGACAGGAAAAATCAAGATTTTCTTCACACAAAATTACAAAGAACTCTCACGAAAACACGAAATTTTTTATCCATTATCAAGTCAGATTTTTTCCCCCGGCCACACCAAGCCACAACACGGACACGGGACGGCCATTTTGCGAAGGCAAAGGGAATTAGGGCCAGACAGGCCGGCGCGACAAAGAAAGCGGACAAAGGGGCTCCAACATCCCCTCCCCCGCTCGACACTCCAGTGCCGCACGCGACGCAGAAGCCTACGTCACAGCCCAACCCCTCCTCCACAGCGGCCATCCTCGGCCTCCGCTTTGTGCGAGTGTCCGGGCGCCCCACCTTGTCCTCGCACGCCCATCCGCGCCCCCTCCTCCGCCGTGGACAGTTTCGACCTCCGCTTTGTGCGGCTGTCCGGGCGCTCTCGGCCGTCGCTGCGCACAACGACCTGCACATCACCTCCGCTGCGGCCATTATCGGCCTCCGCTTTGTGCGGCTATTCGGGCACCTTCCCAGCCGGCAAGCACGACCCCGTGCGCGGACTAACCCCACGTGCATAGCGCCGTGAGCGAATCAACTAACTGGCACGGCAAGACACACACCATAACCGGAACACCATGCAAACCTAGAACACCGACGTCGTGTGCACCCAGTGCCTATGGCCTAAGGGAACGGATCTACTAACGGGGTCGAGACCATGGCACATGACCTGTCAGTGTACCACCCACGGTAACGACCCACACGACCACTCATGGGTACAACCGTGGGACGGACAGTTCCCGGGAAAGAACCACGCACAACCCGTAAAGACGGAAACGGAAACTAGCACCACCGTGGTGAGCACTCGCCCGACCACATGCACGACGTGCACAAACACCACGCAAGGGGAACGCCACGCGCAACAGCCAACACCACTTGCTGACCCGAATCTCGTGACGTACAACCGCCCCCAGGATAACCAGGGCAAGCTCACGCTACCCGAATTCGGGGGCCTCACACATGAGGACCCACGGAATTTCGTGGAGAACTGCGAAGTGCGATTAACCCGGGCAGGTATACCCGTAGACGAGTGGTCGGTACAGGCCAGCGGGCAGCTGCGAGGCACAGCCCACCAATGGTGGGACCTGTGGGGACGGTTCGGCATGCCGTGGGGAGAATTCATCGGCGCACTCTCTCGCTGCTTCGACACCGACCAGGCATTGGTCGACTGCACTTCGTAATTCTATGGCGAGCGGCAGAAAGTCGGCGAAATGGCCGAACAGTTCGTGGCACAAAAACTACGTCTCTTCGCGCACGTCAACCCACACGCTTGAACCACAACAGCGCTACCCACCGTGACGGCATTACTCCACACCAGCCTCCAGCCATTTATGCATTTTTGCCACCCGGAGTCGGTAGAAGAATACGTGCAGCAGGCAGCCGCAATCGAGCAGAACCTGCGCGATCTCTGGCAACAGGGCACACCAGGCACGAGTCGGGGATGCCTCAAACAGCCACCACAACAGGGGGCAGCTGTTACCCAGCCACCGACCCGACGACGAGCTATCGAGAACACACCCCAAACCGACACAACACCCACCAAGGCGGCACCACAGGACGTCCTGGGGCTACTACTGTGCCAGCGAGGTTGCCCCAATGGTAATCGCCACTGGCACAAAGACTGCCCATTGCCACCTCCTCGCACAAATAAACCGCCAGGAAACGCCAGCCCGGGGGCGGACCATTAGAACCACCGCCCCCGGTTACCACAGGAGGGGAAAAGTCACCCCAACTGTACCAGCTGACCCGTCCACGGGACAGCCTCCTGCGCATCCCCGTGGAGGTCGACGGGCGAGCCATGGCTGCTATAGTCGACACGGGGGCGAGTCACGTATTCGTAGCCCCCCACCTGGCACTGCCCGGGAAACTTCAACCGCAACAAACGGAGTTACAACTAGCCACAAATACCCGGCCAGGCATGACCATAGGGCGAGCAACACTCCAGCTCAGCATAAGGGGCTATCTTACCACCGTGGCCGCCCTCGTGGTCAAGGATCTCCGCGAGGAGATAGTCTTGGGACAGCCCTGGCTGGCTGAGCAGGATGCCGTAATCGAGACCAAGGCCACCCGGGTACACATCGGCACGCAAGAGCGGCTAGTAGTATATGCAGTCGGGTCTCTACCCGCAAGGGCTAATGAAGCCGTAACACTCCATTAGATACGTCACGACGTCCCACTCGAGCACCGCGCCGCCGTAGACCGGGTACTAGCAGAGCGACAAGAGATATTCATGGTGTCCGACCCACTCAGACGAACTACAGTCACTGAGCACCACATACCGACCACCCACAACAACCCGGTGTACGAGCCCCCCAGAGGGTATGGTTTCCGGGAGCAACGCGCCATCAGGGAACAGGTCGCAGAGATGCTCCGGGACGGTGTTATCGAACCGTCGCTACAACGCCTGCATTGTACTCACGCCGAAGAAGGACGGGTCACTACGGTTCTGCGTGGACTTCCGGCCATTGAACACAATCACAGTTGGCGCCCCACCACCCCAGATCAGCGTAGAGAACGCGGTAGCAGGACTAGGGCGAGCAACGGTGTTCAGTACCCTTGACCTTAAATCAGGGTACTGGCAGGTTCCCATACGGACCGAGGACCGCGATAAGACCGCGTTCACCATCCCCGACGGCCGCATATTCCAATTTCGAGCGATGCCATTCGGGCTGAAGTGTGCCCCCGCGACGTTCCAGGGGATGATGACGTGCGTACTAGAGGGCTATGTCGATCGCTTCGCGCTGGCTTACCTCGACGACATAATTATATTCTCGGAGACCTGGGAGGAACACATCCGGCACCTTACGTTAGTCCTAGAACGCCTCGCCACCCACCACTTGACTGTGGCGCACCACAAGTGCCACCTCGGGACACATGAGGTCGAATTCCTGGGACATGTCGTGAGCGCTGCGGGTAACTAGCCGCAAGCGGGCCACCTCAAAAAGATCGCCGAAGCCGAGGTACCACAAACGTGGAAACAGCTCCAACGCTTCATTGGCCTGATCAACTGGCTCCGGTGTTACATCCCTGACTTCTCAAGGACAATAGCCCCCCTGACGGACCTCCTGTCACCCCAGTCGCGGTACAGATGGAACGACCACACCCAGCGCGCATTCGAAGAGGTTAAACTCGCCTTCACACAGTGCCACATGCTCACACAGGTAGACCCAGAACGTCGCCTCTTCCTACAGATGGATGCGAGTACCCTCGGAGTGGGCGTGGTGCTATACCACGTAGGCCCGAACGGCGAGCGTGAGGTCACAGACTACGCTAGTGCAAACCTCGGCTCGGCAGAGCGCAGATATCATAGTAACAAGCAGGAGTGCCTAGCCGTAGTCTGGGCCATGAAGAAGTACCGGCCCCACCTCGAGGGGAAAAACTTCACACTTAGGACGGATAACCGATGCCTCACGTGGCTGCACACAATGCAGGGCAGGAAGGGCAAGCTGATTCGGTGGGCCTTGTTTCTCCAATCATTTGATTTTGAGGTGGAGCATGTCCCCGGCACCGATAATCAGCTGCCCGACCTGTTGTCACGAGAACCCGACCAGAACACCGAACTGCGGGACGACGACAACTGGGATGCCATGTTACCACCAGTCACACCAAACCCATTCGAACACGGTGACTCGACGTTTAGCCGCCTCATGGCCGAAGCCAACGACGAGGAGGGACCGCCCAACACTGCTGCTGACTTGTACCGACGCGTATGCCAAGCCCAAGAGACGTCACCCGACGCCGACCGCCGGCATCGGCAGATCACCGCGGCCGAGCACGGTACCTGGCGCGTGCAGGACGGCGTGGTGATGACGCGGACTCCGGGCAACCCTGGCGACTGGCGTACCTACGTCCCCACGGAGGCGCGAGAGACCACGTTACGATTTCATCACCACCACGACCTCGCCGGGCAACCCGGGACGGACCAGACCCGCCGCGAAGTGGGTCGCCACTACCACTGGCCAGGCCTGACCCATGACATCCGGGAATATGTACGAGAGTGCGAGGTTTGTCAGAGACGGAAGGCACGTCGACGGGACGGGGAGGAACAAAATCGACCTAGGGAGCCCACCACCACCTTTCAGACAATCGCGCTGGACGTGTTGGGCCCCTACTCCCGCACACCCCGTGGGAAACGCTTCCTGCTAGTCGTGACTGACTTGTTCACACGGTGGACCGAAGCATGCCCGTGCAGTAACATCCGGACCTCCACTCTCATCCATATCCTGACGAAAGAGTTCCTATCACGTTGGGGCTACCCCCAGTCCATCTTAACGGACAATGCCAGTCAGTTCCTGGGCCACCAGTGGAAGGCCTGGTGCGCCGACCACGAGGTCGAGCACCACACGACGCCTGCATACCACCCAATGGCAAATCCCACCGAACGGCGGAACCAGGAACTGAAGGCGCAACTGCGCATATGACCGGGGGCGGACCATGCACAGTGGGACATCCACGTACCAGACGCCCTGTTCTGTGTCCGAAGACGTAGCAACGCCGCCACAGGTCTCACACCGGCAGAGATGGTGCTGGGGCACAACCTGCCACTGCCGGGGGAATGGACCGCACATGGAGCACCCCACCCGGCAGAAGTCGCAGCCGACTGCGACCAGCGACGCACCGCCGAACACGGCGAGGCTCGACAACGTCAGAGACGGTACGCCCAAGAAATAACACCAACGACTGACCACCCTCTGCCCGCGGTGCCGGTAGACGACCAGATGTTTATCCGCATGCACCCACTCTCCAATGTGCCTCGCAACTACTGCACTGGACTCTCCCCAAGGTAAAGTGGCCCCCAAACCCATATGCCGACGGCTCGGGAGGACCACTTTCCTAGTGCGAACCAACGGACGACGGGATAGAAAGGTGCGCCGCGACGACCTGCGGCTGGCCCACCTACCAGGGGAAAATCTCCCCGACGAGGGGGCAACACCGACACCTGATACCGGGGGAGCACCCTAGGGGGACACGCCCCCGAGACGACTGACGGACTGGACAGAGTCGACCACATACGCCCGTGTACGAAGACACGACAGGAACACCGGCACAGAAGTAGCCCGTGAGCCCAGCGGGACACCTACCCATGAGGACGAGTCCGGGGAACCGCTCATCGAGTGGCCCATCGACCAGGACACGGACGAACTCACGGCAACACCGGTACAGCCAGGGCACGGCGTCAGGACGCTCTCAATCACCGAGCTCCCCCATTCCCCCGGCGCCCCGACGGAAGACTGTGATGACGAAACCCGCCCCGTGGTGATGGAACCTGATGACGAGACCACCAACCCGGGACCGCCCGGCATCCCGGAACGGGAGAGGCGCCCGTACTAGTTTACACCGCGCCCGGCCGCGGAAGATCTACGACCAGGCACCCCTGCCCCCTCCCACGGGGCCCTGGGCCTAGGAGATACCCCAGGGGACCGCCCTCAGAGGGCCCGCCGACCACCCAGGTACCTGGACGACTACGACCAGGGGAAGGTACCGCGGGGCCGCACCAAGGTACCGAAACCCGGATCCTTGACGTGGGACGACCCAGATCCAGAGCGCAGGCCCTACCAGCTGCTGCCACCCGAGCACCACCTGGCTGGAGCTGCTGCCGAAGCTAGAAGCGCCCCCACGTGGCGGGGTCACTAGTGGCGCAAGGTCGGGCTTCTCGAGAGGGGGGCGTTTGATGTCGTCCGACCGAAGGCCACCCTAAAGCAAGACCTGCAACTGCCAGTATTCAACCCCGCTAACGGAACGCGCCCCTAGCCATGGTCCACCCGATACATGCAAGCCACCGGCAGACAAGGTAGAATCCGGCCACCCATAATAACCAGACCGACACTACAGTTAATCCCTCTGATAAATTGCATGCAGAATAAAAACAAAATTACGTATAAGTTAAACGTTCTCTCAATGAAAATGCGACGTAGGAGTGCCCGGGCACTCACGTGTGAAAATGTGTCCATACGTGTGCGAGTGTCCCCCTGGAGGCCTTCTACCTGTATTATTTAAGTGTTTCAGGTGACATAATTAATACCCCCCTATGTTGGTTTTTTACTCCCCACCAGAGCAGTCTGGCAAAAGACGAACATTCTCTCGTGTGACTTACAGTTCAAAAACGTAATCCGTAAACATGCTAAATCTAAATCGTAGAAGGGATGTGTAATTTAAATTTACCTTGAATAATTAATGTAAGAATTTAACACTCTTAAAATTTCTTGTTAACTTGTTAATTTGGAAAATAACGTAATGAGGTCAACCACGGCACGAGATGACACCGAGCCTCGGCCGGACGCCATGACACTACGCCAGTACAGCGCGACTCGTGGACCGGGGCGGACGCACGTCCCACGGAGAGACAGCATCCTTTGTCTACACTGAAGTAACTCCTGGTAAATATAGTCACATCACCGAAACCTTTTTTATTAAGCTCTCAATGCGTACCCGGTCCAACCTTTGGGTCTAGTACTTAATCCGGCCACGTAAATTCAAAACTCCCTGCACCACACTTGGTCCGCGGGGCAGTTTACCAGCATACAGCACGGGCTGCCTCCCGAAACCCCGAACTTTTGTTAAAGTCACGCGCCCCGGCGCTGACCTCACTAACGTAGGACTTGAGCTAAGTTAATTGCGGTCCGCGCTCCACCACAGTGGACGCGAACACCACCTTGAAGCAAAGACATACGAGATTGGCCGCCTCCAATCACACCCAACGCCTTATTCACGTAACATTTTTAGTAATTTTGTGCAACGCCTTACTCATGTAACATTTTAGTAATTTGGTGCAACGCCTTATTCACGTAACATTCTTAGTAAATTTGTGCAACGTCTTATTCACGTAATATTTTTAGAGTGACTGTGTAATGTATAACTTGTGTATTGCGTGACGTCAGCTTCTGTACGAAGTGGTGTGTAATCCGCTGTATTACGCCAAACCCACAGTCGCAGGAATAAACGGCGCACGCCATTTACCGCATTAATTCAGCGCCTAATTAATCAGTCATACAAAACCCCAACCACCACCAAGTAGGGGATCCTTCCTATCCCACGCAACACCGCCAATGGTCCTAGTAGGCCACGCAGGGGCAACCGCCCCCACGACCCATCTCTCGACTAGGAACAGAGCTAGTCTGGCGCCCACCCGGAGACATTCCATTGAGAACAGCCTTTCCTGCTAGGAACCACACCGGGTCTCGAACCCGAGTCCCCGGGCGACGGCAATTCTCTAGGTATCTTGGAGGCTTCACTATACGGCCTGATCTAGACCTAGTAACTTCACCCTCCGTAACTTGTGTTTTATGTCTGCCCTGGCTTCTTACCTCACATTTCTCAAACCCTCTGAATCCTATCTCATCCTCATCTTCACTACATCTATTGTTTTCAGACTGACCTCGTTTCCCCTTTGCTTGTATATTCGCGTCTGGGCTGGATATTGAACTTTCCTGTGTATCTACTTCTCGGTTCCAATCCTCAAATATTAAAGGCTCCTTGTTACTACCATGTATTAAGTTTCTACGATTTCTATCCACTTCAGAGCCTGTGTCCAATCTCACTAGATATGATCTGGGTCTATCCAGAACTTTAACAACCTGTCCTCTCTGCCAAGAAGCCTTTCCGTTCCTAACCCTTACCCGACTACCTTCCGACATTGGTTGTAATTCTTTTGACTGCCTGTCATAATGCTGCTTCTGTCTCTCTTGCCTTGACACTAGGTTATGTTGTATATTAGGTTGGGACTGAGGCTGGAGTGAATCCCTAGAGTGAGGCATCAAACCATGCAAACGCCTGACATAAATTAACTGTGCTGGAGATGGAAGGGTGTCATCAATGGGAGTATTTCTATACTCTAAGATAGATAACATTATGTCTTTATGATCAATTACCTCCTTCTTAAGCATTTTTTTATACTTTAAACATATCATTCTACTAGAACATTTGATTGTGCATATGTAGGACTTGATGTCTTGTGTTGAAAATTCCACTGCTTAGCAAATTCCTTGAATTCCCGTGAATAAAATTGTGTACCATTATCACTATATAGGACCTCTGGTATTACATGTCTGGCCATTATTGTTTTGCAGCGTGTGACTACATGACTAGAGGAAAGATTCCTTAAGTGACAAAACTCTGGAAACTTTGTATAGGCATCGACAACTAAAAGGTAATCACTACCCTGAAAATGGAAAATATCCGCAGCTACTACTTGCAATGGTCTATCAGGGATTTATTTGTTCATGTGTGGCTCTCTACCATTAAGATTTTGAACTGATCTGCATGCATCACATTTGTTCACCAGAGTTTCAATGTCTTTCGACATCCCTGGCCAAAAAACACATTCCCGTACCTTTAATTTGCAATTATGTATTCCCATATGATTATAATGAATTCTATCTAGAATTTCTTGTCTCATGGATTGTGGAACAACAACCTTTGTGCCTTTATATATCAACTCCCCGTGTATTGTTAATTCCTCCCTGTATTTCCAGAATGGTTTTACAGCATGTGGAACTTAACTGTTGTGTAGAGGCCACCCCTTCAAAATAATTTCTCTAAGCAGTCTCAATGTAACATCACTACTAGTTTCTGTTTGAAGCTTTAATACCATATCCTGTGATGCCTGTAAGTGGTGAATGACTAGTCCCTGTTGAGCTGCTATCTCCTGCTCATGTAGCTTGAAACCCTCATCGGGACCACCTGCCCTTGACAACGTGTCAGCTACAATTAATTCCTTCCCCGGTCTGTATTTTAAGGTTAGATCATAGTTTTGCAGTTTGATACGCATTCGCTGGAGTTGTAAGGGACAAATATCTAGTGGTTTACTAAATATGGCCTCTAAGGGCTTATGGTCTGTTTCCACGACAACCTTACGTCCATAAACATACTGGTAGAATCGCTCACAACCATTCACTATAGCCAAAAGTTCCTTCTCAATCTGGGCATAGTTTTGTTGTGTTTGTGTCAGGGGCGAATATTCTACGTAAGCATTGTAAGCAGTGCTTACAGTTTGAAAATGTCCTACATATGTGGTAATGCATTCTGAAGTGGCATCTATCAATGATAAACACTTGAATAGCTAACACACAGTCTTTTATCATACCACCGCATTGACGACTTGTTGTTTGTAATTGTTAGACAGTGGACACCCCTCCCTAACCGCACGTCATCCCTGCAGGCTGGCTGAAGCCGGCCGAGCTGCCTACTTGCCCTCACCCCGCTCCGGCAGCGTGAAAAATGGCTAGTTTCCCCGTCGTGGACACCCCTCTGTAAGCACTTCTCCTCTTGAATATAGGCAGCTGTGAGCTCTTATTGGTCAGACCATCACCCCCTCCCTCGAATGTGCGTGCCAGAGGGAGGGCGGAGGTCCGCTCAGCTGGGCATCCCGTTACCATCCGCCTGTAAGTTGACAACCCTGCCATGCACGCTGTAAGCAGATAGCTTCCTGCTTGCAGCCACTATCAGCCGTATGGAAATTCAGACACCACTTAGCTTATCGAAGCGGGGAAAGGGGAAACTCTCCTCTACGACGATCTTAGCGCCATGATTGGCCTGTCAACAGCTTTCTTGTTTTAATCATGTAATGTACAGCGATTATCAATACTTGAAACATGGTTAAAGTGCGAGATATTATAAACGCATCAGGAACAAGGTTTAGAAATTTTTTTATTTTATGTGGTGTTAAAAATGCATTGATAGGGTAGAACAATTTCAGCAATATCTTGAGAAACTACGTGACAGTTTCGATGATTTCATGTGCAAAATTGAGGATAATTTGGTAGCTTGACAGAAGATAGTCAGCCCAAAAAAAGAAGGGCACTGAGGCCGACACTGCCTTGGGGGATTGGTCCCGGGGCTCCTGGGTTTTGGGCGAACGGGGGAAGCAGAGACATGACACTGAGGCGGGGTACGTCGGGGTGTGGTTTCCGGTCTACTGGTGGTCGTAGTGGGTGCCAAATGAACTCCCTGAGGTTCCCCGGATTTTGGCGGACTCGGGTGGATTGTCGTGGTCCCTCGGTACTAATGTTCCCCCCTCCCACTCCGGCAGCTGTCTGGTCACCACCCTCCCCCTTGCCGGGAGGAGCAATGGGTACCTCTTGGCTGCTGCCCTCGCAGCATCCTCTCGTCGGCGCCCTGCGCGCTCGGTGGGACTGCCTGACCTCAGGCTGGTCGGGGTGGTAAAATACCTCGGGGCATGGCTGAGCGGTCATGGTAGTTGGCCCGCTGGGGCATTCGCCCCCTAGGTCCAACTGGTCAATTAGATGCCCAAGTCTCCTTAGCTCGCTCCTCTCAATTCGGCTAAGATGGCAGGAAGTCGTGACAGGTGACATGGTCGGTGACGTGGGGCGTGTGACTGGTGATGCGAATGGTGACATCGGTGATGGTGCGTCAGCTATGATTGTGGGTCGGCACACGTCCTGCATGTCGGCGGGTGAGGTGGTGGGTGGTGGTGTGGCTAGTGGCATGGCTGGTGGCGTAGGATGGGGAGCTGGTGATGGGGGTGGTGATGTCGGTGATGTGGTGTCCATGGTGGTGGGTTGGTGGTAGGGTGATTGGCCGACTGGTGACATGGCACGTGAGGCTGCTGCGCTTGGGGTGGGGGCCCTTGGGCACTCCCTACCCTCAGAGGGATCCTTGGCGGTGGAAACGAGGCGCAGGTGTCCCTGTGGATTTTTGTGGCCCTACCATTTGGGAGTCTGATGAGGTATGTGGTGGGGCCTAGGTATCGCAAGACCTCCCGGGGGGCTGCCCACTTGGGACTCAGCCCCGCGCAGTAGTTCTTCCTGCTGGACGACAGGTGGTGACACCGGGCATAGACCATCTGCCCTGGCTCCAGTGGTGTTGGGGGAGTGGCTGACTGCAGGGTTCGGGTAGCCAGGAACTGAGCTTGGTGCCGTCGTGCCTCTTCCCTTAGGTCAATGGCTGGTGGGCGAGTGACTGCCCCTGCTGCCTCGGCGACCCGCAGCTCGCCCGGTAGGGCGAGGTTCTGACCGTGGAGCAGTTCCGCCGGGGAATGGCCGGTAACGGCATTGACTCGCCGGCGCAGGCAGTAGAGCAACTTGGGAAGGTGTACATCCCATTTCGAGTGATCATCCCCCAGGCGGAGGCGCAACTGAACTTTGATGTCCTGGTTGCGTCGCTCCGTTGGGTTCGCCCTCGGGTGATACGTCGGGGTAGTGTGATGCTCAACTCCCCAGCATCGGCAGTCTGCTGCCCAACGTCTCCCTGTGGACTGGGTACCGTTGTCTGTTAGTAGCGTCTTTGGGTACCCGTAGCGAGGGAACACCTCGCTGTCCAGGAGGGCCACTATCGTCCCTGCGCGTGCCTTGGACACGGCGAACGCCTCTGACCATCGCGTGAACACGTCGGTGGTCACAACGAGGAAGCGCGTTCCGCGGGTCGGGCCCCATGACGTCGAGGGCCACAGTATGGAAGGGCTCCTCCGGTCGTTGGGGGCGCTGCTGTTCTACCCAGTCCGCACGGCGCGCCTTGTGTTGCTGACACTGTTGGCAGCTGCGCACATGCACGCGGACATCCCGCGCTACCCCTGACCAGTGGAACAGCTTTCGGAGTGCATGTTGGGTCTGTTCAGCCCCTGGGTGGCCGGCCAAATCATAGTCGTGAAAAAATTGAAGGACCCCTTGCCTCGTCGCAGGGGGCACATGGATCTGCCAGCTGTCCATATCACCTGGGGCCCGATTCTGCAAAACCCCGTTCAGACTACGCTGATGGGGCTGAACCCCTTCCCCACACGCAGCCAGGTCGCGCTGCGTGTCGGGGTTGTCGACCTGGGCCTGCCTCACATGCTCCATTAGGGCGAGTAGGGTGGCTGGTGTGTCTGCCTGGGTGGTAGGGTTCGCCCGCTGGATGGCGTAGAGGGCCACTGGTGCAGGTGCCGTGGTGCCGCTGGCTAATGGGTGAGGTGGTGGCAGGAGTTCCTCCCAGCCCTGGGGGTCCTGGAAGACAGAATTGGGGTCAGGGTGACGGGACAGCTCGTCTGCCAGCTGGTTCTGCCGCCCAGGGACGTGTTCTACGCGGAATGCGAAGCCCTGGAGCATGAGCGCCTAGCGGGTAAATTTGGACTTCCGCCCCTGGGCGGAGTCCAGCCACCACAGACACTGGCTATCAGTGCGCAGGGTGAACGGCCTCCCCTCGAGGTGGTGCCGATAGCGCCCTAAGGCCCACACCACCGCAAGGCACTCCTGCTCGTTTGCATGATAGCGGCGTTCTGCGGGACCGAACTTGGCGCTGGCATACTCGGCCACTCGCCGCTCCCCGTCTCCCCCTTCCTGGTAGAGCACCGCCCCCATGCCCTCTTGGCTGGCGTCCATCTGGACGAAGATGGGTTCGTCTGGGTCCAGGCGCGATAGGGTGTGGCACTCTCTGAATCGCTGCTTGACCGCGGTCAGGGCCTGCTCAGCGGCGGTCATCCACCGGAACTTTGACTTGGGCGATAGGAGGTCGGTCATGGGTGCGGTGATAGTGGCGAAATGGGGTATGAACGACCGCAACCAGTTGAGCAGCCCCATCAGTTTCTGGAGCTGCTTCCTGGTGCGGGGTGCCTGTTTGCTGTCGATGAAGTCGAGCTGGGCGGGAATGGGCCGGCATCCCTTGGCGCTGACATTATGCCCCAAGAATTCCAGCTCAGCAGCACCGATGTGACACTTGGGCGGCGAGCACGTGAGTCCGTGTGTGGCAAGCCGTTCGAGGGCCAGCGCGAGATGGTGGGCATGGTCCTCCCACGTCCGTGACCAGATGATCACGTCGTCCAGGTACGCGGTGTCAAACTCGCCGATGTACCCATCCAGGACGCGGACCATCATGGCCTGGAACGTCGCGGGGGCGTCCATCAGACCGAACGGCATCGCACAGAAGTGGAAGCGCCGCCCATCGGGGGATGCGAACACTGTCTTGGGGCGGTCCTCGGGACATACTGGGACTTGCCAGTACCCCGACTTGAGGTCGAGAGACGAAAATATGCGGGCGTCCCCCAGTCCGGTGAGAGCCTCAGTGATGTTAATGATGGGTGGTGGTGCTGGGATGGTGATGTCGTTGACGGGCTTGAAGTTAATGCAAAAATGGAGAGATCCGTCCTTTTTGCTAGCCATGACGATCCGGCAGTTGTATGGTGATTCTGTTGGCTCGATGACGCCATCCTCTAACATCTCTGTGATTTGATCCCTGATAGCAAGCCGCTCGCGAGGTCCAAACCCAAAGGGCTTCTCGAAAGGGGGCCGGTGTGGTATGGTTGGTATGCAATGTTCTGTGATAGTGGTGCGGCGCAGTAGGTCCGCGGCGGCAAACACCTGGGGCTGCTGCCCCAAGACTGCATCAAACATGGGCACATGTACGGGGGGTACACCATGGCGGAGGTCCACCAGGTGGAGGGGCTCGCCCCGCGGTGGCGGGGTCCTGAAGTTGAGTCCATATACCGTCCGTCGGCCCCTGGTCCCCACATGGACTCGCTTCCCCCGGACCTCGACTGTGGCGTCCTCCTGCTCCAACCAGGGCAGCCCCAGGATCAGGTCGTCGCGGAGGTCGTACACCACTAGGGCACTGGTGCTACTCACAAAATCCCTTATGCCGACCCTTACCTGGGCATGCCCTGTCGTGAACGTGGTTGCCGCAGTGGTGGCCAGCTGGACGATGTCGACCTCTCACACCAGGTCCGCCTCAGGGATGAGGTGGACAGCGATGTAGGTATGCGTGGTCGCGGTGTCCACTAGCGCGGTGATGGGCTGGCCGTTCAGCTCCACCTGGATGAGGATCAGCGCAACAGCCTCGGGCCCCACTCGGCCCAGCCTGAGCCGAAACCCCTGGGTGGCCCCTGCAGCAGGGGCGCCATCGCCAGGTGGGCGGCGTCGCTCGCCGGCAACATGGGGCAGGCTGCGAGGTAAGGCGGGCCGCCCCCACCAAAGCAAGGTGGGTGAGACGGCAGCTGGGTGGCCCCTGGAGCTGTTTGCGGGGGTGGCGCCGATGCCAGGTGATCGGCGTCGCTCGCCGGCGACCTGGGGCAGGCCGCGAACGGGTGAGGCGGGCCGCCCCCACCCGCGCCAGGTGGGTGAGATGGCAGCTGAGTGGCCCCCGCAGCAGCGTGCGGGGGCGGCGCCGACGCCAGGTGGACAGCGTCGCTCGCCAGCGACCTGGGGGAGGCCGCGAACGGGTGAGGTGGGACACCCCCACCCGCGCCAGGTGGGTGAGACGGCAGCTGGGTGGCCCCTGGAGCTGCTTGCGGGGGCGGCGCCGATGGCAGGTGATCGGCGTCGCTCGCTGGTGACCTGGGGCAGGCCGCGAACAAGTGAGGCGGGCCGCCCACACCCGTGCCAGGTGGGTGAGATGGCAGCTGAGTGGCCCCCGCAGCAGCGTGCGGGGGCGGTGCCGATGCCAGGTGGACAGCGTCGCTCGCTGGCGACCTGGGGCAGGCCGCAAACATGTGAGGCGGGCTGCCTCCACCCGCACCAAGTATGTAGGGCGACGGCTGGGTGGCCCCTGCAGCAGTGTGCGGGGGCGGCGCCGACGCCAGGTGGACGGCGTAGCTCTCCGGCGACCTGGGGCAGGCCGTTAACGGGTGAGGCAGGCCGCCCCCACCCGCGCCAGGTGGGTGAGGCGACGGCTGGGTGGCCCCTGCAGTAGCTTGTGGAGGCGGTGTCAACATAATGTGGGCGGCGTCGCTCGCCGGCGACCTGGGACAGGCTGCGAACATGTGAGGCGGGCCGCCCCCACCCGCGCCAGGTGGGTGAGA
Organism: Bacillus rossius redtenbacheri; assembly: GCF_032445375.1. Classification (NCBI taxonomy): domain Eukaryota; kingdom Metazoa; phylum Arthropoda; class Insecta; order Phasmatodea; family Bacillidae; genus Bacillus; species Bacillus rossius. The sequence goes on along the minus strand of NC_086331.1, from coordinate 91,505,267 downwards.
CGGCAGCTGGGTGGCCCACACGGCAGCGTGCGGGGGCGGCGCCGACGCCAGGTGGACGGCGTCGCTCGCCGGCGACCTGGGGCAGGCCGCGAATGGGTGAGGCTTGACGCCACCACCTGCGCGAGGTGGGTCACATGGCAGCTGAGTGGCCCCCGCAGCAGCGTGCGGGGGCGGCACCTACGCCAGGTGGACGGCGTCGCTCGCCGGTGACCTGGGGCAGGCCGCGAACGGGTGAGGCGGGCTGCCTCCACCCGCACAAAGTAGGTAGGGCGATGGCTGGGTGGACCCTGCAGCAGCGTGCGGGGGCGGCGCCGACGTCAGGTGGATGGCGTCGCTCGCAGGCGACCTTAGGCGGGACGCGAACATCGCGAACAGGTGAGGCGGGCCGCCCCCACCCGCGCAAGGTGGGTGAGACGGCAGCTGGTTGGCCCCCGCAGCAGTTTGCGGGGGCGGCGCCGACGCCAGGTGGACGGCGTCGCTCGCCGGTGACCTGGGGCAGGCCGCGAACGGGTGAGGCGGGCCACCCCCACCCGGGCCAGGTGGGTGAGACGGCAGCTGGGTGGCCCCCGCAGCAGTGTCCGTGGGCGGCGCCGACGCCAGGTGGACGGCGTCGCTCGCCGGCGACCTGGGGCAGGCCGCGAATGGGTGAGGCGGGCCGCCCCCACCCGCGCCAGGTGGGTGTGACGGCAGCTGGGTGACCCCCACAGCAGCGGGCGGGGCGGCGCCGACGTGAGGTGGACGGCGTTGCTCGCCGACGACTTGAGGCAGGCCGCGAACTACGCGAACAGGTGAGGCGGGCCCCCTCCAGCTGTGATAGGTGGGCGGGGTGGCGGCTGGGTGGTTCTGCGGTGCCGGGGTGCGTCTCTCGGCGGAGCTGGGCTGTTAATTGGGGGTGGTGGCCAGCTGCATCACCGCCCCCTAGATGGAGATTCCCGGGAGCTTCACCTCGCCCCCTCGCGTTCGCCAGGCTGCCTCGCGGGTCGGGCACACTAAGTGCCAGTGGTACTGCTCTGTCGCGAAGTAGCGGCAGCGGGGTGGCCGGCTGTCCTGGGCGCCCTGTGTTCCCCCACGGTGTTCGTCGCGACGCGTCTGCACCGCGCCACGATGAGGAGGGCCCGGTAGGGGCATCCCCTCCCCCATCGGGGACGGGTCGGTGGGCCGGTAGTTGCTCCTCGGCGGCGGTGGGCCCGCGTACGGCACTACGGCACGTTCGTCCTCTGCGCGCCCCGCCACCTTGGTGGACGGGGCTGACCGGGGCGTCGCGACGCCCTTGGCGCTGCGAGCTGATTGGAGGTCATGCTCTATGGCTCATGCTCGTGCGAGAAAAACATCCAGCCCGCGAGTCACTGCTTAGCGCAAGAATGGGCGAACTTCGGGGGACACTAGCTCCACTATGAAGGGTAGTATGTCGCTAGTTTCACCCCCCCGTGTTAGGCGGCGGTATATTCTGAGCTTGTTATAAACAAACGTCTCCACCGCCTCCCCGTCCCCTTGGCAATGGCTGAACATCTCACTCCGATATGTGTTCAGGGCTTGGGTGTCATTGAAGCGCGCCTCCAGCTGGCGGGCCAAGTCCTCCCAGTCTGCGTCGTAGCTGCCCGCCTGGGCCCACCACTCGCGCGTCTCCCCGCGCAGCTGCGCGCTCACGCGTTCCGCCCACTCTTCCCGCGGTATCTGGTGCCGCATGAGCCTCGCCTCGCATGCTCGCAAAAACATGCACGGATCCTCATGGTTGAGGCCCGCGAACTCCGGGAGGATAATAGGCCCAGTGAGGGGGCAGGTCGTGGTAGCTAGCTGACCCCCTGGGTGCCCTCGTGCGCGTCGCTCGCACCCCCCACACAGAAAAAGTCCGTCCCGGAAATTTACGAATTCCAGCGCGTCTGCGCATGCACAGTGTTTAATTGTTCCGCACTGCTGGCATCTCGCTATCTCGCCTCGGTAACCGGGACAGTGGACAGCGGCAAACTGGGGATCCGCTTGGGTTCTGGGCTGCCCTTCCGTCTTGACGCGTACCGTTTCGCATGTGCAGTACAGGTGGGGGTACTCACTGGTGCTGTGGCTGGTGGTGTGCCGCTTGCTGCACCCGGCGCAATAGCTCTCCATGGTGTTGGCTATGTCCGGCCTCTTGTCCATGCGCGATCCGCGGCTGTCAAACCCGAGCGTCGGGATGAAGCGTCGGTGGCGGGCCCGTGCGCCCTCTTGCGCTTACGACCGAGCGGTCTTGCCCGCACGCACGCGCCTCACGGTTGTTTACGCGGCTGCGGCTGGTGACGTACTCTGGCGTCTCGGTGATCTTCGGGCGCGCTCGTTTTTCCTCGGCGCGCGATCGGTCGGGGCAGTCCACTTTCTCGCGTGGGGTTTGGCGGGAGGGAGTGAGCGAACGATCTGCATGCGGGGGGGGGGGGGGTGGTGTGGAACCGTGGAATGCGGGAGGGAGTGAGCGAACGATCTTAGAGCGTGAGGGGGGTGATGTGGCCTGATTACCCCGGCGCGTCCCGTTCCACGGCGCCTGCACATCTGCATGCGCTTTCTCTCCCCTTTGTGTTGTCCCTACGCGTAACTCTGCCGGATTTTCTGTGATTCGGATGGCGTTTGCGGCGTTGTTATGTTGCCACACTAGGTGGGCGCCATTTGATGCCTTCTGCCTTCTGCCAAGGTGATGTTGAGGGTGTGGAGTTGCTTCTGGGCGCCAACTAGCAATAATAGCTACGTGCTAGTGCATAGCCGAGACTCTTGACTCAGGGCGTGACGTCGCCACGTGGCCAGCAGGCAGTAAGGGTCGTTCCGTCAGAGTTACCCCCGACTGTTTTAGCCACCAGGGACGCTATACTACGGGCATTGTAACAATTACGCGGAGGCTCAATTTAAAGTGATTTATTGTCAGGCACGCTATACATGCGCTGCGTCGTGCATGACCCGCTTACTGGGAGCCGCGCTCTACAGGATACGTTTTTGATGGGCTGAAAACTCACGCAATTCCGGGAGAGAAGGCAAGGGCGGAGGTCGAGAGGCTCCGCGGGCTACTCGCGTCTCGTCTCCTTGGAGGGCGGTGATTAACTGGCGATGGCTGTGACGTCCGCACGACTCCCCAGCCTCGCTCCCGCGAAAACGTGTCGTGTGCAAAAGTAATCCCGGGCCATGCACGCCGCCTGATCGCGCTAAAGTCCAGAATTACAATTAATATTTAAACATAGTCATTACTTAATTAATATTGTTTTTTTAGAGTGCTGAATGTTAATTTCAAAGTCCAGGTAATCAGGTCACCTAACAGTACCCCCGTGGTCGACTTTCGCGCGGGCGACAGTCGATTAGGCAGGGCAGCTTAGGTTCGAGGCGTTGCACCACCCTGCACCCAGGTGCGTTCACGTCGCACATGCTCGGGACGAGGCGGCGATGCGCCATAGTGGTCTGTGCGGATTCGAGGAGCACTAATGGTTAGCGTCAATTGTAAACTTTCAATTCACTCTCCAAAAAAATTTACAAAATGTGTGTTAGAACAATCTGGTTCTCAGGCAGCGAAATGTTTAAATAAAGTAGTCAGAATTTTAGGCCTGTTAAGTGAGTGCGATTTAAGATCCGTCATGGTGCGATCTAGGACACTGGTTCCTAAATCGCACTTATTGTAGACTCTTGATTTTCTGCCAATAAAAGCTATATTATTGAAAACCTATGTTATGTGACATTCTTCAGTGTATCTCTACTAACTGCATTCACAAAAACTGTATTCAGATATTCGAAAAGGTTAAAATGTTAAAAAGCAAACAACATATCTCCTTAAGGGGTGCGATTTATGCAACTTTCCCCTATATAACCTCTAAGGCCCCACAAAGTGGCATGACAAATGTTTAAGTTATATGAATTATGACGGTTACTGCATCCCTCTAGTATATGCGTGGAATGACAGCTAGCAAAATACATACTTTATCTATGGTCAGGATTAGATTCATACATATAAAATTACTGCAATTAATTGATATTTATTAAAAAAAAAAAAGAAATAGCAACTGGGTCACTACAGCACACTATAATAATGACAATCCGTATGATGACAAAAGAAGAAATAATGTTCAATGCTAGTTGCCGTTACGGTGCACACAATTATTTCAAAAGTTCATTTACATTTATAATGTTCTAAAAATCTCAGGGAATGTTTTTCTTAAACTGCTCTGGCGTAGTTCGGTAAGGTATTTCAACGAAACGGTACTCTCAGGACTACTATTCTTGGTAACTCTAGCGTGTGAAAATGTATAATTAAATTTGTTAAAATGTCGAAATAGTTCACCTTGAAGTCCAAGTCACTAGGGAAATGTGATTTAATGTGGTATTATCTATGTACTTTTTTAATATTTACTTCATCATTACAACAACTGGTGTAGTCACCAAAAATACATTTCCTTAAGTTAGTTACCTAAACCCCAAAACATTAAAACTGCTCATTAAATTATGATACCATCATTACAATCAAAATATTGATATAAGTTGTCATAACTGCTGAAGCAAAATAGTAAAAGAAGCAATTTCAACAACACATAGGTAGGTACAGGAAAAGCAGTTGGTACAGAACCTTTTGCAAGTGAGGTGGAAAAGCAGGAAATATAGTTGGAAGAGCATTCTCCCATAGTCTTACATAGCACAGAGATGTCCTGTCGAAACACTCGTCAGCAAAGTGAGATGAGCATAAAACACTCCTAGCTGACGGTTCCCAGTTTTCCCTTCGCACAGCTTTTATCCACTGCTGTCGCTTCTCCAAGTCTTTCGGAAACCTGAAAAGATACCATTGCACTTTTTAGCAACAGTAAGTAAGGGCCATCAACCAGCTTTACACAAAGAATATTGAGATTGCAAGATAAAATGTGCATTTAAAAATTAAAGGGAGAAAATTTGTTTTCTTGAAAGAAAAAAAAATTATAATGGTCATACTGGTAGTTTACACTCTGTGTAATGCTAGCTTTCAAAACATGCTAGCAGACCTACCAAAGTTATCTATTTCTTATTTTCTCTAAAACTGTTGAAAACTATCATAGACAAAGGGGTAAGCCTATACAATTATTTTCAAACCAAAAATTATATATTTGCTGAACTGTTTTGTCTTAGAAAGGGTGTAAGTACAATTGGTGCACTGATTAAGAGTATGCTGGAAGACTATGAAAGCAATTATGTATAGATTGTATATGAAATGTAGAAAAAAGTATGCAAAGTGCAAAACTAGTGGTAGGACAACAGCCTGGGAATGTAAGAAGCAGATGGGAAGGGAGCTAGAAAGTAAAATAAAGCAGGCAAAACATGATTATTTAGGGAACATAATGGAATGAGGATAAAGGGAGGCCTGGCAGTTACAGACCTGAGAGTCTCATATTATGTACAGGGAAGGTAACGGAGAGATTAGTGGTGCAGTATGTGGTTAACATTATGAATGAGAGGAATTGGCTTCAGGAGTACCAACATAGTTTCAGAAAGGGTTATTCATGTGTGACTCAGTTGGCAGGTTTTTTTTGAGGATATTGTGCAGGAAGTTGATGAGGGGAAGCAGGTACTGGTAGATGCGTGCTTCATAGACTTTGAAAAGGTGTTTGACAAGGAGTCTCATGCAATGATGTGAGGAAGGTAGACGATCTGCTAGAGGACAAGTCGTTGGTGATATGAATTGGGGACTTTCTCAGGGGACGAAGTCTCAGAGTGTGAGAGTGGGGAAGGCAATGTCAGAGAAGGAAGAGGTTACGTCAGGAGTACCGCAGGTAAGTGTGTTGGGACCTTTGTTAGTCACCATAATGATAAATGACATTGTATTCAATATAACATGCTTGTGAGAACTGTAAGGGAGTGATATGTTCTGTGGGAGAAGCACTATCAATAATAAAAGGCCTGATACAGAACATTTAACGTATAGTAAACTACAAGGATGTTTAGCACCCTTGCTGTTAAACAACACAATGATCTTCCAAGGAATGTGATATCAAGTCATATTATTTATTCTATTACCAATTGTATAAATGTTCATACTACTCGATTTTGATAGGTTGAATGACATTGTTAAAACTTATTTGCATGAAGATCAAGAATAGTTTGTTCCAAATGGTTTTATGTAAGATATCAATAAAACCCAAACTGTAGCTTTTTATTTTTTTAACAAATGTTACAACTGAATACAGAATTAAAAAAAATTGCTGGTTAGGTCTGTAAAAGATGTTAAATTAACTTTGTTGGCTCATATAAATGTAATAACAATAAGAATGACATCTATAGTACACTTCTATTGAAACATAAACTAGGCCTACATACTTCTGTATCTCGTTTATTATCAAGATTGTGTTGCAAAACGACAAAAATAGAAATGCAAAACTACATGACCATGATTTTATAAGTAGGCCTACTTCTATTTTGCCAAAAATGTGTATGTATATATTCTGTATCCAGTAATAAAATATATTTATACTAGGCCCAAAAAAGGAGGCATGTTTTAACCTAACCTGAACACTCGAGGACAATGATTAAACTTACTTGTGAAAAGTTATTTTCTTCTGTTTTTCTACTTCCAGCTGTTCAGCCCCTTCCTTGCACTCATGTTCGTGCACCCATATGCCTAACAAGACGACATTTTACGTAAATACACATTCCAAGAGCTCGAATTCCCATCCAACACGATCCAACGTTAACACAGCTGTCCTAATTTCAGTAAAACACTTCCAATTTGGCACTAAAAGTATCTAATTAGTATATAGAAATGTAGTTTACTACATACTCTTGTACACAATCATTTTTCTCGAGTCAACAGTCTTTATTTGTTTAATATTCATGCACTTTTCCAACACCATACATACATCACTTATGAGAAAATACGATTTTCTTCATGTCACAATATGGCGGCGACCTTCTTCCCCCTTACATCCCCTGGCTTCAGCAGAGATACCACCAAACTGTGTTTATGCTCCATCTATAACTTTCTTTAATCTCTGTTCGGGTAAGGTAACGAATAAGCACTACCTACCTTGTTGAGATACAACTGTAATATAACCCGCAGACCATATTCCAGAATGTGTCCAAACCCAATCCCTGTTAGGTAACGAAAAAACAACCATTTTAATAAACTGTGCCCTCCACAAGGCTAGAAACTAATTTCAAAGCATTCTAGCAATCGTTTGGCAACCATCGATACATTTACTACGTCGAATATTTTACAGAAAGCAGCACTATTTTGCGAATTAAATTGTGTAATTTAAATTTTCTCAAGTAATTTTGAAGTTGCGATTATTTCATGTTATGACCATTAAAGTGTAAAATTTCTTAAGAAACATTACCTTAGGTGAATCATGTATAAACCTCTACATCCAAGGTGGCTTCTTTTAGAATTCAAGATGGTGGAGGATGTAGCTCATTGAAAGCTTTTCTTGGTGTGCACAGTGTACAATATGGAACGAGTCTCTAGCAGATGACATGGTAATTCAAAACGACAAACTGTGGTACCCTCTGGAAGCCTACGCTAGAATTAGATGGCTCCCTCTAGGAACATAATTTTTAAATTTAAATGGTTCACTCCCTACCAAATATCATTAGTACTAGTGTCTTAAAGGCATTCTTAGGTAGCATATATTACTTATTTATCTCATGATTCCAGAATTGATATGTTAGACCAGTGGCTAAGGTTTTGCCTTGTCAGCATCAACATGCTTGTATCCCTCCTTTTGGGACCCAGCCACCGCAAATTTTTTGTAAAAATAAAACCACTGGCAACACCTGCCTTCAAGCTTCGGAATCAAGATGGTCTCCACCAGCAGATCTCATCACCATCATCATCCCCTCCACTCCACATCTGGCTTGAATACTCACATGGCACACTTCTGTTAACAACCTGTTGACCTAAGTCAATGACCCCACTTCTGGGGGCTATGTTTATCCACGCTGATCTTTACCCCATCCTCCCCACACCTAAGGTATGCTACAGAATCGGATACCTCCCCCTACTACGGTGTGCGAAAGATTAAGGTGCAGCGGTCAGGTCCGCTGCCTTCAAACTTCGCGCTTCACCGCGGGCGTCGGCGCATCTTTCCCTCCCTCCTTCCCCCTCTTAGTGTTGTTTCTCCTCGACACCCCTCTCGGGGTTGGCGCATGCTCGCTGTGCCGCGCCGATTACATATAAGCAGCCGTCAGGGTTTTATTCGCCCTTCTTTTTAGTAGTCATGAGCACGTAGTCTTGAAGTAGAGTTTTCTTTATCAACGACGTGTGAGAGCGACCTCGGGGGGAAAGCTATGTAAGTCTCTTTTCTTGTGAGTGAGGCGGTGGCCCTTGGCATTATGTAATCCGCGAACTTTAACTAGTAGTATGTAAATGTATGTCCTGAAACAGGCGTCAGACAGTGGTGCTTGGTGCCGAGCCACCATCTTGGATTGTGCGTCACGGCGGCCATCTTGGACTCAAAAATTTCTCAAAATTCCCCAAAAATGACTCAATTGACTCAAAAATTCCCGTTTTGAGAAAAAATTTCATGTTTTCGAGGGAAAAATTCCCGTTGCGAGGGAAAATTGGGATTTCGAAAAACCTCAAAAGTCGTTTTGCCTTAGAAACCACGAACATTCCTAAAAACGGCTTAAGCATCCATGTTTACAGCCTCCGATAAGACTTTTTTTAGGAATAAGGATTCCATGACCACCATCATGGATAATGACGTCACCGTTGCAATTTCCGTTACACCCGCCATCTTTAAAATCAGCAATTTTTTTGTTATAAAATCGGGAAAATTTTTAAAAATCATAAAAAAATTAAATCATCGAATTAAATAATAAAAAAACTTAAAAACTACTGTTGCAGTTATCGTTATGGTCACCATCTTGGATTATATAAATGTTGCATGTTTCGTTACGCCTGCCATCTTGGTTGAGTACTATGTCATCGTTACACTTTATGTAACGACCGTCATATTGGATCCTATTAATGTTGCATGTTTCGTTATGGCCGCCATCTTGAAAAGCTTTATTTATTATCCGACTTTAATGAAAAAAATTCCAAATTCATCAAAAAATTAACTTATTATAATTCTGATTGATTAAATCGATTTCCGTCCTTGGTTCGAAACTGCCAAGAGAAAAAAAACCCATCAGATCCTTCCTCCACAGAAGCCACCTACAGACTGACCTACCACCAATATCAAGGTATATATCGTCAGCTGGTATAACGTCATGTCCACCATCTTGTCTTCGTCCGCTGGAGACTGTCATCTTTTTTTTCGTCTGCTAGAGTGTGCTGGCAACATGTAAGTATAATTTTCTGTTCACCATACCTTTAACCTCATCTGTTGGCATTGAACTTTTTCATTGACCTTGAACTTTGATCTTGACCTTGAACTTTGATCTTGACCTTGAAATTTGACCTTGAACTTGAAATTTGACTTTGACCTTGACTACCATCATGGATCCGACATTTTATGTTCAGTACATGCTACCAGAAGCTACCGCCTGCTAGTGGTCATTGCCACCATTTTGTTTTCGTGTGCTGGAGGACACCATCTTGTGTGTACTCGTCTTACCATCATGCTAGTTTTATTCTAACCTGCTACTGTGCAGTAATCATTTATTATTACTGAGCGCCCGCCATCTTGAAATTTGGGCGCCATCTTGCAAAACATGTAATTATTTAGCTAGAAATGGGGGAAAAATTCCAAAGGTCTCCGAAAAAAATCAATTATTAATATACAAATTGAATCGATGGATTCCTGTCCACGGTTTGATTCTTGACCAGTGACAGTTGTAACTAATTATTAAATAAATTTTAGATTCTGTTTTCCATTACCTTTCGCGGAGTTTATTAATCATTCACTCTACGAAAAACATTTCAAGACAATATACCTGAACAACGAATTAAATACAGTGCCAATTGGCCTAACATGAAAGTCTAATTTTTCAATAATCTGAATAACCTATAAACCGTTCATGTACAAAGCCACACATACAGGCCAATTGTCTTCAGACCATGAGACTGAGTCATGACAATATCAGACGTATAGGCTTGTCATATCAGGACCGCGTGACCTTCTTCGTCGTTAGCTAATTATATTCAATTAGTCCATCGTGACATTTTTTATACATACTAAAGGACCAAGTGACCTTGAAAAATATTTTATTTAACTGCGCATCTGCTAGTGTGTTCTGTTGTAATTCTTGTTTTTGCCTGTCTGCTACAAGAATGTTGTCTATTACTACTTGTACTGCATGTGTCACCTCCATATCTTGATTCTGCTCCAGTTGTCCTATGCATGCCCTGGATAATGTGTCTGCTATGTATTGCAACATCCCAGGGAGATAACACACATTTACATCATATTCGAGCATTTTTAACCTCAGTCGTTGAAGCCTGGCCGACAGTTTGTTCAGATCCTGCTTGCAGATTGATACAAGCGGCTTATGATCTGTGAACACTGTAACCTTGTGATGGCCATATACAAAGTTGTGAAACTTAGACATTGCAAACTGCATAGCCAACAGCTCCTTTTAAACTTGTGCATAGCGTTCTTCGTGTTCATTAAGACTGCGTGAAGAAAAGGTCACAGGGTGGTCTTTCTGCATTAGGCAGGCCCCCAGCCCATCTTTGCTAGCATCCGCAAACGCCTGTATAGCCTCTTTCGGCTCATAAAATGCAAGCACCGGTTTCCTACACAGCAGCACTTTTAGTTTCTCAAAGCTCTCCTTGTGCTCCAACTCCCATCTCCACTGTGCCTCTTGCCTCGTTAACATCCTTAAGGGGGCCGACACATGAGACAAGTTGGGGATAAATTTCCCTACATACTTCACCATCCCCAGAAACCTTAATACATCACCCCTACACTGAGGTTCCTTCATCTTCCATACTGCCTGCACATACCCCTCATCTGGTCTAACACCTTCTGCACAAAATGTTTGCCTCATAAACTTCACACTACTCCTTTTCATCTGCACTTTCTTTCTGTTAAACTTAACATTGTATCTCCTAGCGCGTTCTAGCACTGTAACCAGTCTGCTGTCATGTTCCTGTTCAGTTTTTCCCACTACTATGATATCGTCAAAATATATTTGGACCCCCCAGTAAGTCACCAAACAATTCTGCATTTTTCCTTTGAAATACTTCCGGGGCCGACTTGATTCCAAATGGCATTCGCAAAATTTGGTATCTGCCAAATGGTGTGCCAAACACACATAAATCGGCACTACTCGGATCTAGCGGTACCTGATAATAGCCATCCTTCATGTCCAACACTGTAAAAAAACTGTTGCCTGCCATTTGAGCTGTAATGTCATCCCCAGTTGGTATGATAAAATGTTCCCGTTGCATTGCTGCATTTAGGTGCACTGAATCCAAACATAATCGCAATTCTTTATTGGGTTTCTCTACAATTACCAATGCATTAACCCATTCAGTTGGTTTGTCCAATTTTTTAACTACACCTACCACTTCCAACTCCTCTAACTTGCTTTTCAGCCTCTCAACTAGTCCATACGGTACTCTCCTAGTAGCCTCTATGTGTTGACATGCACCGTCAGCTAGTACAATTTTATATGTGGACGGAAAACATCTTAGACCTGAGAAGACATCTTCATATTCATGAAGTAACTTAGGAATGATTGGCATACTTGTGCTACCATTATTAATTAAATGGATACGTTTAAGTAAATTCAATTTAACACAGTCCCCTAAACCCAGCAATTCTGGCTGACCAGCTACATCTATAACTAGAAACGACACACCTACATTACTCTCCATACCTTTTGATTAACATTGCAAGACCCCAATTCCTAACACATTTGTCTAAAATTCTGGATTTCCATATGACAGAATGACAGTGTTGGTCTGTTTCAAATCATCAACACTGAATCCTAATTGTGTGTACATTTCCAATGGTAATACAGATACATCAGCACCCGAGTCTAACTTTACTAGTACCTTCTGCTTATCATTAACTAAAATGTGTTCATACCACGCCCTTGATTTTGTACTGCCATCAACTGAGCTAATGCACACGCGCTGCCGATCATCGTCAGTATCCTGCACCTCACGCACGGAGTTGACTGTCTTACCTTCGTTCGTCCTTAGTTCCTCCTTCCCATCACGTTGTCTACATACCTTGGCAAAGTGATTTTTCCTGTGACACTTCGCACAAATTTTATTATATGCCGGACATCTTCCCTTCTTATGATTATACCCACAATTACCGCACCATGATTGCATCATGGGCCACGGCTGTTGTGGATGAAGTGATCTTGTTGAATTAACGGCTGATGTTATCTCCGCATTCTCCTGCAAGATCCTCGTCTGTTGTTTGCTTGTCTCCGCTGCTTTACACAACGCCACAGCTTTCTTCAAATCCAGTGCCGGTTCCCGTAACAGTCGTTCTTGCACCATTTTGTCTCCAATACCTATTACCACACAATCACGAACCGTTGCCTCTCCATCTGTATATTCACACATCTTGACTGCTGTTTTTCACGCCGTTAAGAAACTGTCAAATGACTGTCCTTCCAATTGTATTATCATTCCGAACTTGAACCGTTACACTATCACATTTTTCTGTGGCGCACAATACTCTTCAAAGGCATCTACCACTTGCTTATAACTATTGCCAGATGCCTCATCAATGTTAAACGTATTAAAAATTTCCAACCCGTCATCTCCGATTCAGTTCAACAGCAATACCACTTTCAACCCATCATCTTTTTTGTCCTTGCCAGACGCTCGTAGAAATATTTCAAAACGCTGTCGGAATTTTTTCCAATCCTCAGCTACATTTGATGACAAGTCCAGCACCTCCGGTAACCTATAAGACCCGTCCGCACTTTGAGTAGCCATGTCTCTCTGCAAATCTACGTTTGGCACAAGCACAATTCACATCTGACACCATGTTTTATTTCTTGTTCACACCTTTATTCTTTATTCCACACGATATATCTCATCCATCTTTTTCTCTCTCTACCTTGTTACTCCTGCCTCGTGGCCTCTGCACCTCCATGTGGCCATGATGGCCACTACAATATATATTACACGCCATGTGTTGCTTGCAGGTAAATACTATTTATTTCTTTGCTGCATGACTAATTGGCCGCGTGGCTACGAAACTTCATGTCTCTAACTGACTACAATAGCACCATTCAATGGACTACGTGACTACGAATCTTCAAGTTTACGAGACTGCGAGGCTATAGATCTACAAAGCCTCTAGAACACGAGTTTACGTGACTGCGAGGATACAGGATTACAAGTCTGCATGAGTACTCGACTACGAAGCTACACGTCTACAAGGCTCCAATTTCCGCATCTGTCTTCGTCGGAATTTTCTCTTTTGCTCCAACTACTCCAGCAGCATTATGTTATAAGATTACATGACTACTTGTTTACGTAGCTACAAGTCTACGAGGCTACTTGGCTACGTAACTACAATTCTACGAGGTCCCAAGAAATCATGACTACGCGACAACGAGCCATGAGGTTACATGACTACGTGACTACGAATCTTCAAGTTTACGAGACTGCGAGGCTACAGAGCTACGAAGCTTCTAGAACACAAGTTTACGTGACTGCGAGGATAGAGAACTACAAGTCTGCATGAGTTCTTGACTACGAAGCTACTCGTCTACAAGGCTCCAATTTCCGCATCTGTCTTCGACGGAATTTTCTCTTTTGCTCCAACTGCACCATCAGCATTATGTTATAAGATTACAAGGCTACTTGCTTACGTAGCTTCAAGTCTACGAGGCTCCAATGCATCATGACTACGAGACTACGAGCCATGAGGTTACGAGACTATGCGATTGCAAGTCTTCAAGGTTACGTGATCGCGAGGCTATAGGACTACGAAGCTTCCAGAACGCATGGTTACGAGACTGCATGACTAATTGGCCGCGTGGCTACGAAACTTCATGTCTCTAACTGACTACAATAGCACTATTCAGTGGTGAGAGTTAAATTTATTTCATGCAAAGGTACTTGTTGCAAGTAGTTCCGCTTTTCAACAACAGATGACGCCACGTGTTGCTTGCAGGTAAATAATATATATTTCTTTTATGCGGGATGCGGGATGCTCACTATCGATCGCATAAGATGGATGGCTTCGCTAGTCTCCAAGGAGAAGGAAGTTCGTCCTTCCTGTTAGTGCTTCTCAGATTTCTCACGGTCTGCCATCTTGGATTGTGTCGTCACGGCGGCCATCTTGGATGGGTGTGACCTTGACCTCTGACCGAAACCACAGAAATGATCGCAAGCACACGGAAAAAACAATTTAAATATTAATAAGAATAATCAGGAGCACACGGAGAAATCCATCATAATATTGGCAAGAATAATCGGGAGCACACGGAGAAAACCATCATAATATTGACATGGAAAATCGGGAGCACATGGAGAAAACCGCCACACATTTTCATTGATAACATAAAATTAAAAAAAATTAATAATTAAAAAAGAATTACTAATAATACATAAAATTCTGGCTTGAGATCTTCTCATTGATGAGCAAAGATAGAGTTATAGTTCAAATGTCGGATCCATGATGGTAGTCAAGGTCAAAGTCAAATTTCAAGGTCAAGGTCAAATTTCAATGTCAAGGTCAAATTTCAATGTCAAGGTCAAATTTCAAGGTCAAGTTTCAAGGTCAAGTTTCAAGGTCAAGGTCAAATTTCAAGGTCAAGGTCAAATTTCAAGGTCAAGGTCAAATTTCAAGGTCAAATTTCAATGTCAAGTTCAAAGTTCAATGTCAACAGTAGAGGTAAAAGGCATGGTGAACAGAAAATTATACTAACATTGCACCAGCACACTCTAGCAGACGAAAACAAGATGGTGACTTCCAGCAGACAAAGACAAGGTTTCGGACATGACGTCATTCCTTCCGACGATATATACCTTGTTATTGGTGGTGGTAGGTCAGTCTGTAGGTGGCTTCTGTGGAGGAAGGATCTGTTTTTATTTTTTTTTATTTTTTACTCTTACTGGTTTCTAACCAAGGACGGGAATCAATCTAATCAATCAGTATTCTAAAGAGTTAATTTTTTGTTGCATTTTGAACTTTTTTCATTAAAATCGGGTAATAAAGATTTTAAAGATGGCGTTCGTAACGATAATTTATACAGTGGTGACATAATTCAAAATGTCGTGTGTGGTGTAAAACATTTTTATTACTTTTTATTGAGAATTTTTTAATATATTAATAAATTACTGGTTTACTCTCGCCGGAAATCGAACCTAGGACCGAAAACAATTAAGTAACTAATCATTTGAAGTAGGCGATTTTTAAAATATTTTTTGGAATTTTTTTCGGATTTTCTAGCATAAATATTACAGATTTTTAAGAAGGCGACCGTAACGAAACATGTAACATTAATAGGATCCGATATGGTGGTCGTAACGTAAAGTGTAACGATGACATCGTACTAAACCAAGATGGCGGGCGTAACGAAACATGCAACATTTATATAATCCAATATGGCGACCGTAACGATGAGTGCAACAGTGGTTTTTTAGTAATATTTTATTAAATTTTTATTAATATTTTTTTATTAATTTTTTAATTTTTCCCGAATTTCTAGCATTAAAATCACGGATTTTCAAGATGGTGGACATGACGTCATACTAGGTGACGATATATATACTTATACATAAGTGGTGGGGGGAGTCAGTCTGCCAGCGACTTCCTTGGATAAAGGATCAGTTGCAATTTTTTTGCACTCCTCGGTTTCGAACCGAGGACTCGTAAAAGTAAGTTTTTAAAATACTTTTTATTTAATTTTTATTAATTGAATTTTTTTATAAATTTAAATTTTTTTCATTAAAATCGGATAATAATTAAAGTTTTTCAAGATGGCGGTCGTAACGGAAATTGCAACGGTGATGTCATAGTCTTAGATGACGTTAGCGGCTTAGAGCGGCTTGCTCTTAGGACTTTTAATCCGCTTTTAGGAATTTGTGTTCTTTCTAAGGCAAAAGACATTTGAGGTTTTTCGAAATCCTAATTTTTTGAATTTATGAGGAAGAAAACGAGAAACTTTTCCTCGAAACGGGAATTTTTGAGTCATTTTGAGTCATTTTTGAGGAATTTAGAGGAATTTTTGAGTCCAAGATGGCCGCCGTGACGTCACAATCCAAGACGACTCCACGGCTCTCGGCTCCACGCGCCAGCGCCAGTGCCCGGATGCCCTATTATAGACTACTGTTAATCGATGTTAATCATTTCCAGTGTCGATTTTATGGTATCTGTACCAACGATGGGCTCGATGGCAGCGACTCCGACGGTGGCCCAGATCCTGATGCAAACGATGCCAACAGTTACATATATACCGATGTAAGCTGTACTCACTGTCTCAGCACTGCAACAGTCATCTAGATATGCAGTTTCGACAGCAGCCAGACCCTGGTTGTCAAGAGTGTAAGTGATAACGATAAATGAAGCAAAAATTGACTATGTTCCATCACTTAACTGAGCCTACTGTGACAACATCAAGAACTTGAAAATTCGTGTAATACACGATTGTAATAATATCCCTAAAAGCATTCAATATCAGTGAAACATGAATTGTAACCAGTTTATACACTACTGACACTTAAAAATTCACATGTAATTTTGCAAAGAACTGATTGCACATTTATCAGGATCTGACTGCATCTTCTGTAGAAATGCATTTGCAAACACAGCCTGTGTAAAGTGCTATGACATATACCACTGTGATTTTAATGAATTAGAAAATTCTTGTCTATGTGAAAAATGTGGTGTACCAATTAGTCGACTTAAATATGACATTGTTCCAAGAGCTCGTTTCGCTTGCACAGACCATTATGACACATCGTTGCGTCGAAAAGGAGTAGCGCAGCATGAGTGTGGCCGAGTGCAACGCAAAAAATGTCAGCCGCGCGGCGGCGTATCGATTGCCCGAGCGGCAATTGACCAGGGCATAACTGTACCAGCTTATTATTAAGTTCATTCATTCAGAATATTTGTCAACGTCTTTATCACATTAATTATGTTCTAATTAATAAAGAAATGGTTGGGTTGGTGAGACCATAACCACAACGTGGTCTAACGTATTCCTTTTGCGAATGGGATGTTGCACAGGAAGCCGGCTCTGAGGAGCACAGCGCGATTCTTAGCTCGGCAGTTGGACTTCACCATTCACCAGGGCCGGCCGCATCTGCGCAGCACAGAACTCCACACCATTCGCGATACCGCCACAATCAGCACTGCGTAAGTGCATCACCGCCCTTCATCAGCTCCATGGCTAGCCCTCCACAGCACTAAACGTTTCACCAATGCCACTGACATTAGTGAACTCATTCTGTATAAGCAACTACCCCCGCTCTAAGTTGCGTTATTCTGGTTTCGTGCATTTACGTGGAGCCATTGCGCATTTAGGGTTTTGTTACATTAGTGTTATGTATTTAGCAGTGTTGTCAATTAGAGTGTGCTTCATTCGTACTACGCCTTAAAAGTCTACGAATCAAGGCAGCACACGGACGATGCAGCACCACATCAGCCTAGGACTTAAGGCCTGAAGGCTCTTGAATTATTGATCACCGCGTTAATCTTAATATATATAAATCTCGTGTCACAATGTTTGTCCTCAATGGACTCCTAAACCACTTAACCGATTTCGATGAAAATTGGCATTTATGTGTAATTTTTTACAACTTGAGAGATAGGATTGTATTTATTTCGATTAATGGTCTTAATAATTTATAATTAATAATAAACTGATTATCAATGTTGATTGGTGTTTAAGCCCGGGAAAAAGTGGGTACTTTTGTCTCCATGACAACGTTGCATGCTTGAGTCGGGAAACCATCGGTGCTATTCGTTTTTTCACAAAGCATTGTATTAAGTTTTTGTCAAAATTAATTAATTTTCATTTTATTTCATTTATTATAACTGTAAATAAGAGATTTGGTCTCATTTTTTCCCCCATTAATACAACCGTGCGAAGCCGGGTCGGGCAGCTAGTTTGCTTATATATCATAGTCCCATGATAGGCCCTGTGCTGTTTCAAGCTACGGCCATACATCTACGACAGACCACGTTACGGGTAGCGTGTGTACAGTGAAAATATGCCAACAAAAGCTGTTATAGTTATACCATATTTGTAGTCATTCTGATTTCTGTAGTTATCAAAGCATCCCTGGTGGCTACTACAGCCAGCGGGGGTCTCTGCTAATTTTATTCATGTTTTCTGTTAGCCACGTGGTGACGTCACACCCGGAGAAGAGTCCTGCTCTACCTGCGAACTTGCCCGCAGGGTTCATTCTTAGGCTAGTTGGCCCCCTTGTGACCATCCACCATTCATAACAAAGAGAGAACTAAAGGACGACAAACTGAAAATACATGCTAAGAAATAAAAGGAATAGCTTCACACTCCAGGAATACTGAATTATTCAAGAAATGCTAAACGACTTTAGTAATTTTTGTTGTACTTGTAGTAGTGTAGATTTTATGTAAAAAATAATGTTTGTAAAAATATGTTGTTTTATTTCTTGAAGCATTGAATTTTATGGTAAAATGTTAAATTGAGATGATAATAAATATATAGTAAAATAAATATTCTTAAGTTAAAATATTTTTTTTGCACCGACCAAGGATCGAACAAAGAACAGGAATCGATCGAATCAATCATTATATAAATAAGTAATTTATTGAATGATTTTTGGAATTCTTCTTAATTTTTAGGTAAATAATTACATATTTTCAATATTGCAGCCAAAATGGCCGACAAGATGGCGAATGCTAAGACAGTTGACGATTTGGTGATTGGCACTACTACACTCTAGCGAGCAAAAATTAAACTAAAATGGCGGCAGCGAACACTTAACAAAAAAAAACCAAATGACAAATCCAAGATCGCTGTTATGTCATACTTGTATTTATATATATTTCTTAGCATTAGTGATGGGTAGACTGTCTGCCAGTAGCCACCATAGGGGAAGGACCCGTCACTATTTTAAAATCGAATGACCAAACTGGGTTCGTTCCGAGGACTCCAAGGTCCATGACATGTTTTTTTATTTAAATGTTATTAAAATTGTATTTAAATAATTATTTATAAATTAAAAATTTTCAGAGTTTTTGGATAATAGTTACGGGTTTTCAATATGGCGAACATAACATTCATACAAAATGGCGGGATCTAAGTTGGCGAAATCCAAAATGGGAGTATCTAAAATGGTGGCCGGGTCGAGTTAGCGGTAATACAATATGGCCACCGATACGTCAAAATCCCATATGGCGGACAACGGCTCCGGCTCCACATCCAGAACTCAGTTTCCGAAACCAATATATATACTTTTGACGATGCCAGCGCAACTAGGCTACAAAAATTTAATTGGTTTAAGACAACTTAGGAGCAAAACGGGCTGGTCGTCAGTGATTCCCGATGTTCTCTTTTTAAGACTTAGATTCGTGAATGACGTATGACTCACTTTTTTCCGGCCACTGGGCGGTTGGGGGATGGGTAGGACACCGTGGTCGATTGGTCAGATCACTCGTCTCTTATTTTATTAATATTTTTTCTTTTCTTAGTTCGTCGTCGGGGACTTCCGTCTCGCCGACTGGAAGGCCGTAAAAGGCACACACATGTAAAACGACCACAGCGGAGGAAATTAAGATAGCATGAGCCTTTGCCTTAAATTATTCACAGAAAATCAAAACAATATCAGAACGACTCTGCTATTTGAACTCAGACCCTCCCAAATGCGAATCCAAAATTTAAACACTGTTTATCTGGTCCTCGGTGACCCAAGCTCGGTGGCGACCAATTGAGATTTTCCGCAAGTTTGAAAAGTGATTCGGTGCAGATGAGCCGCACTAGGTGGTGGAAAACTGTAATGAGATCAATTTACCTTACCTTACCTTACCTTCTGCAGAATGAAGATAAACTAATTACACAACACTCAGTGTTTTATAGTCTTTACAATGTGAAAAATCTGTTACCAAGGACACGATTCTTTAATTGAATCCAGTTTTTTTTTAAATGCTAGATCTAACTGCTCATGTTTCTAAACATAAAATTTTCATCGACAAAATGTTTTTCTTGGGTGCAACATTGTGTGAAATACTGCGTGGGACTTCCAAATGATTTCGAACGTCCAGTCACGAGCTGGTAGCACGAAAGCGACACTCTAAACGATTATCACGTACATTTGCCCACGCCTGTCTTTGTCTGTTTCTGGCTTACGTGTCCGGGTGCCATGTTTACAGTTCTTTATACTCCTTATCGCAATGTCGCTAGGCTGGCATCTTAGCAAAAAAAGTAGGAAAGGGCCAAAAGGTTTGTTACATAAATTTTCCCAAGATTTGTTACATAATGCGTGCTGAACTATTACCATATCTGCAAGTGAATGCTTATCTAAAATACGGCACGAAAATTCCGTTACGTAAAATGTTTAAATTTAAATGAAGCGGAATACTCGCATGTTGCAAGAATTACGTAGTTAAAGGATGGTTTCTAGAAAGAGATTGAATGTTTCCATTGTTTGCTTAGTGCATGTTTGTTTTTACATTAATTATAATATTTACTTGAAAGATAACCAACATTCTTTCATCGAACTCAATGCAGTCCATTTTTAACGCAGTAAATACGAGTAATATTTATTGATTGTATTCATACGTTTTATCTTGGAAAGCCTACTGTGTTCATTTTAACTTCTGTGGTTGTGTTGTCAGAGTACCTGTTTGAATTCATCACTGTGTTCGCATGTGCGTTGCTGTATTGTCGATGTTTTATGTCAGTCACTGTGTTGTCCAAAGTTATTGTTTTTCTTTTTCAACTGTCTCGCCACTGTGTTTGCATATGTTGTGATATTGTTCTAAATAAATCATTTCACGGTATTCTTTGTGCTGTCTTTGTATTTAATAAATATTTGACATCGACTTATTTTAGCTTGTTTTCTTTGTGTTTGTGTATGTATTCATTTTTCTTTTTCCGTTTTTTGGTCTTTCTCTATGACGTACAGTGCAAACAACCAATGGCATATTTTCAAAATAATTATTAAAATTATACTGTTTTGATATTCTGCTCCTCCAGACAGGGAGAATATTTGATCTCTTAATAAAAAACACACATATATATGTATATGTATTGAGGGCTGATCGCGCATTGCCGGTGATTTCGAGATGTTAACTATGGGCGCCACCACGTGGAAGGGCACGTGGAGCCGGCGGAGTCTCTCACTCAGGGCGTGACGTAGCCCAAGTGGGGACGAGTTACCAGCCCTTTCTATCCTAGCTACCCAGACCTGGCCCGCTCTAGGCGTCGGGCACGCCACACTCCTAGACTCACTCACCACGTGATTAAATAAGTACTCACTTTATATTTATTCTCCAGATTTAATCTCACTAACACGTCTCTCTACACGCCCGTTACACGTTACACATTACACGGTTAAAAAGCCTGAGGCACGAATCGGTTTAGGTGAAGGCATGGTCCACACACGTGGCCATGCTGCAAAGTATACTTATTACACGGTGATGAAAAAACTCGACTGAGACAATTAATTAATTAAACAGCCCGCTGGCCGAGAGCTGCCCCGAGGATGACGAGCGAAAGAGATTCAGAAATACTTAACGAGACAGAATTACTTGGTCAGTGCAGAACAAAGGTTGAAGTCCCCGGGGTGCTGGCGCGTCTGCTCTCGGTCAGTGATGAAGATGGACTGGGCTGAGCTCATCGCTCGCAGGTGGCAACATGGCGCCCTTCGCGCCAACACAATTACCGTTACTATATTCTACGACTCCGTGCCCCGGCGAAAGTTGAGTAAATTACAGATAAACATTAAAAATATATAAAAATTACTGACAATGGAAAGTTTGTTACTATTTACTTATTTAATGATAATTCATATAAAAGCATTCCTATCCTCGTCCAAGTCCGTGCCTGTTCGGGTCCGCCCGGGCAACGTCTATAGTTATTTAAGGTAACCTATTTAAATTACAGAAAACACAAGTAAATTGCACAACACTGGGGCAAAGACGAATGAAAACAAAAAGGGTTTACAAATAATATTAAAACGTAGCAAATTAGGGGTGCGGCGCACTGCAGCTAAGCGCCCTCTTGCCGGGCTAGACACACACGCACACACGCACGCACGAGCGGGAGGTTTGAACTGAAACGGTGGTTGGGCGGTGCCATATCGGGCTCAAAGGGGCCGCAGGCCCGGACGACGTCAATTGCCCCCTCCGAAAGTAGGCCGATATGACAGCGCCGTTTGACAGATGGTTGGGGGGCGTTGCCTGTGGTGTTTACGTCGCGCACTCCCACGTGGCAATGTTGATGTTTATGTTTGTGCGGGCAGGTGGCAATGTTGACATGACGGACGGACAAGCAATGTTTACACGATGGAAGGGCGAGCAATGTTTACATGATGGCGGCGAGCAATGTTTACAAAATGACAGTTGAGCAATATTTACACTATGGAGGACGATACACACGGACAGAATGGGCGCTGGCTGACTAACCTTGTGGGTGGTGACCCACCAGTTGTCCCGAGCCCCAAATCTGCGTCAGCTGCGGCTGCGGCGGCTGCTGCGTGTGATAGCGTGGCGGTGGCCAGGGCGCTGGCCGGCAGGGACGGCGGCGGCCAAGGTCAGGCGGCTCGTGGCAGGCGGGCAGCAAGCGCGGGCGGCGCTCGGCACGGCCCGGCTCAGCCTCGCCGACAGGCGGGCGCTTCGCGGCCCGTCGTGACAGACGGGTGACAGGTGTCGAAGTCCGGGTGGTGGTCACGTTCGGTGGTGGGACGGTCGGGCGTCCCGGCGTCGTGGCGTCGACCTGCATCGCGACAGGCGGATGTAGGGAGCTCAGGCGACTCTTCACGGTGCGGCGTCCCAATGTTGCCAACTTGCGACATTTTTGTGGCGTCTCGGGCGGCAGGGCACTTGACCGGTGTTCCGGTACTGCGGCATTCGGCGTCGGAATCGGGCGTCGTGGCGTCTCGGTCGTTCCTGGCGTCGCGTCAGGTGGGCCTGTAGGCGGCGTCAGCGTCGGCGTCGCGCGCGTCCGTCTCTTTCGGTCCGGTTCATCCGTCTGTGCCTCGAAGCCAGGCGGGCACAGAGGAGCAAATCCAGGCGGCGGGGCGGCGCTCAGGCGTCTCGGCGTCATGGCCCTGGACATCGTGTCGCAAAGCGTCCTGTTTGCGACTGCGCACTCTGGTAGCGGTGACGACGGCCGGATGACGTCGAAGCCAGGTGGTGGCGACAAGGTGACACGAAGCGTCGGCGTCGAGTCTGGTGGCGTCCGTGGCGAGTCGTGTGGCGGAGACGATGCGGGTTTCGCCGGAAATGACCTTGGTGGCGTCGAGACGGCGGTTCGGTGCGGTGGCGAGGTCATTCCGGCGTCGGGAGGTGTCTCCGACACGAGGCGGGTGCTGGACGGCGTATCAGACTGCGGCGGGACGGTCGTTGTCGGGCGTCGCTCGGTTGGCTTCGGCGAGTCAGGCGTCATCATAGTCGGGATGAGTGGCGTCAGGTCGGCGAAACGAGGTCTTGCTGGCGATGATGCGTTAGGACCAGCGTCGGGAGACGTCAGGTCGACGAGAGGTGCCGAGGTTGGCGGCTCCAGGACAGGAGGTGGCGGAGGCGGAATTGTCGGCGTCGGGACGGCGAGCGTCGGCGTCGGGATAAGTGGCGTCGGGTCGACGAAACGCAGTGTGGCAGGCGGCGGCGGGATCGGACTTGTGTCGGGAGACGTCAAGTCGATGAGCATCGGCACGGCGGGCGTCGGGACGGCGGGCGTCGGCGTCGGGACGACGGGCGTGGGCGTCAGGACGACGGGCGTCTTTGTCAGAGCGGTAGGCGTCGGTAACGTAACACGTGGCGGTGCGGGTGACGTCAGGACGTACCTTCGTGGTGCTGGGGTCGGCGTCGTGCGTGAGGAGTCGGCTTGGTGCGGCGGTGACGTTCCGGCAACGGGCGGCGTCCTTGGCACGGGCTGCGTCGGCGAGTCGAGCAGCGTCTTTTCCGGCGTGGTTGGCGTCGGCGTGAGCGGAGTCGTTTTCGGCGTGGTTGGCGTCGGCGTGAGCGGCGTCTTTTTCGGCGTGAGTGGTGTCGGCGTGATCGGAGTCGGTGTCGGCGTGAGCGGCGTCGGCGTTTCGGGAAGCGTCGAGGCGTGTCGTGGAGGATTTTCCAGCGTCTCTGCCTCGTACTGCGCCTGGGTGGCTAGGTAGGCAGTGCACCGTGCGCACGTGAAGGTAAAAAACTTGCGCAGTACGGTCCATTCACGTTCGCCGATACAGCCACGATGCCACAGGCCGGCACATTCCTGGCAGCGGTATCCCTCGCTACTACCTCCGGGACACGACCTAGCTCCACATTTCGTCACGCCGTGTATGCGGTACTCCGTACAGTAGCCACACTCGTATCCGGCGGCGGTCCTGCCATGCAAGTCCCAACTCGGGCGGGGAAAGTAACACCCGATACACTCGTCCGGATACGGATACATGTCTACGCACGTGGTACTCTGCACACGAACAGTCCTCACGAACACATCAGCACTGTGTTACTTACTGCGCTCGGAGTCCGTTGTTTGTGCGCGGATTCCTGGAAGCGTGCGCTTGGCTGATCACGTGGCCGGCGCGCCAGAGTCCCGCTATGCGCTCCGCGGGAACAATAGTTCCGGCGCGAACTTTAGTTCCGCGCGCTCCGCGTAACAACCGCCTATCTCACACGCTCGTACAGGTCTGGTTTTCGCGGAAGATGTAACTCGCCCCACGTTCTTGGGCGCCATTTGAGGGCTGATCGCGCATTGCCGGTGATTTCGAGATGTTAACTATGGGCGCCACCACGTGGAAGGGCACGTGGACCCGGCGGAGTCTCTCACTCAGGGCGTGACGTAGCCCAAGTGGGGACGAGTTACCAGCCCTTTCTATCCTAGCTACCCAGACCTGGCCCGCTCTAGGCGTCGGGCACGCCACACTCCTAGACTCACTCACCACGTGATTAAATAAGTACTCACTTTATATTTATTCTCCAGATTTAATCTCACTAACACGTCTCTCTACACGCCCGTTACACGTTACACATTACACGGTTAAAAAGCCTGAGGCACGAATCGGTTTAGGTGAAGGCATGGTCCACACACGTGGCCATGCTGCAAAGTATACTTATTACACGGTGATGAAAAAACTCGACTGAGACAATTAATTAATTAAACAGCCCGCTGGCCGAGAGCTGCCCCGAGGATGACGAGCGAAAGAGATTCAGAAATACTTAATGAGACAGAATTACTTGGTCAGTGCAGAACAAAGGTTGAAGTCCCCGGGGTGCTGGCGCGTCTGCTCTCGGTCAGTGATGAAGATGGACTGGGCTGAGCTCATCGCTCGCAGGTGGCAACATGGCGCCCTTCGCGCCAACACAATTACCGTTACTATATTCTACGACTCCGTGCCCCGGCGAAAGTTGAGTAAATTACAGATAAACATTAAAAATATATAAAAATTACTGACAATGGAAAGTTTGTTACTATTTACTTATTTAATGATAATTCATATAAAAGCATTCCTATCCTCGTCCAAGTCCGTGCCTGTTCGGGTCCGCCCGGGCAACGTCTATAGTTATTTAAGGTAACCTATTTAAATTACAGAAAACACAAGTAAATTGCACAACACTGGGGCAAAGACGAATGAAAACAAAAAGGGTTTACAAATAATATTAAAACGTAGCAAATTAGGGGTGCGGCGCACTGCAGCTAAGCGCCCTCTTGCCGGGCTAGACACACACGCACACACGCACGCACGAGCGGGAGGTTTGAACTGAAACGGTGGTTGGGCGGTGCCATATCGGGCTCAAAGGGGCCGCAGGCCCGGACGACGTCAGTATATAAATCTCCAATTGCATCACTAATGCAATGCAAGCAATAATGGCAAATGTACGATTTTTGATCTCGCGCAAATGTTGCAGCCAATTAAATTTTCCTGAATGAAATTATTTCTTTCTGAAACTCGAGAATTAAATGTAAAAAAAACTTTTGCAATTTCATAAGCAAACTCGTAGTGGAATAAGTAGCAAGTTTGAGCCACCACTTAAGAGACCTGAGAATACTGATGGGCTCCGTGGTTTATTGTAAATTATAGCAAAATTCAGGCTTATAAAATAGCTTAAAGTATTTTAAAGCATTAAAAATTATTAAACACTAGTTTAATTCGCTATGCGTAAAGGTTTAATATACAATATTTTATCTATGTGTTTTAATTAATTTAATTTTATACAAGCGATTACTATTTTTACAATAAAGCTAAACTAAAATAAAGAGAAAAGAATGAAGTTTTAAAATTAACTTGACAGTTTCAGTGAATTTATGCCTTATTTGTATTTACTATACCAGCATTATTGGAAACTCTTGGGTTAAGTATAATTATAGATCTCAGACATGTGCAAATAAAAAAACCATACATTTTAGATTACAATTTTTCTTTTTTCCAACACGAATCTCAGTTCTCTGTTAAGTAGTAGTATAAAATTTGACAGAATTATTTAACATAAATAAAAAAGTATCACTAAAATAATGGTGAATTTTATTTTAATAGCTATGCCCCTCGTTTTGTCCACGTCTCAAATTTCTTTAATAAAGAAAAGTCACATTGAGATGAATTTTTACTAAGTCCAGAACATTATTTTTGAAACAAACTTCCATAAAAACTATCACACTGGATGAAGGCTGGAGAAGGTGGAATACTGGTGCATTTAGGCCCGTAATAAAATATATACTGTAAAAATAAATAATTTACAATAATTTTACTGTACGTAAGTTTTCGGCCTTTTCATAACGTGTGTGTTTTTTGAGAAGAGCTAATGAATTATGTTAGTTTAAGTTTAATTATTTTTTATTGGTCTGGGAGACTTTTTATTGCTGGAACCGTAGTCGAATTTTGGCAGCGAGACGGATCAATGTGCCTTCGGAAACGCTTTGCGCACGCGCCCCAGATCAAGACCAAAGTTTTGATGAGTAATATTTGTTCCCGTTAGGCAACACGGGTTATTGCACCACCGTCACTCGCACTTCTTGTCACTGAGACGCACAAGGTAAAGAGACGGTGCCAGTCCGTATTGTCGAGGTTCTAAATTAGCGCCCGCGCACGGAAATAGCATCGTGTTTATTTGACTGGCGCGCGGCGCGGCCTCGAACTTGCCTGGGGCGGTGTACGCGCGCTCGATGAGCTGTGCGAGACGGCGCAGTTGTCTCACGCGCCATAATCTTGGTACGCGCACCACGATCGAGCCTTGGGCATCACGGTACGCAAATTCATCACCATTTCACTTGAACCGAAGTAAAAAGTGAAAACTCAGCAAACAAAATTGTTTTAAGTTTATTACATAATGCGAGTTATTTGGACTTCAGCTTAGCAGTGAAGACAATGTAATTAAAACCTTTATGTCAACATAAGAATACACATCTTCTCTCAACTGATAAAGTTGGTTTGTCAGGGTTTCTGGGTTGATTTACTTCGGAAGAATGTATTTTTTTTTCATAATTATATTTATATTTATAAATATAAATATTCCTACGTACATGCCTTCTGATACATTAAGTGCGATAAAAAGATGCAAGCAAGGAATTGTAACAAGTGAAATGCCTGACATGAACTACAATCTACGCAAGAATTAACATCAATGAATAGACTCCGGAAAAAGTCGCAGATTCATATCGTGATGTACTATAATATAAACATGCGCTGAATCTAAAAAAAAAGATAAGCTTTTTTTTTTACCAATCAAAAACCCCCAGTAAATAAACATCCAGTCTCACGTCTCCCAGTTAACAGGTCAGTAGCCAATTAGCAGGTTACATTTAACATATTACGTAGATTATGGAGTCTACCATAGAGGTCACTGAACTCGCAAATTTTTCCAGTAGTCTACCTATGTTATACTTGGGTACAAGTATATTTCGCAAGATAACCTGATCGCTAGAGACCTGCAAAATTCGCGGATTCATTCGGTGATAGGCTAGAATTCAAACACATATACCTCTTAGAAAATTTTTCCATTGGCTTACTGTTCATTTGGACGAATCTCAACCAGTTATAATCCCTCAACCATAGAAGGATCGAATCACAGACAAACCAGCTGAGACGACTTACAAGTCGGCAGCCAATGAACTTGCGTTATTTGCCCGAGTGTACAGTGGTATGTGCAGTCTATCCTGAAGGCCATCGAAACCGCGTATTTTGCAGGTCTCTACTGATCGCTTATTAGACTGCAATAAGGTACGCCTGCACTCGCGACTTTTACTTTGCAATCGGCGGTCGTCTTCAAGAGAAGCAAGCCATTGCCCTATTTGGCCGGGCTATTCAGGACGCGCTTGCTTCCGCACTGGCAAGGGCGTAGGAACCCGGGGGGGGGGGGGACAGGGGGGACGTGTCCCCCTGAACTTTTTGGTTGGAGGGGACTGTCCCCCCCGCCCAACTTTCTAGACCGTGATATTTTTATTTTATAATATTTTTCTGCCCAACTTTATTTGTAATTTCTTCACTCATCAAATTTTATCTTAAGGAAACAATAATAATTTTAACATCGATGTATCCTATGGTTAGATAGAAAAACTGCTTAAAAAGTGCTATTTTGCACATTTAAAATCAAAATTTTCCGGTGGAGGACCCCCGGATCCCCCCGACCCCCCGTCTTAGTAAGAGGGTAATTGGTGTACATGACATCAAAATCATTATTTGTCCCCCCCAACTTTATGAACACAGCTACGCCAATGGCACTGGATGGCTTGAGTGGTGTGCTGAAAGTAGTCATGTGCCTGAACTAAACACAGACAACGCTATAAAGTGGTCTGGAAATCCTTTCGCTAAAAATACACGGCTTTGATATAAACGTACCATAATTAGACTGAGGTGTACCGTAGTTTCGGGGGAGGCACCAATGCAGCGCCGGGGGAGAGCGGCGGCGTGCCAGCCGCCAGTCAGTCACCCGGCATCACGCGCCGGCTACGATGGCGAGCTCGGCGCTGCCCCGGCTGAGCGCGCGCTACGTCGGCTGCCTGTGCGCCGAAGCCAGCAGGCTGCAGTGGGCGGGCGTCGCGAGGCGACACCGGTCGTCGCGCCAGCTCTCGCCGGCTCGCGCGCGCCTGCCGCAGGTGGGTGGCGCTATCTGTCGCGTGGGACCGTAACTGCTAGCGGGAGGTTCGGCTTACTAACTACTTGACTAATTGCTTAGCCGTGCAAAAACACTTAATGCTGTTTTCTAATAAAAATGAAAATGAATAGGGGATGCAAAATATCTGGTATTCCAAAAGATAAAGTGAATTAATTTCCACTGTTTTTTTTTTGCCTGAAAGTAACTTATGAATTACTTCTCACAATCATTATAGCCATGTTCAAATTATATTATGAAAGCTACTATCTAGCGGTTGTGTCCAAAACTACTTCAAAAAAAGCATGTCTCAGTCTCGGCAAGTGAGAGTTTCTCCTCCACGTGGGTGGCCGGCGCCCCAGCTGCCGCTGGAAGGGTGCTCGCTAAGGCCGGTCTAACACCATGCGTTTCTTCCGCAGAGTTTCTTGGATGAATATTCCCTCAGCTGCTTTTCCTAGATTGCATATCGAAGAGCTCTCAAGAATGCATTTAGTTCATTGATTCAAATCAAGCATGTAAACAATTTTCTAGAAGAAATCACAGTAGAAACTTGCAACCGCATAGCGCGACGACACCCGCCTAACGCGTCATGCCCGAGTGGCGTAGGTGGTGGGTTGGATCTCAAAACTCGTTTTGGCTAACATTCACGAGCACTGAGTCAGTTACCAAGCAGTTTGGAGCCCACTATAATCTTGGAGGTCCCTTCGCCTTAAGGCAGCGCCTACCCAGGCACACTTGCGGTGTGCAGAGCTTCAGGAGACACCACGTGGTTTGAAAACTGTTCTAGATATCTTAATAGCGTTGTTTACGAAAGCACTCAAGAATACTCTGAGAGCGGATTAGTAGTCCTGTCCCCGTATTTATTTTTAAACTGTATTTTTAGAAGAATGAAAATAGCGAAAAACGTGTCTTTTTAAAATAATTTATATGCATGGAAATTCCGGTACAGTTTATTGAAATCACTCAATGGACTTACAATACTACTTTATCTTAATTTCTCCGCCACATAATATCATAGTTGCCCTATGCACGACGTGAAGACAGCGCGCCAGTCCAGAGCCTTGCGTTTGGAGGCGATGCGGTCCTAGAAGCACAAGCGAGCGTTGCCCTTATAATCGCAGATGCACTCCTAACCAGGACCGCACGACGTTAAAACCCTATCAGAGTCAAGGAGGCTTCTCCTCTGGGGTTAGATTTTTGGCGGGATCAAACCCAGATTCATGCGAGTGGCAAACATGGCGCATGTTGCCATGAACCGGTGGGTTTCCTCGTGGTACTCCCGTTCCACCTACCGTTCAGTCAGTGCTCCATTCTGATAGCATCGTCCCTCGCCGGCTTTTGATGGCGTCGAAGTCGCATATCCGCAAATCTCTCGTACATTCTTGTTTTTACCACGGCCAAGGGCGGTGGACGGCCATCGTCGCCCGGCAGCTCTGCAGAGCCCCTGGACCACGAGGTTGTCGACAACGACGCAGCGCACCTTGCATGAGCAACAGGTCTCGGCGAGACCACAGCTGCGCACTGGCTCGAAGCTCGGGTCGCCGAGGTTCACCCGATCCTTAAATATTGCGGAAAACATTGTGGCTGATGAAAGTTTTTTAAGGACTATTCATAAGTGGGTAGTTATCTAGCAGAGGAGCGCATTCTAATAAAAGCAAACCAAAATTAAAAAATGAATTTCTGTACTTCTTTACAAATTTTATATTTATTCAGTAAAACGGCATTGCAATATTTCAAGTTCTTTACCAGAAATTTACCTTTTTAATGGATGATTAGGTTAGGTTTGGATACAATGAAAATTTTATAAATTTGTGTGAACGGTCTGTTAGGTTATAGGTTCACTACAATTAAAATACTGTAAAAAAACGTGTGAACGATTTGTTCACAATAATAAGGTGTTCGTTGCGAATTAAAACGTTTATTAATGTCACTGACCTTATCCAATTAACCTATACATTTTTTGCAAGAATCAGCCACGCGTGTGAAAAATAACCTAGGAAACATACATAATGCAATCAAACTAACATCACTAATACGAAATACGAAGAGACATTAAATAACTGACCTTCGCAACGACTACAGCCGCTCACAACATTCGAACGTTTAGATTCAGATGTTCAACTTGACAGGTATAATATAATAACGGAAGTAGTATAGAAAAGGGGTTCCGGAAACAGGCTTCAGGCTGAGGTGCCGAGGTGCCGACCGTCATCTTGGATTGTGACGTCACGGCGGCCATCTTGGATGGATGTGACCCTGACCTTTGACCTTGACCTTGAATTTGACCTTCAAAATGTGTCAAAATTGGGCAAAATTTGCCCAAAATTCCTCAAAATTTCCATTTTTGTGGAAAAAAATTCTACCAAAAAATCTGAAAAAATTAAAAAAATAAAAAATTTCTCTTTTCGAGGGAAAAATTCCCGTTTCGAGGGAAAATTTCCCGTTTTTAGACCTTAAAAATCCCGGTGGCTAGAAATGTCCTAGAAGAGGCTTAAGCATCCTTAACTCAAGCCTCAATTAAGACTCTATCAGGTTGTGACCTTGACCTTTGACCTTGACCTTGACCCCGACGGCCATTTTGGATCCGCCATCTTGGATCCGCCATTTTGGATGACGTCATTTTGTTTTCTCGAACATTCCGGCGATGTGTTATCCGCCATTTTGAATGATGACGTCACCGTTGCATTTTCCGTTACGGCCGCCGTCTTTAACTTTTTTATTTATTATCCGTTTTTATTGAATTTGTTTTTAAAAATTATAAAAAAACTCAAATAAAAAAATTTTAATAAAATATTTATAAAAACATACATTAACGACACGAAGCTCGGAGTCCTCGGTTCGAACCCGACGAGTGCAAAAAAATAAAAATGACGACCGATCCTTCCTCAATGGTGACTGCAGGCAGACTGCTCCCCCCACCACTTTTTATCATTCAAATATATATCGTCAGGTAACATGACGTCATGTCCGCCATCTTGTCTTCGATGCTGGAGACCGCCATCTTGTTTTCGTCGGCGAGAGTGCGCTGATGACATGTTAGTTTAGTTCTTATCCGCTAGAGTGCAGTAATCAATTATTGCTGTGACACCCGCCATCTTGTCATTTGGCCGCCATCTGGGAATCGTGTAATTTTTTAGCTAGGAATTTGGGAAAAATTCCAAAATTCATTAAATAAATCACTCATTAATTTACCTATTGAATAGTTACTTGGTTCGATCTAGGATGATGCAAAAAATTTAAATATAACATCAATTTAACATAATAGTAACAGGTTCGAGTAATTAAACACCGCAAGTTCTTTTACAAACATAATATTTATTACATAATTTCTATTCTACTACAGGATCACTTACGAAAGCTAGCAAATTTATAATAATTTAGTTCCGCAGCGGTGTGAATTGAATAATTCTTAGCTCTAATCGGTTTATACTAGACAGAGTCCAGCCAGAACCTTTACAGACATATCCCCTCCTCTTCTTGACAGAGTTTCTGGATACCGTTTTTAACAGTTTGCTTCACATCGTTAGAACTGTAAATTACTGCAGCCGATGTCTTGAATGCACATTTCTTCACTTCGTCATCGAACGGATATGGCTTTCCATATATACAGTCCAACCACAAGTTATATTTCAAAGGTCCGTTTGTTGCTACATCATCAGTAAGCTGATTGATTATCTTCTGTCTGATATCGTCAAGAAAATTACAAATGTCTTTCGACTCACCGAACGTATTTAGATAATAGTAGTCTTTCAACGTTCCACGAAATGCAGACTGCGCCAAGTAGAAGCCATTATCGTTCACTTGTAATGCTCCGAACACAGTCTTAGGTTTAGTTCCATGTTCAGACGTCATACCAATCGGTTGCTGGGCATCTGTTTTCTTGCTTGTACGCTCACGAGCCTTCAACCTAAACCGAGGAGTCGAAATGTCGGCAGGTAGTTCAGCAGGAGCACGGACTTCACCTTTACAGTTTTTCGCATGTCGTCGCAAATTATCAATTCGAGTAAACCATTCATGACACTCATCACAGCGAAACTTCATGCGAGAAGGATTCTTCTTGCATTTGCTCCTCTCATGTCTTCGTGCATCATGAGCAAATGCGAACGTCATATCACAGTAGCTGCAAGGATACCGGGGTGATGAAGACGAACCTTTCAGACCCGATCCAGATACTGACGTTGCAGCAGTTGCACCATCTCCAGACATACTCTTATGCACATCAATGCACCGTTGTTGTATAGAAACCTTTACTTTCTGCCGAACAGCAGGACCTTTGCATCTCTTCATGTGCGTTTTCATATTATCTTGTCTTGCAAATTGCCTGTGACATTTCTTACAACCAATCATTTTGCGATAAAGGTTCTTGGCACATTCTCTATTCTCATGTCGTCGAGCATTGCTGTTGTTTGAGAAAATCTTGTCGCAGTAACAGCACCGGTGTTCGCTAGTTGTTGAATCATCACCCATTGAAGTCTCCATTGATGGCGAAACAGCATCCGTTGAGGTTTCCTGTACAGCCAGCACTACCAGCATTAAAGTCTCTTCTGCTGGTGGTATCACATCTGTTGAAATCTCCTCCAATGTTGACGTCGTCGTTGTCAACGGGATCTGCACCTTCTCCATCATAGCTGTCGTCAAGGTTCCCGTAGTCGACGGTACAACCTCCATCGAGTTCGAAGTTAAAGATGGTAAAGATGCCATCGAGGTCTCAAGAACAGCTAATTGACACGACTTATGCACCAGAAGAAACAAACTAGACGATCCTTACACCGCCGACGTCAGTAACAAACTGAGCGACCTGCTGTCTAGGACTCGCTTATATACATGCACCGTATGGAATAATACGCTAGTCAAATCAAAAACCATTTACAATAATACTAGAGTCAAAACAACATTAAAAATAGAAGGACCATCAACGAAAAGGCAGCACATTTGGAAGCACCGACAACGAAAAGGCAGCACATTTGGAAGCACCGACAACGAAAAGGCAGCACATTTGGAAGCACCGACACCGAAAAGGCAGCACATTTGGAAGCACCGACAACGAAAAGGCAGCACATTTGGAAGCACCAACAACGAAAAGGCAGCACATTTGGAAGCACCGACAACGAAAAGGCAGCACATTTGGAAGCACCGACGACTAAAAGGCAGCACATTTGGAAGCACCGACAACGAAAAGGCAGCACATTTGGAAGCACCGACAACGAAAAGGCAGCACATTTGGAAGCACCGACAACGAAAAGGCAGCACATTTGGAAGCACCGACAATGACTGTAGGAGCCAATGACTGTAGGAGCCAATGACTGAAAGGAATCAATGAATAATGGAGCCAATGAATATTGGAGCCAATGAATATTGGAGCCAATGACAAATGTGTGGCCTTTTTGATGATGGTGCTGCCTTTTCGTTGTCGGTGCTTCCAAATGCGCTGCCTTTTAGTCGTCGGTGCTTCCAAATGTGCTGCCTTTTCGTTGTCGGTGCTTCCAAATGTGCTGCCTTATCGTTGTCGGTGCTTCCAAATGTGCTGCATTTTCGTTGTCGGTGCTTCCAAATGTGCTGCCTTTTCGGTGTCGGTGCTTCCAAATGTGCTGCCTTTTCGTTGTCGGTGCTTCCAAATGTGCTGCCTTTTCGTTGTCGGTGCTTCCAAATGTGCTGCCTTTTCGTTGTCGGTGCTTCCAAATGTGCTGCCTTTTCGTTTATGGTCCTTCTATTTTTAATGTTGTTTTGACTCTAGTATTATTGTAAATGGTTTTTGATTTGACTAGCGTATTATTCCATACGGTGCATGTATATAAGCGAGTCCTAGACAGCAGGTCGCTCAGTTTGTTACTGACGTCGGCGGTGTAAGGATCGTCTAGTTTGTTTCTTCTGGTGCATAAGTCGTGTCAATTAGCTGTTCTTGAGACCTCGATGGCATCTTTACCGTCTTTAACTTCGAACTCGATGGAGGTTGTACCGTCGACTACGGGAACCTTGACGACAGCTATGATGGAGAAGGTGCAGATCCCGTTGACAACGACGACGTCAACATTGGAGGAGATTTCAACAGATGTGATACCACCAGCAGAAGAGACTTAAATGCCGGTAGTGCTGGCTGTACAGGAAACCTCAACGGATGCTGTTTCGCCATCAATGGAGACTTCAATGGGTGATGATTCAACAACTAGCGAACACCGGTGCTGTTACTGCGACAAGATTTTCTCAAACAACAGCAATGCTCGACGACATGAGAATAGAGAATGTGCCAAGAACCTTTATCGCAAAATGATTGGTTGTAAGAAATGTCACAGGCAATTTGCAAGACAAGATAATATGAAAACGCACATGAAGAGATGCAAAGGTCCTGCTGTTCGGCAGAAAGTAAAGGTTTCTATACAACAACGGTGCATTGATGTGCATAAGAGTATGTCTGGAGATGGTGCAACTGCTGCAACGTCAGTATCTGGATCGGGTCTGAAAGGTTCGTCTTCATCACCCCGGTATCCTTGCAGCTACTGTGATATGACGTTCGCATTTGCTCATGATGCACGAAGACATGAGAGGAGCAAATGCAAGAAGAATCCTTCTCGCATGAAGTTTCGCTGTGATGAGTGTCATGAATGGTTTACTCGAATTGATAATTTGCGACGACATGCGAAAAACTGTAAAGGTGAAGTCCGTGCTCCTGCTGAACTACCTGCCGACATTTCGACTCCTCGGTTTAGGTTGAAGGCTCGTGAGCGTACAAGCAAGAAAACAGATGCCCAGCAACCGATTGGTATGACGTCTGAACATGGAACTAAACCTAAGACTGTGTTCGGAGCATTACAAGTGAACGATAATGGCTTCTACTTGGCGCAGTCTGCATTTCGTGGAACGTTGAAAGACTACTATTATCTAAATACGTTCGGTGAGTCGAAAGACATTTGTAATTTTCTTGACGATATCAGACAGAAGATAATCAATCAGCTTACTGATGATGTAGCAACAAACGGACCTTTGAAATATAACTTGTGGTTGGACTGTATATATGGAAAGCCATATCCGTTCGATGACGAAGTGAAGAAGTGTGCATTCAAGACATCGGCTGCAGTAATTTACAGTTCTAACGATGTGAAGCAAACTGTTAAAAACGGTATCCAGAAACTCTGTCAAGAAGAGGAGGACTATGTCTGTAAAGGTTCTGGCTGGACTCTGTCTAGTATAAACCGATTAGAGCTAAGAATTAGTCATTTCACACCGCTGCGGAACTAAATTATTATAAATTTGCTAGCTTTCGTAAGTGATCCTGTAGTAGAATAGAAATTATGTAATAAATATTATGTTTGTAAAAGAACTTGCGGTGTTTAATTACTCGAACCTGTTACTATTATGTTAAATTGATGTTATATTTAAATTTTTTGCATCATCCTAGATCGAACCAAGTAACTATTCAATAGGTAAATTAATGAGTGATTTATTTAATGAATTTTGGAATTTTTCCCAAATTCCTAGCTAAAAAATTACACGATTCCCAGATGGCGGCCAAATGACAAGATGGCGGGTGTCACAGCAATAATTGATTACTGCACTCTAGCGGATAAGAACTAAACTAACATGTCATCAGCGCACTCTCGCCGACGAAAACAAGATGGCGGTCTCCAGCATCGAAGACAAGATGGCGGACATGACGTCATGTTACCTGACGATATATATGAATGATAAAAAGTGGTGGGGGGAGCAGTCTGCCTGCAGTCACCATTGAGGAAGGATCGGTCGTCATTTTTATTTTTTTGCACTCGTCGGGTTCGAACCGAGGACTCCGAGCTTCGTGTCGTTAATGTATGTTTTTATAAATATTTTATTAAAATTTTATTATTTGAATTTTTTTATAATTTTTAAAAAAAATTCAATAAAAACGGATAATAAATAAAAAAGTTAAAGACGGCGGCCGTAACGGAAAATGCAACGGTGACGTCATCATTCAAAATGGCGGATAACATATCGCCGGAATGTTCGAGAAAACAAAATGACGTCATCCAAAATGGCGGATCCAAGATGGCGGATCCAAAATGGCCGTCGGGGTCAAGGTCAAGGTCAAAGGTTAAGGTCACAACCTGATAGCGTCTTAACTGAGGCTTGAGTTAAGGATGCTTAAGCCTCTTCTAGGACATTTCTAGCCACCGGGATTTTTAAGGTCTAAAAACGGGAAATTTTCCCTCGAAACGGGAATTTTTCCCTCGAAAAGAGAAATTTTTTATTTTTTTAATTTTTTCAGATTTTTTGGTAGAATTTTTTTCCACAAAAATGGAAATTTTGAGGAATTTTGGGCAAATTTTGCCCAATTTTGACACATTTTGAAGGTCAAATTCAAGGTCAAGGTCAAAGGTCAGGGTCACATCCATCCAAGATGGCCACCGTGACGTCACAATCCAAGATGACGGTCGGCACCTCGGCACCTCAGCCTGAAGCCTGTTTCCGGAACCCCTTTTCTATACTACTAACGGACATGTTCCTTGAAAAAGATTCTGTCTCGGGTAATGAAATTGTACCAATAAAAATACCTTTGCGGGTTTACAGAACGATTAGATAAAATCTCTATACGTACAAAAATGCATTTTAGGATTTTTATTTGTTCCTTTCAGGTCGTTACTCTCATAAATAATTACCCATATTATTATAGGTTGGTTCCTCCGGAAACCGGGTGCAGGGTGTGGTGTCTGTGTCGGAGTCCGCCATCTTAAATTCTGACATCACGGCGGCCATCGTGGTGTCAATTTTCCTAAAAATCCCATAAAAATGACTCAAAATTCCTTAAATTTCCTAGAAATTTCCATTTTTCGAGGGAAAAAAAATCCCGTTTTGAGGAAAAATTTCAAGTTTTATTTCTCAAAAATTCAAAAATTCGAAATACGGAATGCCTCAAAAAACTTTTGTCTTAGAAAAAACGAACATTCAAAAAGTGGCTTAAGATTCATAGAAGCAAGACGTCCTAAACTGCCGAGGTTATGACCTAAACTTTTACTGTAAACATGAATTTTTTAAAATTTTTAACCAATAAATTCCGAAAAAAGTTCCTAAAAATATATTAAAAAAATTGTTTAGTTAATAAATCCATCCCAGTCCTCGGTTAGATTACTACGAGGTAAACATGTAATATATTAATAAAAAATAAAAAAATTATTTTATTTAAATTTACATAAAACCTTTGCTTATGTCACACCCGCTATCTATGATACCAATACCATTCACTACATTGTCGGCCATCTTGGCCGACATCTTGAAAACAATTAATCTTTAAGCAAGAAAATAAGGAAAAAATTAAAAAATTAATGAAAAATTTCATTTGATTACAATTTTGATAAAAAAAGTCGTACTTATGTCACGGAGTCTTCGATTCGAACACGGCGAGGTCAATCGATTAAAATTGGTGACGGATACTTCCTCCACAGAATCCACCGGCTGACTGACCTCCTACCACTAATTAAAAGGCAGATGTTACATCAGCCAGTGTGATGTAATGGCGCCATCTTGTTTTCGTCTGTCAGAAGCCGCCATATTGGATCCGACATATTGTTTTCGTCTGTTATAGGGTGCTATCGCCATATTAGGTTAATGTTTACCCATTAGAGAGCAGGAATCATTTATTTCCCGAACGTTCGCCATCTTGTCGGGCGTCTTCACCACCATCTTGGAAATCAGTAATTTTGAAGTTAGGAATTTGGAAAAAAATCCAAAATTCATAAAAAAAAATTGCCTGTTAAAAATGATGGATTCGATCGACTCTGTTCAATCCTTGACTTATGGAAAAGATGGTTTAACTAAAATTATCAAAACAAAATTACAAGTGTAATTAATAAAAAAACACAAAATCACAAAGAAAAAATATTGTGTAAATTCTACTCTATTCTAAGAACACTTGTGAAAGATAGATATCTCATAACGATTTAGTTCTGCATTGGTTTAAACTAAATAATTCTCAGCTCCAATCAGTTTACTGAACACGGAGATCAGCAAGATCCTTTACTGACATAGGCCTAGTCTTCATCTTCACGACAGTTTCTCGATAATGTGTTTAATAGACTCTTCAACGTCGTGTGACATGTAAATAGCAGTGTTCATAGTCTTGAAAGCGCACTTCTTTTCTTGGTCCTCAAACGGACACGGTTTTCCATATACGCAACTCAACTACAAGTTATGTTTTAAAGGTTCGTACATTGCTACTTTTCAGTAAGCTGATTGATAATGTTCTGCTTGATACATAAAGAAAAGTAGCTACAAAGGTCTTTCAACTCATTAAGTGTATTTAAATAGTAGTAGTCTTTCAGCATTCCTCGAAAAGCAGAATTCACCAAGTGGAAATCACTATAATTTACCACTGAGCACAGTCTTGTGTTAAGTTTCATGCCCATGCGTCATCGCAAACGCTTGCTGCCCATCTGCTTGTGAGCTAATACGCATACGAGTCACCATTGGATTTTGAAGATTAGATGTCCCAACGTATCTCTGATATCAAAAATATCCTAACCTACCGGCTTGCGTGGTGGGGGTGGCCATCCAGAAGGGTAGAAAATAGAATATATATACGAGTGCGTCAGGTATTCATATATTCGGAGGGGATGTTAAGTGAACCCTAAAAATACTCCCATTCAAAATACTGACGATTCGGAAGTGACGCAAGCTCGTAACAAATTTTTTAAAATGCAAAAAAACATTAACACATCGCCATATTGAAATACTCAAGCGTGTCAGATTTTTATACAGATGGTTCAGCTTGATTTTCCAGTCGTGCTAGCCTAAAATCTGACGATTATTTGGAGGGGAATTCTTAATCTGACTGCTAGAAATTTTTTAATGATTTTTTTCTTTTCAGTAACCATGAAATGTGACAAATAAAAGCACGAAAAACTAAGTAGATATTAATAATTTATTTTAAAAAATTTTAAATAAAATATTATTGTTGAAAAAAAATATATATAATTTTTTTTTTCAATCGTCATCGTCATCCGAGGAATTATCGTCGTACTGCAAATCTACTGATTCAATTGGGTCGTCGATATTAACTGCGGTTTCCATATTTGTAACAAGAAATCGTTATAACACTTAACAATATTTTATTTATTCTTTGAAAAGCGTTTTATTAAAGTATTGAAAAGAAATATACCTAAATCAAAAGTATCTCCTAGAATAAATGGTGTTATGACAACATCTTCACAGGATTCTGGTAGGTGATTACCATCGAACCAGGGGCGAGAGAGTCAGAGATAGGGAAAAAGTGAAAGTGAAAGAGAGGCGTGGAGTGGGGCTCTAATGAATTACACACATGTGTCCTGACATTTATTGACCCTTAGATTAAACTATATATAATTATTCAGTGAGTAGACTCACTATTGATTAATATGTGTCTGACCATGTGCCTGACCACGTCCTGCGGCGCAAATAAGCAACATTGGACTAGCCGATGATTGACATGCCCAGGCTGGCAGCACAATGAGTCGGCACACACGACCGCGGCAGCTGGGGAAACCTGGGCGTTGCGGTCGTATAATTATAATATAATTATTACTCAACTATTCGGCTGGCTGGCAGCCTGGCGGGAAACGACTAAAGTCGCCCTCAAAACAACCAGTGCCACCAAAACCAAATGCGGACAAAATGTCCAAGCTCCCGCCCATTTGCATAGTAGCCTTTCTACTCTGTCCAACTCTTCTTCCAGAACCATCCTTCTGTTCCTGTAACCAACCTGCTTGTAATTAATGCATGAAATTTTGCATCCCGCATGTCAGTGCACAGGGTTTTCCCTGTGTCTATGCAGGTTTTACCTGGGCCCAACTTATCTAGTTTTAACTTAGAATAGTCAGTGAGGGGAGTTAGTCATGGCTAAAACTTTGCCATGGCTGGCCAATCCCCTCCTAGCATATGATGCATGCTTCCTCTCCTGCATGGTTCATAACCTGTATGCCTATAGCGTATAGGCTTCGGCCTGAGACGCACTTAGAGTCTTCCCTACCCAGACCCCTCCCAAACACACTTAGTTATTAGTTAGGTTAGGAAAAAAAACTAAAAAAAACTAAAGGGCGTCAGTCATGGCTAAAACGGTGCCATGGCTGGCCAATAAACCCCAATAAGCACATGATGCACGCGCCCTTTTCTGCATGGTTTATACCCCGCATGGTAGAGTGTGTAGGTTTCGCCCTGAGACACGATTAGGTCTTCCCCTAACCTGGACACCCCCTTACACACTCTGATTTACTTAGGCCAGGAAAAAAAACAACAATGTTTCACGAAAACGCTGCATTAAAATTTGGCCTCGAAATTTCACTCCATCGCGCCCAAAGAAGTTTCACTTCAAAAATACATGGAAAATAACTAACCAACATTATAAAGGCATTCATTCACCTCTTGGTATTTCTTTTTGTCGAGCAGTCATTTGTGTCCAATGGCATTTCTAAATGTTCTTTCTATAACTAAAAAAAAAATGGTTGTATGTAAAGTCGGTTTACGGTCGATAGTTTAACGTGACAACGTCATAACAAAACATTGATGAAATGATTGCATACTTTTATGAATAAAATTGAATCATTTTTATTTTAATAATAAAAGAATAAATACTTGAAATTATACTAGTAATCAAATTTTTAAAATGCAAGAATAATTAACCTGTATTGCCGAAATTGTTGTTGTAATAAGCAATGAAAACGACATTAACTTTTCACTTCACTTTATAAACAGTCGACGAAACAGTTCACGTGTAGATGACTTGTAATTAATTTTAAAAACTGGCGTTTAGCTATAAAGTTTAAATATAATTATGAACAAGTTTTCATATAAATAAACTGTAATCAAATATCTAACATAACCTATTATTACTGCACTCGTCGACAGATGCTACTTTTTTTAATAATAAAAGAATAAATACTTGAAATTATACTAGTATTCAGATTAAATTTCTTACGTACATTTGACGCAGAAATTATTTCAT
Organism: Bacillus rossius redtenbacheri; assembly: GCF_032445375.1. Classification (NCBI taxonomy): domain Eukaryota; kingdom Metazoa; phylum Arthropoda; class Insecta; order Phasmatodea; family Bacillidae; genus Bacillus; species Bacillus rossius. The sequence goes on along the minus strand of NC_086331.1, from coordinate 91,463,273 downwards.
ATTACACATTTATAAACAAAGTTTTAAGTTTTCACTTCTGTCGGTGCGGCGCAAGCGTACAATGAGCGTAACGGGACACAGCGTAACGGAACAATGTGCGTAACGGGACACAGCGTAACGGAACAATGTGCGTAACGGGACACTTTTTCGTGCGTGTAGCCGGCGTTCATCGATTTATTAGACGTTGTCACGTCAAAAACACTCCTCTATTTTGTTAAAGTAAAATTTTGCATTATAGTTACTTAAAATAATGTTAAAATGTTTAATTAGAAAGTTAGTGTAATAATTCCACTTTACCCTTATTATAACTCACACAAGAAAGGAATAAAGGTGACACCAACAAGCAAATATACTGTAACATCGCCAGTAATATAGGTCACATAACTGGCCTACAGACTTTGGGCGCAGTGATAAATCACTTGACTTACATTTGGGACGGTCTGAGTTCAATTGCCACGGCAGACATCCTATTTTTTTTCTCACCAAAGTTTCTCTAAATCACGACAGGAAATGCTAGGATTATTTATTTGAAATATTTAATGGCCGATTCCTCGTACAATTTGAATTCATCTGCCTGGTGCTGAGTGTGTTCGCTTCCATTGGCATCGCTGTGAACGATACATAATACCTAAATATATATATATATATAAAATGTCCCCTATGGCCGTTAAACAGATTCATTTTAAGAGCGGACAAATAAAAATTAATTGGGATTTTACCAAATGCGAAATGGCGTGACATTGTATTATTTTGGTGGGAAAATATGTTGCAAATAGACAAGTTTAGGAACATCCACGTTATTCCCTGTTACTTCAAACACCTTTAAGGCTATTCACGCTCACTCGATGGAAAATGCTTGGTTAAAGATTGACTGTTAAATTTCTTGTTTTCCTCACTGAAAGGACTCGCTATTTTTGTCGGCTTTATTAATAGCATTTCAAGGGAACCTCCTGCTAACCACGCAACGATGTCGTAGAATGTTTGAAACACATTTTTGACCGGAAATAGGTTTAATATATCCATAATAAATTCATGAAAATAAAAAAAAATATTTCTAGATTTCGCTGGATACCTACTTTCAAGACATTTATCTCTGATAATCATTGATGTGAAACCCTTCCACAAGGCTAAATTGGGAATTTTCAAACTACTGTAACTTTAAATCCATAGGAATCAGAATCGAAATATGTTAAAAACCTTCCATCGATAAACCTATAGTGCCCTCGCCTACCACCCTTCGCCTAGAGGCGACTGGGCAGTTGATACGTGTGCGTTTGTATCCCTTAGTGGTTCTTTTCAACTGTGGAAGTAATTTGTAATTTTTAAAAATAAGCATTTTAGACCTTGACTCAAAACTTTGAAGGTATATAATGTCTCTAAACACCACTGTAAAAGCAGTCATATCATGCACTATTCACCACCATAAACATATATTCTGAAGGCACGCATAGCTGAGTTATAAGTTAGTGTGTGCATGCGATTCACCAAGAGATCATTCGCTGTATCACTTCGCCTCACACACACACACACACACATATGTCAAATCTTGCCGATTTTCAAGCAAACATTTTAAATTAATTGTACATGAAATATACTAGAAAATGTTTAATGTAACATTAAAAACAATAAATCTTAAGATATTCCTGCTTCTATGAACTCACGTTCATCATCTAGGCTACACATTTGGACGCATATTTAACAAAAATAATATAGGACACATTGGTTGCACATTCAACAAAAAAGATGAACATTGGGACGCAAATTATTTATCTTTGGAAAAACATTTGTACTCACATTACACTAAAAGGACACAAATTTGTACGCACATCCAACGAAAAGGACGCACATTTGAACGCACATTCAAACAAAAAAAATGACGTAAAATTGGAAGCACATTTAAAAAAAAAACGCAAATTAAACGAAATAGGTGTACAGTTTGAAGCACATTCATCTGAAAGGACGCACATTTGGACACACATTCTTTCAAAAGGACGTATATTTAACCGCATATTCAAATAAAAGGACGAATAATTGGACGCACACACACAAAAAAGAATGCACATTTAGACGCATATTCAAATCAATGCAGCACATTCATCAAAAAGCACGCACATTATATAAATCGGACGCACATTAAGATGAGCTTTCGTTATTATGTATAAGCATTAGGTATGCTTCAATAGGTCAAAAAACAAATTGTGGGATGACTGATTTATTATTATTTTATTTACCTCACGCATAAAAAATTTATATAAATCTTTAGACCAACTTACCATTATTTTATTTTATGAATTTCGCTTCTTTCAGAAATTTAAGTGTGAAGGATATCTCATCCGGGCGAGAATAATCACCTGGTACAGATGTCTCACCATGTCAATTAATACACTTCGATCGTTCCACGATACATAATCTATCTCTTCTACTGCTTCCATCTTCTTTAAACCTTTGCTCTTAATATTCAGGAAGTATATATAGTCTTCTGTTTTATCACAAGACAGAATATCACTACAGTAGTATAGGTTGGTTTCTCCGCGGACAGTCTTCTAGCTGTGGATTGGGATTGTCAGGTCGCCATCTTGGATTATGACGTCACAGTGGCCATATTGATGACCTTGTACACGACCTTTGACGTTGACCTTGAACTTGACCTTTGTAATTTGCTGTGACCTTAAAATATGCCAAAATTGGCCAAAATTTGACTAAAATTCGCCAAAATCCAACAAAATTTGCAATTTGTTTTGAAAAAAATTCCGCCAAAATATTTGAAAAAAAAAGTTCCCGTTCCGAGGGAAAATTTCCCGTTTTATTTCTCAAAAATTTAAAAAAAATTCCAAAAAAATTAAAAAATATATAAAATAATTGCTTACTTCAAATGTTTAGTTAATAAATTTCGGTCTTCGGTTTGATCCCGGCGAGAGTAAATATGAAATTTATAATATATTTTTTAAATATTCTTAATTACAATTTTATATAATTTATTAAACTTCTTACGTCACACCCGCCATCTTGAATTATGACATAACAACTGCAATTATCATTACGCCCGCCATCCGAAAAATCCGCAATTTTTACGCTAGAAAATCAGGAAAAATTTTAAATTTCATAAAACAATTTAATTAATAAAATTTTAATAAAAATTCCACCATCTTGAAAAAAGACATCACCATTGCGGATTTCGTTACGGTCACCATCACGGACTTTAAAAAAACATATTTTTCTTTACGCCTGCCATCTTCGTTGTGTACGTCGTCATCGTTTCACGTATTGTTACGGCCGCCATCTGGGATTATAGAACGTATCAATTTTCGTTATGAACGCCATTGAAAACCATTTTTATGCTAAAAAATGGGAAATTGTTTAAAATTAATAAAAAAATAATTAATAAAAATTTTAATAATTTTTTGCCATCTTTGATTATGATGTCACAGCAGCCATATTGAAAATACGTAATTATTATCCAAATATTATGAATTTTTTAAAATTTACAGTAAAATTAATTAAATTTTATAACAATTTCAATTTTAAACGCATTTATATCATGGAAAATAAAAATGACGACAGATTCTTACTTCTTCTGTGGAGGAAGGATCCATAACTGTCTTTTTATTTTTATTTTTGCCCTCACCAGTTTCGAACCAAGGACTCTAAGATGTAAGTGCGTATTTATTACAATTTTATTAAATATTTATTTATTTATTATTTTATAAATTTAAAATTTTTCCCATTAAAATCTGACAATAATACGGCTTTTCATTATGGCGGTCATGATGACATAATCCAAGACGGTGCCCAGTGGGAGATTTGCCCGAACACGTGGTCAAAAATACAAAAACCAATGTTATTTCATACAAACTTCATTATAGGGGTTTTCGAGGTCGCTGATTACGAATTTAATGTTAAAATCAATTAATTAATTGCCGTTCATTTTATAGAGGCTAAAATAACAAAAAATACATATAAGTTGTAGTCTATAATATGCATATTAAATGTTTGTAATTTTATTGAAAATTGCTTATTTAGAAGTTACTTAATAAAAGATAACAGCGAAAATTACTTTTACTTGCATATTTATATTTTCAATACTGTACACATTGCATTATTTGAGTATATTTGACATAATCACTGGATAATCTATTTACAGTAGGCTATTTAAATAGTTAAGAAGCAAGAAACGATAAGGAATACTTAAACTAGTAAGAGAATAGAAAAAGAAATATACACAATTGAAAAATACACAAATACACATTTAAAAGCTACCACAAACTGAAAAACAAAGTTTGTAGGAAGTTCACACTTGTCAAATTATTTTGTTGCTAATGCAAAATTTTGTGCAGACAAATAAGCACTTAAGCATCCCCTCAATAAATATTTTGCCCAGTGAATAACAACAATATAAATTACATTGTGGCAACATTTCGGTATAAACCATATTTTCAATCAGAATCTGTACTGTCAGAATCATCGTGCGTTCCTGATGCTTCAAGGGAATGGGGGCAGTCCAGTAGTTGTATGGCATCTGGCGAGAGTTGCTTCATTTTTTTCTGAGGGAGCTTTCGTACACTAGAAATCATCGGATCTGAAGATACGAGTAACCAACTGAAAACATCTTCCATTGTCTTTATTCTGGAACATTTCCCAGAAAATCCTTCAAGATATCTCTTCATATCCTTATGCCTAGCCTCCTGAGCATCTTCCAATAATTGTCCGATTGGCAACAATGTGGACAATATTATTTTGGGTCCGTGAATTAGTAGTTTATGTACCTACATCTGTCGGCATGGGATACCATGAATATTTTTCTACGTATGTTGTTGCAGTTTTTAGACAAAAATCCTCAAAACTATTGACATTAATGTCGTGACTACTTGAAATTGCTTGCAAGATTACGTAGAATCTTTTTATTACAGTTACGTCTACACCCGTAACTGATGCACTCACACCCGAGTTTTCAAAAAAACGTCGAGCAGTATTGCCATCATTTGTGCTTCCGTAGCCAGGTTTCAGACGATCAACAACCAGACCTAACTCCGACTTCAATTTAACTTGAATCAATTTTTTTCGGTCATTGACAATTTTTTTTTCTGCTTCAGAAAGTGCTTGCCACTTTCCAATAGTTAGTTTGTATGACATGTGCAATAAACATTCAAATAAACGAATCCACATATGCAATGTTTTAATACCAAATGAAAGGTGGATTTCGTTTTTCTCCCTCTTAACGACCTGTTTAATGTCATTAAAATTCTTGGACGTTGCTCTACATAAATAGCAACGCAACGGAGATGTCGTTGATGACACTGCGTTACACACTTTACCATCTATCATGGTAAATAACATTTTGCATGAAACAGATATCTCATTCCCATTTATTGTTACAGTCAGTGGAACAAGTGATTCAATTTGCTGCTCGATATAGTTTTTTTCTCTTACAATGCATTCAGTGTTTTCATGGAGAAACTGCAGTCTGATTGGCCTACAAAACCTGGGAGATTAAGGCCTCGGATTCTTCCGTATAACAATTTCATCCCGAGATTTCGGTTCAGAAGAAACAAGTTGCAGTGGTACAAAAGACATCAAGAACACATTTGCATCCGAATCAGAATCGTTGTTGAATCTTTACTTGTACTCACTGTGTCCCGAGCTCCCATCACATCCCCATTTACAAATTAAAGTTAATGCACGCACATCTTCGGGATGTAAACTTTGTATCACTTCTTCTTGGACTAGTCAAATACGTTGACAAGTGTGATCCAACAGACTTTGTAACTTCACTTCTGCACTTTTCTCAGTAACTGTGATACTCGTACGCGGTGGACAACACCTCGATTTCGCTTCCCTTACTGCTTCATAACTGGGATACAATTTGCAGTTGTGTTTTCGCGCTGTTGATCTAATTACACTGTATTGATGCCTACTCAATTTAGCTTCAACCATTGTAGACAAAGCCTCATCTGCAGATATTGTCTTCTCGACTTGCATACTATAACGCTTCCGATATTACGAAGCTCTTGTTGGGGTAGTTGTGTATATGTCTTTTACTATGTTGGCAGCATCTAAATTACCAGACGAACGAAGGCTCATCTGAGTGGCATAAGACAACATCGACATGTCTACATCTGTACGTAGTTGCTCTGTTCTCCTTCGTTTCGTTCGTTCACTACTTGAACAAAATTCTACGGAAGGGCGTCCAAGTTTCTTTGCCGACTCTCCAGAACTGGGATTACTTACCGGAATACAAATGTTCTTGATGAGCCATGCTTGATTTTTATTCAGAAAATAGTAAATGTTTTTTGAAGATTCTTTTCATTTAGTGTTTAGCTTAGAAAAAAACGTGGACAAAGCAGGCCTTGCACTCGCAGGTATTGTTATAATGAAACCCCGTTTCTCGGACAACACTTTCTGTAGGTTTTCCAGACTATTTCTTGTATCTGTAGTTAAGAAGCCCTTCAGCATCAAGAATAGCTCCCTCCTAGTATATGTCAGTTCTTCTTCCCCTGATCCTAAAATTAAAATTTTGCATGACTGCAATGCAATGGCACTTATTAAAATCATTGGGCGGGTAAAAAAGTTCAGGTCGGGAAAAGAGGGAAATTGGTTTGCAGTAATGGAGTGCTTTCTTGGATTATTTTCTGCATGAATAGAGTAACATAGATTAAAAACAATTAGGAATATTAAAAACATAATATTCACAAATTATTCATACCATTTTGTTGAATATAATTACAATAGTGTAATAAAATACATTGATATTTTTATGCCATTCTGTTATAGTGAAAAAAGAAAATACCAAAGGAATAGTCAACAAAATTCTACCATAATTAAGATGTCAAAAATTGTTCATTACATTGGGTTGTTTTTGGTGAATTCGTTTACAAATTCTTTGTTCAGTGCTCATTTGCGTTCGCAAAAGTAGATCCTTAGGAATAATGTCTTATTCGTGGAATGGATTCTTGGTTATGGTCGATCCGGAATTTCTTAAGGGGGGAAATTTAACTGACTTGGCCCTAGAAGAGCTAGTTTTCTCGGAGTGCTTCCCATTTCACTGTTGTATTCCATTCATGCTTCGATTCTACCCCAAATCACAGTCACTGGCACCGAAGACCTAGGCTGTTAAACTTCGCTCAAATTTCTCAATTGTTGCCATTTCTTCCATCCCATCATTGCATACAGTCTCGTGGACTAATTTAGGAAGTTTCTTCATCTCATTAGATAACAATCATTGAATTGTAAAAAAACACAAGACATAAACTACTAAATTCCTTATGGGTTTGTGTGTACCCACCCATCATATACTTTTAATGGTTATTTTACAGCTGGAAAATCTAAAACAATTGTCCTTCTTAGTGAACAACTTTGAAGGACTTTAGATTTGTTTCTTACCAGTAGTAAAAAATTCCGTATCAATAAAAAAATCTCACTATACCAACACTACATGTGGTTTTCATCAAAGATTTCTGAAAGGCTAGACCACCACTAGTAAACATCTCCAGACTTTAACAGACATCGATGACGATGTCGAGAATGAACTGACAATTAGTGAAGCTTATGAAGGAATAAGAAAAAAGGCATCTGGTATTGGACGGGCTATGCACATTGTCGACAATGATGGGTCGGCTTAGACCCGCCATAGCCTCAGGGAGTCGCCACCAGTGCAGCAATGAAGGAAAAAATATCGTACACAAAGGGTAGCACCTATTAGCAGCTAGTTATTGTAAATTCGTATTACTAAAACAATAAACTAAACGCCCTATTTCGAAAGAAAGGTGCATAATGTGGCATACCCAAATAAAAGCCTCGATGTAATATGATAAAACTAAATTTGCATTATGTTCACAAAGTCACTTTATAAAATAAAACAAAAAAACATCAGAGCTTTATATATAACAACATAAGGCAGTGATATAGACGCCATACCTCCAGGAATTGCATCCATTTTTCAGAACTCAAAAATATAAATTTTTACGGCCGCGACATTCACTTTAGTACAGTATGGAATTATCTTCAACATAGTTAGGTCCGCCCAACGCACTTGAACCTCACTTGTCAACTGTCGTGAAACCTCAGGAAGTGGGAATTTCTCATTGCAATATCCGGTTTCCCATGCAGGGATGATCTAACATTACTACCACATCGCCAGTTTGGTCGGGATTTTAAGTTCGCGATTTGCATTTTGACCACGTTTTCGGGCAAATCTCCCACTGTGCGGCGGAGTGTTTTTAAATTAAATTTTAATGAATTTTTTATAAATTTGAAATTTCTAAATTTTCTAGATTTTCAAGATGGCAAGCATAACGAAATATGCAACGATCTAGAATCCAAGGTAGCGGCCGTAACGAAAGGCGCAACGATGACGTTATATACATCCAAGATGGCGGGTGTAACGAAACATGCGACATTTATAGAAACAAAGATTTTAACCATAACTATATGAGTAACGGCGTTTTTAATTATTTTTTATTACATTTTTATTAATTTCTTTTATAAATTTTACAGTTTTTCCCGATTTTCCAGCATAAAAAATACGGATTATCAAGATGGCGGGAGTAGTATAGGAATGGTGGTCCTGCGCCAGGCTTCAGGCTGTGGTGCATGTGGTGCCGACCGCCATCTTGGATTGTGACATCACGGCGGCCATCTTGGATGACCGTGACCTTGACCTTTGACCTTAAACTTTACTCAGTGACCATTTTGGATCAGCCATATTGGATCCGCCATCTTGGATGACGTGATTCTGTTTTCTCGAACATTCCGTCATTTTTATTCCACCATTTTGAATTATGACATCACCATTGCAATTTCCGTTACGGCCGCCATCTTTAAAATCTTTATTTATTATCCGACTTAAATGAAAATATTTTAAAATTTATAAAAAAATTCAAATAATATTTTTTTTAAAAAAATTAAAAAACATACAGTTACGACATAAGCTCGGAGTCCTCGGTTCGAACCCAGTGAGGGCAAAAAAATGGCGACCGATCTTTCCCTCATGGCGGCTGCTGGCAGACTGACCCCCCACCACTTTGTTCATAGCATATATCTTCTACCCTCCCCCCTCCACTCCTTTTTTAATTATTATTTTTTTAATTTTTTTATTTGTAATAAACCACCCCTACCACCACTACTGATGTTCTCCCACCCTTCCAAGAAAAAAAAATGTTCACCCCTCCCTCCCTCTCTCTCTTTACCGACATTTCCACCCCTACCCCCCTCAAACCTAATGTTTTTAGGGTATCAATACTGGTTGCCGGCCCGGGGAAGTCTTCAGTTACATACAGTTTCTCGCGCGCACCAGTCCTCTACCGAGGGAAATATCATGTGCAAACCTTAGGCTTGCGAGTTAAAATATGATCTGCACGTGGCATCGGTCGCTCCCACATCTGAAAATACGGTCGTGACCATCGACGAAATCGTTGCAGGTTACGACGGTTACGACACAACCGACGTTTACGAAACCGTAATATACATTAACGAAGTGTTAAATCAATTGCATCCGGACCCGATCGACGTAATGATCACCAACTACATAACAGCCAAGGTGATTGCACTCTGCGAGGAGAGTAGGACCACAGCCGTCATCGACACCGTGCAGCACTAGTGTTCTTCTGAATCATCACTCCATCTCATCTCCTCATCGCCAGCATCGAGGTCCTTGCAGCAGATAACATGTCAACAAAAAAATTAATAGACGACCCATGGATGCTGGAGTCCTCTACACACATAGCTAATGATGATATGAGCGACGAAGAGGACGAGGAAACGTACCTACACAACTGGTATGCCATCGAGTGCTGCAGACGACAGGGTCGTCGCTGGACGCGAGACAAGCCATGGCGTCGATCCTCCGAACGTGACCACTCACCAGTGGAGTCTGCCCGTCAAGTTTTTGGAGAGGCGGGCTCTCGTCAGTTCGAGAACCATGGACCATCACGTGAGTCGACATCACCCCACACCACCATTGCTGGTGCTGCTCGAGAGCCGGCTACCTCTCGTGACGGATCACCAGCCATGCCATTATCCACGAGACCATTAACGCCACTAATGTCAATTGCATCACGTCGATTGACAAATACTGAGACGTCTACACCGTCGCCATCGCTACTGCAACATCATCCCGTGACGAAGTGTACGGATAGCCTACGCCTCATGCCAGAGTTATCAGAAGAAGAAGAACAGTGATCTATGTGACGTCAAGTATAGCGTGAGGTATTTACAGTGTTCTAGTTTTGCCACTACTTGATGCGGCAGTTATTGTTCCGTAGCTATATCAAAACTTTTATGTGAACCAGGTGTGAACTAACTAATCATAATCAACAGTGACTACGTGAAAGAAACATGGTTGAAATCATAATCAAGCTCATGTAAAGTACTTGATGAAATCAGTTTTAAGTGCTAAACGCGGATCCAGAGCAGAAAATCAGCCTACGAATGTAAAACTTGCTACCGAAAAAAATATATATACGCGTATATGTAGCACATATACGAGAGGAGTCGAACCCCACATATCATACTACGAAAGTCGATACTCTGAAAATTATAAGCGGCAAAATATTTTACATCAAGACCCCTGCCAGTATACAATTTTTTTTTCATGTTGTAAAAAATTCTTGCTAGTAATCAGCAACGAAGGAGTGAGTAACTTGCCGAAGAACCGCTTACCAAGTATCCAGAATCTTACTGATACAGCCCATCCAGTGCACCAGCTTACTCCGAAGTTGGGTTAATTGATTAACATTCTTTCATTTTTTAATATCACCACCGTCGTGTACACCAATATATGACAGGTTACGATTTAAGACCATACATTTCCATCAAGTTTGTTAGTTTTATTTCGGGGAGTAAAAAATTATTTCTCAGAAATAATAAATCAAGTTCCTATCAGATTTGCTCTAATGTTACGGTATTACCTGTACCAGCACTTTACCAAAACATCTCCCATAAAAAATCTTAAGAATGCAGATGACATACTCAGACAAAAATAATTTTAGCAAAATACACTGTCTTCAGCATTATTGGTAAAAAAAAATTAATACACACAAACAAGTCAAAACTTGCATTACAACTCCGACCTAAATTACGTGTCACATGTAGTTTATTACATTAAGATGAATGATGTAGGTTAAGAAAAATAAATAAAAAATTCTTTAATTCTATAATTTATTTAAAATTGTACATTTATACACAGTAAAACTGACACTGTATAGATATATATCGTATACATTTCTCAGTCCATGCGACATTCATTTTTATTAAAATAAATTATTATAGTTCGTTTTAAGGGTGAAAAAAATACAACTAATTCATACAGATCACGATACAACAGTTCAGGAGTGTTACACCTTAGAGGACCAGAGATGTTGATGCTAGAAACCTGCCTTTACAAAATTTATAATGTTTTTTCAAGTAAAATTTTCGTATAACCTGTACACCGCATTTCTCACACAGAAATTTTACACGGTCAAGATTTCTTCTGCAGCCATGATTTTCATGGATGCGTGTATTTCGTAGTCGTTCAAAACGTTTACCACAGTAGCGGCACTGATACAGATTTTCAACGCAATTACCATCGCTTCCCCGCTGTTCAACTTGCAAATGAACTTTGCTTTTACAATGCCTAGTAAAATTACTTTTGTTTGTGAAATGCACACCACATGGGTCACATGGAAATGTCACACGATTAGCGTTTCTTCTACAGACATGATTTTAATGTCTTCTTGCATGTTGACGGTACTTAAAACTTTTGTCACACTACGTACACAAATGTCTCGTCGTTAGACCTTGAGTCACCGACGGCTCGGAAAGTATATTACTTTCAATGTACACTGCTGTTGTGGGCGACGAAGTCCCGTATGTTACATGAGCTGGAGATTTCCCAGTCGACATTGACAGATCATCTGTACTGGATGTCAAAGAATCTGAAGTATACATGACTGATGCAGAAGCTGGGAATTGCTCACAAAATGTTTTATTTACCAAATGCAGTGTAGTTACATGTATCGGAGTCTCCTCTGCTGTCGATAACGCACACATTGAAGTCTCTTGGAGTGAAGAGACAGTAGATACAGCCATCATCGGGGTCTCTGGAGATGGTAGCCTCGTTACCATCGGAATCTCTGGAGCTGCCCTCATCGTTGTCATCGGGATCTGCTTCGTCATTGTCGCCTCCGTCGTCAGGGACCCCGGTGTAGACGCGAGACCCTCCGAGAAGATCTCTGCAGCCGTTGACCGCACCACCATTGGGATTTGTACCGATGTCGACGTTGCTACCATTTGAGTTCGGATACACATCAATATTCATATACCAGACTTATATGCAGACAAGTCAATCCAACAGATCTGCACTGTACCACTACAAGAGGTGGACTGAGGGTTCTTTTGTCTGAGACTCGCTTAAAAAACAGCGTCCGCTTGAATAATACGCAAGTCAATACTTCATCAATTGTTTTTACTTAAAAAAAATTAGGAATTTCAGGGAATACAAGTTTAAAATATATATTTAAACAACTAATCGCACATCGTACATACCCATTTAGACTTACTAGAGGACCAAGAGTCTCTGAACAATGGAACTTTCAGAATCCAAACATAATTTAAAATACTCAAATATAAATTTTATTATGCACAGCTACACATAACCTCCAACTGACTCCAAATGACTAGACCACATCACTAAAATATTTTATCCGCTACCAGGCTAGGTCCAAAGTCAATAATTTTTTGTACCTCTCATCTAAAGTTCAGGGGACCTTCAGTGTTGATATAGCCACAGCCAAGACATGCTCAGTACAACGCATCTTCAAAATCCTAAGCCTTCAGAGTAGATCCTTGTTAAGCCTTACGACAAAAGTCTCCGAAACAAGAGACCTACTCTATAAGTTTACTAGACATTTTTATGCTTGTCATAGCACACATCGATAAATATCTTCGTAAATAACCCTAAATATTTTCAGACCACTAGCATTCGATTTATGCACATACAGTACGCTAAAAATATATCCATTAACACAAGTCCATTCTTCATTAAGCTCCTCACTTACTTTCATCAGTCTACTCGGCTACACTCAGCACACAAAAACTAAAAGAAGTCAATTAACGAGCTTTTATTTACATTCGGACATTTAACAGCATACCGACGGCTTAGTTAAATAAGCCTGACAGTGAACATGTTAGCAAAGTTTACATTTATATAGGACCAGGAATCAATTGAACCTTCAGAAACTAGCTACACATACACAGTGCTGGATGCAAGTTAATTCTACACTCATTTGCCATCACTGACACTCATATTACATCCTAGACACTTGAGTCAACACTCATTTTCCATCATTAACATGCAATCAAATGCAAATTAACCATATTCGACACTCAATTCGGCACTCATTTTCCATCATTGACACTCAATTCATCACTCATTTTTCATCATCGACATGCAATCAAATGCAAATTCATCATAATCTTCACTCAATTTGGCACTCATTTTCCATCATCGACACTCAATTCAACACTCATTTTCCATTATCGACACTCAATTCGACACTCATTTTCCATCATCGACACTCAATTCGACACTCATTTTCCATCATCGACGCTCAATTCAACACTCATTTCCCATCATCGACACTCAATTTGACACTCATTTTCCATCATCGACATTCAATTTGACACTTATTTTAAATGTAAATATAAGTTATTAATATAACTGTAATAAAACCTAATTGGGCTATCCCTTAAGAACCCTGACTTTCCAAATTATACTAGTAACATTATGTATAGATTAGATGTAATCGAGCATTTTCTAGACTGAAATTGTAGTTCTACAAATATCACCTCATTATCTAGTTATAGTCCAACAGATACTGCAATGTATCCATAGTCATTGATAATGTTATGCCGTCGAATGAATTAACAATGAGTAACATGTCCGCCGTCCGCGACGCGAAAATTATACGGCACGGATCTTACTCACAGTAATTCTCTGCATTATAACCATATTGCCAAAAAGTGAAAATAAAAACCATTAATATTATTCGACGCACGGGATTTGTTTAAACTTTGTTGAGTTGCCCTCTTCCCCTGTCGTTGGGGGGGGGGGGGGGGGGAAGGAGGGTGGCAATCAGGCGCAGGCGGGTTCCAACCGGCGCCACTTGCTTATCCCTGCAGCATGGCAGGGTTAAACCTAAGCCCGTACGCCGCCACGGTAAACGACTAAAGTCGCCCCCGAAACAACCAGTGCCACCCAAACCAATGCGCACAGCAATGTGCAAGCCCCCAACCCCCCGCATCGTAGACTCTTTTCTATTCTGTCCAACTCATCTTCCGGAACCATCCTTCTGTTTCCTGTAATCAACCTGCTTGTCAATAATGCATGAAATTTTGCATCCCGCATGTAAGTGCCCAGGGTTTTCCCTGTGTCTATGCAGGTTTTACCTGGGCCCAACTTATCTAGTTTATAGTCTAGAACAGTGGCGAGGCGTGAGGTTTACATGAGGGGAAGCAACAACTCCGTTCACCCCAAATCATGACCGGCGGGGGGGGGGGTGCTCCCCCGGGAAAATATGGATTTAAAGGTACAAAAGGGTGATATTTAAGTAGGTAGTTTTCTTTACTGAACATTGACTATTCCACAGGTAGAAAAATTGACTTTTTTTTTAATTATAAATTATTTTTGAAAAATAATAATGTTTGACTTACATTTTTCTGATAATAAAATACCTACTTTGCATTATTTACATACTAAGTGGGAGTGTAGTATCATCGATATCTGGTACAAAATATATAAACAGACAACACATGGCAAAGTAAGTACTTAAAATAAAGAGAAGAACCTCATAAAAATGTACTAGAATAGTAAAAATTAAATCTTGGTATTTTTCGTACCAACACGAAAGAAATTATCTTCATACGTGATCAGAAACTCTGTTAACTGGCACGTCAATCATTCCATTCCTGAAACGCCACCTCGCCACCTGCCGTGCCGAACTGTAGCGGACATAGCCGAAGCAGTCGGCGGAAGAATTCAACCGTCTGCTTCGGCCATGTTCGCTTCAGTTCGGCAAGAAAGCGTTACCTTCGTAGCTTCTACCACGTATTTTTACAGCCAATCCCCTCCTCGAACCTTTGTACCATGCCACCCCCCTTCCGAAAGGAAACTACTGCGGCAGCCTTCCTGCTGAAAGCGGTCCTACCAGCGCTTCTAAACCTAGCAACGCTTCTAAAACAGCATGTTTTTTGTGTCAACGAGTTCTTTTCTTATAGCGCACAGCACACAGTATTGGGTCTCAAGAAGATAGTGTAAAAAAATACATACACCTAACTGCACGAGCCAAAGTAAAAACTATTCTGAATAAAATATTTATTTAAAAAATACAACGTCTGGAAACTGCCTGGGCAATCACTGCTTGCCTTGCTTGCCCTGACGAGATGCCACTGGTCTAGAATAGTCAGTGAGGGGAGTTAGTCATGGCGCCAGTTGCTTCCATGGCTGGCCAATCCCCCTCCTAGCACATGATGCATGATCCCTCTCCCGCATGGCTTAAACCCTGCATGATTAGAGCGTATAGGCTTCGGCCTGAGACGCACTTAGAGTCTATCCGTAACCCAGACCCCTCCCAAATACACTTAGTTTTAATTTAGGTTAGGAAAAAAAATTACAATGTTTCACGAAAACGTTGCATTTAAATTCGGCCATGAAATTTTACTTCCATCGCGCCCAAGAAGTTTCACTTCAAAAATTCTCGAGGTAAAACTGTGTAGTTTTAAGCGGCATATCGCATCAACACACTAACGAAATTCACACGAAGTTTTCTGTTGGCGTTGATGCATCCTCGGATGGGTAATCAGTGACGCGGATATTTACTGCTAGTGGCTGATAAGAAGTAGGTGGATTGTCAACATTAGCTGAGCTAGAGGTAGTCACTTTGCGAACTCTTACTAATGGGGGGCACTTACCAGTACCACGTGGCATGGCGCTACATAATATTACTGAATTGCGTGAACTTAAATGGAAGTCAATCCAAGATTAATGGGATATTTCCAAGTGGTAAAAAAAACATTTATTTTAACCTATTTTTCAAATAAAAATGGTTGATATAAATTTCCTTAAAGTATGCATCTGTGTATTTATGTATATGTATTTCGCTTTACTAACTTTTCTCTCACTTACAGATTGTGTTGAAATTTCAAAATAAGTTTTTTCAGTTTCTTATTTTTGACTTTTGAATTTTGATAAAAATTGTTATCCAGGCCTTTACCCTTTTATTAGGTCCTATATGACTTATTCAGTAGTTTATCCAAATCATTACAGAAATAAAAATTAGTACAGAAAAACGTTATCGCATTTACATAAACACATACATAAACGAGACATAAAATATTAACTAATGATTTGAACAACTCATGCCTTTTTGATAAAGTTTTGTTTTTAAATCTCTTAATTTTTCGATTTGAATAATATTTAATACTATAAAAATATTTCATACTGCATAAAAAAAATGGCAGGAATACTGTACTGAGCAATATTACTAATAATATTCTTCACATCAAAATATTTTACACAAGAAAGATGTTCTAAAAAACTTCTGTACATCCATAAACTGTATCGAACTTTTGAAAAAATTTCCTTATATATATATATTTATAATCTTCTGTTTGAACTAAATGAGTTTGAATTAAATTAAAAAGTTACTTTTTAGCATATTTCCGTATATAAATTATTTTGGCGAATAAACATTTACGATTATATCATTAAGGGTTTTAATTACATACTTACTTCGTATTCAATTATAAATTGTTAATGTATTACTATTACTAAAATGATATGTATGACGAAAAGTTTCAAAGTTTATATTTTGCTGGTAACGACTTAAAAAATGTTAGAACCAATTTACATTTGATTTTTTCTGATAAAAAATTATATCTCTATAGTTTTACATAAGAATAGTAGTATTTGAATGGCCGTCCAAGTGCTGCGTGCTGGGTGTGGTTTTCGGGGTCCGCCATCTTGGATTGTGACGTCACTGATGCCAACTTGGATGACCATGATCTTGACCTTAGACCTTGACCCAAGACAGTAAACTTGGTCCCCGCCGCCATTTTGGATGACTTTGACCCTGGTGGCCATCATGGATACCACCATTATGTATTAGGACATTTTATTTTCTAGAACTTTGCTACATTTTGAATTATAGTGTCATGTCTGCGAAATTGGTTAATGACATCAAGTCCGTCTTCTTGGATTCTGACATCACAGCTGCTTTTTTTAGATTCTGATGTTACACCCTCCATATTCTTGCGTCTGCTGTAGGCCGCCATCTTATTTTATTCTGCTGGAGGTCACCATCTTGGATGATTTAATGTTATCCACATTTGTTTCTGCAGTTTTTTTCTAGAGAGCACCAGTCACTCTGTTCCATGCATGTAAGGTTTATATTCCATTGCCTACCAGTGTTATTATGTTGCTTATAGTCATATTAAGTTTAATTTTTCTACAAATAATTTGGAAGTGGGATGATTCGAACCATGGCAGAAGGACCTTCAAGTGCTCGTTGGCATGAAAAAAGCAGATTTCAAAATAATGTAGGAAGGATGCTGTTTCAGTGCGAAATGTGTAGTAAACAATTTGGACACTATAATAACTTGAATTAAACAAGGTGTATATATATATATATTATAACATGTATTCGGACTTGTAATTTTTAATAAGAAATAATAATAGCAGAATCTTTTGATGGCCGAGCCACCATCTTTGTATTCAGTGCTTACTACTTGGAGTTCTAGTGTCGCATTTTGCACACATCCTCTGTTATAGTGTATTAATGCCGTATTGGTTTTTTTCTTACCTGCTAGATAACTTGAAAAGCTATCTTATAAACTCCAGTAGATCTCTGACATTGCCTCACGATACATAAAAGTTTGACCGATTGTGGCAGTCTGAGTATTCACAAGAATATGTGCACAGGAATACAAAAAATTCCTAGTAAGCCTCAATACCAGCATATATAATTATTCATTGCTTTATCTGAGTCGATCATCAACAAAAATAAATAGTAAATTGCCAGAACTTAAATGATTATTTTTGTTTTAAATGATGTTTTTTGGTACGATTTGTCGAGGGAAATCTTAAAAACCATGTTAATAGGAAGTATTATGCTTTGGAGAATAAGTACGACATGTGTGGTCTGGACCAATTCATCAGATAAAACATTTTGAGAAAAACAATCCCGAATTTTCTGTTGATGTATATAAGCTGTATGATAATAATATGTGCCTGAATCATGTAACTAAACAAGAAATAAAATACCATTTGATCTGTTGTTTTTGACAAAGAAAAGAATGCTGCACATAACTGTTACAGCAAAAAATTTAACAATTTATGAAACATCAGGTTACAAAACATCAGCATACGATTAATTTGCGTAATATGTACTTTAAGTATTTGGTTTACCTTGAAGAACTTATTCTACACAGAACTTTCAAGTTCTTTTGGTGAGCGACCAATCTTCATATCCCACTGGTCCATTATTTCATTGATAATAAACTCCCCGAACCTAGGTTAATAATTTAAATATGGCGGGCAAAATGGCCAATGATCTTGTAATTGGCCCTACAGAAATCTAGCAGGTAAAAAATTAACCAATATGGCATTAGCGCACTCTAGCAGAGAATGTGTGCACTACATGGCACTAAAACACCTTGTAGCAAGCAATGAATACAAAGATGGCGGCTCAGCCTCCAATGGTCGAGACAACCTTGTTAAAATTCTCTCATAAATACTGGTGCATTTGTGAATTTAATTTAGTTACGGCCGAGCATTGCTATCGTAAAGATATACTGCAACCTGCAAGGTTTCCTGAACCAAAATAGATTTTGTGCTCAAGGATTTTGCCGTCACCTACAAAATGATGACATGACTTGAATTCACACCTTCCAGCCTCCATTTCATTGGAAAAAAACTGGACGAAGAAGTAAATGGTCGAACGAATGGTTAAGTAAATGTTCCCATGCCTGGAGTGTGACGGTAAAATTCCGTACCACCATGTGAAAACACTTTTGACGATTTGCTACTATATAATCCATTTTCCATCATTTAGATCGCCATCGCCGGACCTGAGCAGAAGAAATGGCTGAGCAAGTTTTGCTACGGAGGTGCTGAAATTGTAGACCTACTGACCGACTGAGGCTTTCCTTCCCTGTGCAAACTTAGTGCTATAAATAGCGAGCAACATCATGTTTTTGACAAAATTGGACGCTAATAAACCTGTGCCTGACGGTTCTCGCAGCTAATGCAGAAATTATTCTCCGAGTGTGAAAACACTTATTGAGCCAGCATATATAAAGGAATGCAACAGTTTGTGCTTCAGTTGTCGTCCTACCTGCACGAAGATGTTTTTGTTCCATCCTGCCAATGCGTATGTGAGTTTAAGGTGTAGTTTCAGCTGTGTCAAGTAAAGCTAATGAGATGTTTGATATCTATGCACATATACAAAAATCTGTGATGGAGGAACTCAGCACTGCTAGTTTTCGCAATTTCCTCTGTCCTACGAACCGACTCAGCTGCTGCTAGATAGCTGTGAATCTGTAAACTGTGTCATATAACCTATAAGACTGCATACGATCCTTCCAGCCAGCATTGAAGAAGTAGTCACTTTGTCTGCACGTGCAACACAAAACAGTACAGGTCAAGATTTCTGCAACCTGTTAAGACCTGTGATGCATCTACGCAGACGCCCAAATGATATAGAACACATGCATCTCATAGTTGCTCTAAAGGTGTTCCTACATACGAAGAAGATGCACCTGAGATCATCAGTGCCTAACAAGCACCGAGTCAATGCCCAGTCGCTGTAGTGATTGCAGACATCGTCGGTAATGTCACACCGAAGGAGTCATCGCTGAGAGTATTGACGAGGATGACCAGTTGGATAATTGTGTTCCTGTGCCCGAGAGCAGTGAACCAGTAGGAACCGTAGTCGATGAGGCAGTAGCTAGAGTCGACGAGACCGTAGCTGGAATCGGTGAAGTAGTACGGGCAGAATTAAAATCTCTGCTTACGAAAATAATCAGACTTAAACAAAATGTATATGTGACTTGTGTAATTAATTTTAAATAAATGTGTACAATTTGATTTTTGTGTGTTTTATTTCTTGAGTTTTAAGATATTCGCAAATTAAATATTTAACTAGTTGTTTTGACTCACATCTTACACCAGCAACGATGGGTATATAAAAGAGGTCCAGGCGAAGGGACTGTCAGTCCTCCTTTGGCTGTGGTGCTGTGCGTGTCAGCTCTCTTCAGTATGTTTCCTGAGATTAAGTTGGTGTTCTGTATTTCCAATGTAGACAATGTAAAGCCTGTCATTGCTATCGGAGACTCTTATGGCAGAAACGCAGACACCATTGGTTCTCTTCACTGCAAGAGACTTCAATATGTGCAGTGTCTTCAGCAACAGTATCAACGCAGCTTCAGTGACAACAATGTGCAACAGAAATACATTGGCATGTTAGATGCACTAGTTTAAGTACTGTTAAAAGTATTTTACCAAAGCATCTTATACTCGCAGGTACGATAGAAGCAGATGCCCGAATGATGTACAAAGATCACTGTTTCATTACGAAAAGTGTAGTAAACAATGTTGGCGACAATATAGCTAAAATCATGATAAAATCGGCATGGAGTCAGCTAAGTGCAAGAAAGCACCTGTTTATTTATTCTGTGGCAAAATCTTTATTCTATTACAGCATGCTAGACATAATGAATACTGGAACTGTCTGTTGTACAAGTCATTAAGTTCAACACAATGCGAAATGTGTGGCTTTACATATCGACGTCGCAACTATTTGGCAGTCCATTTTGAATACTGTAAAGATACAAACTGAAATTTTAACAGGTACAAAGTTTCACATGACTGTAGCTTTTGAACCAATAAGTAGCTTGCCTTTGGTGTGACTGTTTTTTCTTTGAGTGTGGAAGAGAGAGGACAGATATTGACAGTGATTCAGCGGTGTTAATACTTAGCAAGACTAAAAATCTCCGATGGCTGCAATAGCATCTAAGAAGAAGACATTGATGACCCATGTACCACCAACAATTGAAGGTTATTCGGCCTAGCCTCATCACTTACAACAACAACAACAACAACAATAACAACTGTAATGTCACCTATATCATCAACATAGATACTGATGGCAGTGCCATTAAAAGACCCACTTATATCGGAGCAAGCAGCTCCAAAATTACCTACCATCTCAACTGTACAGGAAAATTCTACAGATACAGTTTCGTCAGCAGCAGTTCCAGTAATGACTACAACGCCTACTCATGCAATAACAACCAAAGTCACCTAAAATTGGTTACTGTTGCATATACCTACTGCAATAAGACTTTTATATAGTGCAGCATTTGTAAGCATTGTGAATACTACTGCCGCTCCGGAGAGGTATAAGTGTACCAGATGTAAACATCTGTCGCAAAGAGATGATATGAAAGTACATGTCAAGACATTTAAAATACTGATTACACAACGATGTGGAGCTGAAAACAATGTTGAAAGTATTTTATTTTGTTTGTAATTGTAGTAGAGTAGAATTTATGGAATAAACAATGTTTGTAAAAATATGCTGTTTAACATGGGACTTTGACTTTTATGGTAAAATGTTAAATTGCGGTGATATTTAATTGAGTAAATATTTTTAAACCAAAAAGTAACTTTTGTATCGCCAAAGGATCAACTCGAGGACAGGAATCTATAGAATCAATTAATATATTAAAGGGTATTTTTTTTAATGATTTTTGGATTTTTCATATTTTTATATTAATAATTACAGATTTTCAATATGATGGCTAAAATGGCCGGTGTTCTGTTAATTGGCACTACTGAACCTAAACGGGTAAAAAATAAACTAATATTCCATTAGTGCACTCTAGCAGATAATGCGTGCACTATAAGACACTAGTGCTCCTAGTAGCAAGCATTGATTGCAAAGATGGTGACTCGGCTTCCAACAGGTGCTGCTGTTATTCCATCATATTAAAAAAAATTACAAGTCCGAATACCTGTTATTTTTTGTATATCTTATTTATTACTTAGTCGAGTAGATCTCTCGATGGCCATGTGGTTAAAGGTGTATGTTCATACCAGAGGTCCAACCTATTATGGTTCGAATCACCTCACTTCCAATGTATTTTGTATAAAATTAAATTTAATGTGTCTATAAAGGTCACAACAATACTGGTAGGTAATGGAACATAGAGCTTACGTGCATGAGGCAGTGATGCTGGCACACTATAGGAATTAACAGCAGAAACAAATATGGTAGACATTACATCATCCAAGATGGCGACCTCCCGCAGAAAAAAATAAGGTGGCGGCCTACAGCAGAAGAAAACAAGTTGCGGTTTAAAGCAGACTAAAACAAGATGGAAACTGTAAGGTCAGAAAGGAAGAAAGCAGCTGTGCCGTCAGAATCCAAGATGGCGGCTGGGATGTCAGAATCCAAGATTGCGGACGTGATGTCATAATACAAAATGGTGGACGTGACATCATGATTCTAAATGGCGGAAAGATTTAGAAAGCAAGATGTCATAATTCCAAATATATGAATCCAAGATGGCAGCCGGGGTCAAATTAATCCACGATTGCTGCTGGTTTCAAGGCCAAAGGTAGAGTTCTAAGGTCAATGTCATGGTAATCCAAAATTGCTACCGTGCCGGGACCCCGAAACTGACACCACATTGGGCTCCCAGCGCTTGGACCGTTTTATATACTACTAAGAATCCTACGAAAAATTGTAGCTCAAGTTGCGTGCAGACTATTAGAAATCTTTCAGTTATATTTAATTTTAAAAATTCTCATGCTAAATTTCCATTACCGACCACGAATAAAAACTAACAAAATACAAACGATTATAACCACATTACACACAGACCTAGCAATCAACGGAAAACACAGCATGTATAGATCGACTTAGAACAAAATGCTTGAGGAATAGGTCCATCAAAAACAAGCACAAATTATGATTGTATATCGTCATTATAAAAATAGCAACGATATAAATGTACAAACAATGAACTAAAACAAAGAATGTTTTCAAACAGTTGTAGAACAGTGCCAAAAATAAAAACAAAACTACAGTAGAAGTGACAAAAAAAGACATAGGACAAAACATTAGCAAAAAGGAATTTTACGATGACTGCAATACCTCCATATTTATAGAAAAAATCTTCCCACATGTTCTTTAAAACATAAGCCAAACATAAAAATTATTTTTTTTAATAATGTATTATCTTAAATATTATAATATACAATCGCGTTACATAATTTAAGTCTTTAGAAACTCATTCAAGCTATTGTTCCTCCGGTTTGAGGCTATTCCTCTCAAGTGGTCAAATTAAATTACTTATTCTGTTGAAACAGCTTAAGGAGCAACAAAATTAATTTGAAAACAATAGAGGTTGGAGTTAAATCGAAGGTCAAATTTCTATTTTGTTTTTTAAATGTACAAGCGATTTTGATAAAACATCTAAAACGTGTCAATTTAACGGTTTAATGTCATCATTCAACTAGATGTTTATGGATCGCACCAAGTTACAGGGGCGGCTCCAGGAAGACTTCTCGGGAGGGGCTGTCGTACAAAGGAAGGATACAGTTGCATAACGTAACATTAAGGCTCCCTTCACGCTCACTGCGAACGTGCCAAAAGAAACGCGCCATACCGTGGTGACATGAAACCACACAAAGCTGCTCCCACCGAGTGGCGCACTCGCGCCAGCAGTGGCCGGGGGTCGCGCACACTGGCGCGTTTGTAATCAAGCCACTTCCTGCAACACATATGTTTCTTCGAGTGATGGTGGAGTCAAGTTTTCACGCCGAAAGGTTTATTTTAGAATTGCAGGAGGGAATCACAATCTGCAACATGCCTACAAAGGAATACTCAGAGAGTTAAAAAAGAAAAAAAAAGTGTTGGTTAGATATCGTTAGGTTATTGCTAAAGAAAGAATCGGATAAATACAGCACCTTTTGTTTTTACGGCACTTCTATCGCTATCGCTATAGCAACGGCACAAACAATGCACGTCTTCCAAATCAATTTCTCTACTGGCGAATGGGAATGTGGCGGAGTGGCGCATTCGCGGTCACTCGAGACAATTCTTGCGCGTTTTGCTGACGTGCCACGCGTCCACACTGTGGCGCGTTTAGAGTGGCCCAGTTAGTCTAAATAAGTCAGAATAGGCTTGGAATATTTACAAATTTATGGTCTCAAATACTGTTATTCAATAGTTGATTAAAGAAAAGTTTAAATAAGTTTATAAGTGTAAAGTAAAAATAAATTTAATCTAAAAAATAAAATGAAAGATAAAGTTTGGGCTTGGGAGGTGCTATCGCCCACCTGCGCGGCCACCATACCACTTTGGAGACTCACTTGCGAAGTTATTTAAACAAGTAGGCCTACGTGACTGAAATATTCTAAAACTTGGCCAAAAACACTGCTACATTGCCTTATGTTATCAGTGTTACTGGAAATGTTTTGAATAAGCGGGCCGTGTAAATTAATGTGTGTGTATTCGAAACATTAAACTTTAAATAATGTAAGCGAATTTGTCCTGGTTGTTCAATAATTTGTCTTTTGATGTTTTTGTGTATGGCGATTCAGTAACAACAGAGACTAAAGTCATGTTACATTTTATAAGGCAAATTTATATTTTGTGTTTCAGCGGTCTTCTGAAAGAAATCGTTCTTGGGTTCCCAAAGCATTCGAACTGTTGGAAAAGGACGATATGGTTCAACAGAGTACCGTTAACAGGTATGTAAAAAAGTTCATATACATATAGTTTTATCAATACTAACTAGCAACATTATTAGCAAACATCTTTCTTACATATTTGGTGAAAATATTCTAGGTTTAAATACTAAATGTTTTAATGCGTCCAAGTTGTGTTTTAGTTGAAAAATGTATATTCTAGTTGTTCCCTGTCAACAGTTTAATAATTTGTGCAAATTATTTTTTGTAAGCGTTTACAAAGTGAGATTTTTTTAATAACAAATAATTTAACTCATTTACACTTAAATCCTGTTGACGTAATGTGATAAACTGATCAAACCTCAGTAAGGTCTGGCTTCCGGTGCGGATGGAAGAAGTCGGGGTCTCTCCGACCACACGGACCCCAAACCAGGTGACGTCACGGCCACGCTGACGTCATTAACACCATATTGAATAGCCTTGGTTTACTACCCTGACCGCCCTATTGGATTCCACCGTATTGAATTAAATAATATATTTAAATCAGCTATATTATTAAAATAATATAAATATGAAATATATATAATAAAAATCACTTATATAAATGACTTCGAAAGTCTGTGGTTGGAATCCGACGAGTGCAATTTAATAAAAATTGTTACGTGGAGTCCACGCGTGTCTGAAGAGAATCTTCTTGCTTATTAGTTATGGAAAGGGACAAAATACGAATATTTCTTTAATAGAACAAGATATATAAAAATAGAGAATACTAAGGACGCAGGTGTGTTCTCAAACGAAATAACTCTTTTCCACGCGAATAAATAAATTGTAGAATATTTGAATTTAAAATTGTACTAAAATCTTTTTCTCGTAATTTAAGATAAACTTTGATTTTAAATAATTCTTAAACTTGAAGCTTGCCGATAATTAGGTAGTTTATGCAACTTAACTAATTGTTCAAATGTACGTGTGTAGTCTGAGGTAGGTGAAAGTGACAACATGGCATACGAATAGGACCTATCTCAATGCTACTTTGTTGAGCCACAGTCACCCACAGCCTCACTCCGATAGAGAATTATTCACGCCTCTTAGAGCTCTTTCACACGGGCAACTGAGTTGCCGGCGATCGGTCGCTCACGAGTTGCCAAGACCTGGCAACTGCAGTTGCCGCGTCGGAAACTTTTCAACGATCTTTGCCCGAATGCTGAGGAGATTCCACTCGATATTACTCAGTGTTTAACTGTTCGATGTGCTCTTGTGCTATGGGCGATAAATCCATTTTAATTACAGTGATAATCTGCGAATGTGTCCATTGGAAGAAAAAAAATGCGTGTGAGTTATTCGGTACTGCTAGAGATGAGTAACATCCAACCCATGTAAAAAGCAAATTCATGTGTTCTCATGTTGTAAATACATTTATAAAACGAAACTCGGATACGAAATTAAATGTATTATTCTAATGTCAAGCGTGATTAATGAACGAAAATTGTGGTTTAAAATACATTTCTGGACGCGAATCACACATAGTTTTTTGCACTCGCCACTAGAATTTGTTGCCGGAGCAGCTACGTTGACTATAAAATAAATCGATTTGCAGAGTTAAATGTTATACTATATAATGAAACGGCTCCGAGTAAGGCGAACAAGACCTGGAAGAATACTATATACCCCTTAGTAGTATGTAAATGTGGCTCCTTGGATATGGCTTCGGCTTGAGGAGCCGGAGCCGAGGTCCACCATCTTGGATTGTGACGTCATGGCCGTCATCATGTATGACCTTGACCTCGACCTTTGACCATGACCCCGGTGGCCATCTTGGATCTGCCATCTGGGATCCGCAATTTTGTTTTATGGAACTTTCCGCCATTTTGTTTTCTCGAACTTTCCACCATTTTGGAATCGAATGCCCCACTCCCTAATGTGGCAACTCTCGTTATGGCCGCCATCTTGAAAATCCGTAATTTGTGTGTTATGAAATCGGAAATTTTTTTACATGTATAAAAATTATTCATAAAATTTTAATAAAAACTTATTTAAAAAATAACATTGCTCATCTCATTACTGTCACCATCTTGGATTTATAAATAATTACTGCTCTCTAGTGGGTGAAAATTAAACAAAAATGGTGGCAGTGCACTCTAGCAGACGAAAATATGATGGTGACCTCCAGCAGACAAAAACAAGATGGCGGACGTGACATCATACTAGCTGGCGATATATATACCTCGGTATTAGTGGTGGGAGGTCAGTCTGTTGCTGGCTTCCGTGGAGGAAGGATCAGTTGTGATGTTTTTATTTTGTCCTCACCAGGTTCGAACAAAAGACTCCATGATATAAGTGCTTTTTTAAATTAAAATTTTAATAAAAATGTTATTATTTTTTTATTTTTAATCTTTTCCCATTAAAAACTGATAGCCTAATAATTAGAGTTTTTAAAGATGGCAGCCGTGATGTAATAATCCAATATGGCGGAGTGTTTTATTTAATTTTTATGATTTTTTTATATTTAAAATTTTTCCCGATTTTCTAGCATAAAAATTACGAATTTACAAGATGACGGGCGTAACGATAATTTCACTGGTTATGCAACTATTGAATATAGCGGTCATGGCATCATAATTGTCAAAGTATTGATCTCAGTGGCTTAGAGCGGCTAGTCAATGTTGAATTTAAGCCACTTTGGGGAATTTACAAGCCATTGTCATTCCTGGGGACTAAAACGGGAAATTTTCCCTCAATACGGCAATTTTTCCCCCGTAATAGGGACATTTTTATGAATTATGGCAAATTTTGAGGAAATTTGAGGAAATTTGACACCAAAAATGCCGCCGTGTCTTCATAATCCTAGATGGCTTCAACAATCATCGATCCGCAGCCTGAAGCCTGGCGCCGGAGGAACTACTATACACTAATTGCGTGTCCTTTTCTTTTGTTGAATGTGTGTCGTTTAGTTAAATGTGCATTGCCAAGTCTGAAGTCAGCTCTTAATATTTACTTGTTCAAAAAATCTTGGTCTTAATAAAACATTTTTCAGGGATCCTTGGTCCTTTAGTAAGCGTAAAACATGTTCCATCCGTTGCTATTAATTTTTTGTAATTAATTTTAACGATACTTTTGGTCTGACAGTTCAAAGACTTTGTCTTGACGGCTTGAAATATGTTATATTGGTTATCGCCCGACGAAGAAGGCCTTGTGGTTCGGAGATGTTTGGGTTATACATCTGACATTGTACATGACCTGGCCACGTGGTTCGAAGACACTTAGTCTATACGCCTAACATTGTACATGACTTAGTTGGAAGGTATTCCAATCATCGATAAACTATACCTTGATGCTAGGCACTGCGACAACATATTTTTTTCGCCGTACAGGTATTTTGTATAGAGTCGTTTTTCGTAGAGAAAATGATTAATAAACTCCACAAAAGATAATGGGAAAAAGATTTTAAAAATATTTTAAGATTTAGGTACTCTTATAACTGTACGAGTATCAAATTAAGCATGGAAATCCATCGAGTCAGTCTTACATTGAGAGACGATTTTTTGATCATATTTAGAATTTTTTCCCAATTTATGTGTTAATTATTACGAATTTCCAAGATGGTGGTCACATCGGCTTACTGGAGGCTCCTAGGCTAAGAACCTAAGCTGCTTATAGGATTATTTCAATTATTTATTGAATAAATACTTTTTACCTAAAATTACCTTTGTTTTTGATCGAGCAATGATCGAACTGAGGTGATCGAATAAATCATTATTTGAATAAGTGTTATTTTTTTGATAAATTTTGAAATTTTCCCTGAATTTTTACGTCCATAGAGATTCCCAAGATGGCGTTCAAGACGGCTAACAAGATGGCGGGTGGCATTTCAATAAATAATTACTGCACTCTAGAGGGTATAAATTAAACTAACATGATGGTAGCGCCCTCTAGCAGACGAAAACTATATGTCGGATCCAATATGGCGGACTCCAGCAGACGAAAATAGATGACAGATGTGATATTTTATCTATCGCTATATCTATTTTGGCATTGGTGGTGGGAGGTCAGTCTGCCATTGGTAGAGACCTGCAAAATTCGCGGATTCATTCGGTGATAGGCTATAATTCAAACACATATACCTCTTAGATAATTTTGCTATTGGCTTACTGTTCATCTGGACGAATCTCAACCAGTTATAAACCCTCAACCAAAGAAGGATCGAATCACAGACAAACCAGCTGAGACGACTTACAAGTCGGCAGCCAATGAACTTGCGTTATTTGCCCGAGTGTACAGGGGTATGTGCAGTCTATCCTGAAGGCCATCGAAACCGCGAATTTTGCAGGTCTCTAGTCTTTGGCTTCCGTGGAGGAAGGATCCGTCGCCATTTTTATTTTATTCTCACCGGGTTCGAACCGAAGACTCTATGACGTGTTTTTTAATTTAAAGTTTATTAAAATTGTTTAAAAAAATTTTATAAATATAAATTTTTCCAAATTTTTTGAATAATTACGGAATTTCGAGATGGTGGACGTGACATCATAAACCAAGATGTCAGAATGATTATTATTTTTTTAATTAATTAAACAAATCCATTAAAAATGGATAAAATTATGGAATTTCAAGATGGCGGTCTTAACGAAAAGTGCAACGGTGACGACACCGATTATATTTTCAAAATGGCGGTCATGATATCCTATTGGTCTACGTCAAATGTCTTTATAGGTTATTGTAGGCTTGTAGATGAGGAATTTAAGCGGGACATTTTCCCTCACAATAAGATTTTTTCCCTCGAAACAAGTTTTTTTTTATTTGTCCGATTTTTCAGCGTAATTTATTTTCCTAAAAACTTGCAAATTTGGCAATGTTTGGCAAATATTTGGCAAATGTTGGTTTTTATGGCAATTTTTGGAAAATTTTGAAGGTTTAGGTCATCCAAGATTGCCGCCGTGACGTCATAGTCTAAGATGGTGGACCAGCGCCACGCTCCACACTCCGACTCCAGCTTCCGGAGGAACTATTATATACTACTATTTACATCCTGTAATTGATTTGACAATAGCAAATGAAGGTGCTGGTTATCTGAAATTTTTTTTTTAACTAGCAAATTTGGATACATACGATACACCACAATATAATGCTGCGTTATTATCATGATTGATTGTTTAATATAATTGTGTGTTTAAGATCCCATATTTAACTACAAATAGGTGTTAGCTTAATCTATGTTTTTAAGATAAATATATCTGAAACCTATGTTTATTTATTTGATTGTCTGAGGTAAATGTTGCAAAATTAATTTATGTGTATATAAGCCATTTAAAATATTTTTTATGCCTTGTTGCATGTTTAAGTCTCTGGGTCTACCTGTGTATGTATAATGTGTAATTCGACTTATTGTGTGTAAACTACTAAAACCGTACACTATATTATATAAGTAATAATTATTATTTTTCTGCTCTACTTTATTACTTGGCTTATTACTAACAGAGTCTTGTTATCTTTTTTTTCCAAACTTCGTAGAGGATATTCGTTTATACACGACACCAGCTATATCTATATGTAAGTATATTCCGTTAAAGAATCGACACTTTCTTTTCCGGAATAGGTGCACCATTTTAGTGTGACTGCATGGTATTCCAGAAAGTACTCATTGCCTAAAGGTGTGTACTTCATAATACTTTTATGTATATAATTATTTATACTGCATGTTCCGACACAGTGGCGGGTGTAATTTGCAACATTTGAATAAAAGTTATTTAGTCTAAATATACATAAACACATATTAAAAATCCTAACAATATATTTATTTAAAACTATAATTATTTATTTTAATTTTTGGGGGTGACTCATTATGAAAAAAGTGCAAACTCCAAAAATAAATACATTATTGATATCACAGTTTTGTTTAAATTGTGTGCTGGAGTACCTTCTCACGCCTTCCAACACAACCTATAACCCACAACCCCCTGCCCGTGGTAAGCTGTTTCTGCTCGTCACCAAATATGCCACCTCAAGTGTGCGAATAACTCTATAGATAATTAAGATGCACAAATTATCATGTGGTGTTCATTTAAAGGCGTTCGACCGCACTCTCGATATCTTGGCACACGGGTTTTATTAAAAATACGTTTGTTACTCTTGTTATCTAAGTGAAGTTCCAAGCATCATGGTCAGCAGATTTTTAACCAGTACACCTCATATCTAAAATTTTTATATATTGGTTCTTGGCGATATTAAACGCTATAAGAGTACAATGGTACAAATGGTCGCGGGTCCTTGACTGCCCGAGCCCTAAACATCCAAAAAAAGAATATGGTTAAAATAGATCGTCTTTCCCTCATTAAAAACTCTCTAGCCCTGGAAATATGTACTTACATGTTGGATCATAAACCGTAATGGCTCTATCCAAGATTTCAGAAAATATATCGTAACCACCGCGCACAAAATCAGTCTCACGACGTATGGCTTGCAGGCCTCCCGCCATAGACAAACGAGCTAAATCATAGAGCCTAACATTTTTGCGTGATTTAGAATATTGAAGAAGTTTCACAATCCTGCATAGAGCGCAATGACAATGCAGTCTCTTATTATGTTCATAAATGCCAGCAGATTTTTATGTACATAGAATCTTTCCATGTTCTTTAT
Source organism: Bacillus rossius redtenbacheri (assembly GCF_032445375.1). Lineage (NCBI taxonomy): Eukaryota > Metazoa > Arthropoda > Insecta > Phasmatodea > Bacillidae > Bacillus > Bacillus rossius. The sequence goes on along the minus strand of NC_086331.1, from coordinate 91,431,916 downwards.
CTTAAGGCCAAAGTGTTTTATCTAGACGAATTATGATTTATATGGTCAGAGTATAACACATAATACACAATAATGGTTTATAGACATGTTTTTTAGTATTTATGAATTAAAACGTTAGAGATACTTAGCATTAGTTCAACTAGGCTGACAGTCAAAACAACATAGGTGTTTTTAAAGTCAAAATTATTGTTCTCATTTATGAACTGTAAAATACTTCAGATTTCATATGAGCAATGCATTTAACTTAACAATTTTACGCAAAAAATTAACCCCGTATTACTGTTTCCATATTCGAAACAAAATGGTACAGGTAGTTTCCAAGACCTGGTATATTACTATACCCATAAATATTAGTTAATAGCAGAAATAGTGCTTCCTTCGAACTACTGTGATCACACTTAGACTGCTGCATTTAAATTAAGACACTCGAATTAGATCTAATTAAAATATTCATACACATAATTCTAAACACATGGTCATACAAAACTATGCTACGCAGATGATGCTTTACACAAATCACTATCTACGTATGTCACTACACAGATGGCTATCTTAGCCAACAAGCAAGACAATTGATTTGACTTTATTGTCACGTACAATTGTGCAGGATTAGAGCTGAATCCTTGAGCTGTTACCCAAAGTGGCTGTGACAAGTCAGTGACTTGTCTCATGGTTAGGGGGGTTGGGGAAGAGGGTACAGGGAAGAGATTGCCAAAAATAAACAGTGTTAACCATGGTCTCCTCTTCATCCTCCCACCAAAACTTCGATTTCGGAGTAAACAATATTTTTCCATCATTTTTAAGACATTAGTTTCAGTCTTTTTTTGCACTGATTCACGAATATTCCTCCAAACAGCATTGCACTTGTGAATTGTAGATAAAAAAAAAGGCAGAACTTTTTCCATTTCGCTACCCAAGGTTTTACTTTCATGTTGTTGCGAAAAGCCACAACTACCTTAATTTTATACAGTGCACATTACCAGATTTCCAACGAAAGATATATATTGAAATATAACTAATGGAAATTTAATTTTCTGCGAAACAAACAGTATTAAAAATTCTTTTGTGTATTAGTTAATGACTATGATACCAAGTATACATTTTTGTAGGAGCCAGTATCAAGTATCTCAATGAACATATAAGTGGTCTTCCAAGCATAAGAGGAGATACTTATGATGCTCTGACCTCAAAACAAAAAAAAATTACAACATTGCTCTGTTGTAATTTTGGGCCTTTATATTATCTTCTTTTTTATTTTGACTAGGACAGTAAACTCTGGCTATGTCGGGATTTTCATACATTGATAACTAAGAGGACTTAACACGTACTTTAAAATGTATTGGCAATTACTAAATTCACCATAAGCAATTGTTTTGTGGTAATTGATAATTTAAAAACAGACAATGGAAAAAATAAAACGTATTGGCTTTGAATGACATGAATGCATATTAACTATCAAAGTCTAGTTTAAATATGACCTTGTTTTGTTGCCTTTAAATAATCAATGGACTGAAACAACCATATATTGAATAAATAATGTGATCTTTGTTCATAGCCAGTATTAGTGAAAGTAATGGCTCAGTGGGAGAGTTTTTTACTAAGTTATATTCCATCATAGCTCTCAATAAACGTACCAGAAGGTGATACTTTTATCGTAGATGAACGGTTTAAATATCAAGGTATGCCCAAAGGTCGAATATGTTTATGCTTTTGGACGGTGTTAAATGGGACAGTAATCAACCAATTTTGTTCAAGGTCTGGAAGTTAAGGAAGTGAGTCACCTAAACTCATCCTGACAAAGGAATGTCTTTCATTCAATCAATCGCACACCTTTGGTAAAGAGTAGCTTATCTTAGCGCATGCCCATCGTAATCTACATCTAAATCTGAGTAAGTGATTGCAATCAGTGACATCACTGTTGCTATAAATTCTGTTATTTTTAGTATATTAACTGGTGATTCGTGACTGCAGCAGTATTCGGTGTGTTGGTGATGTTAAACTAACAGTGAACAAGTTTAAATTAACTTAAGACGCAAAATTCACTGATTCGCTTAAGTTTTCACTCGTCCAGATTTAGAATGTAAGTAGTTACTATGTGAGAGTCTTATGAGTAGGTAATTCCTTTTTGTTAATATTTTAGTTCCGTTGTAAATATTGTGTAGCTCAAAAAGTAGCTCCTTTTTATTCAAAATAAAACACATGAAAAATTTACATTTTTATTTAAAATTTTAGCTTAAAATTTTAGAGTTAAATAATCACTGATAAATGTTTATTTCTTTCATTTTGTAGAAGCATGCACTTTTTTTGCACTTACACCAAGCATGAAAAAGTATTTCACGAAATTTCTTATAGTTATTTCATACTTTATCGTTAGAATCGCTAGTTAAATAATTATTCCTGTTTTGTTTAACATTATCCTGTAAATTCAAGGGAATAATATTACATATGGTGATATCAAGTACATTTATTGTTTATGGTCTGTCTGTTTGTCAGTATGATTATACTTTGAATAGCAATAAGGAAAAATCAAGTAAAATTTAAAGTAAAATAGTCAATAGTTAGCATTAAAAATACTTACCTAAAAGTTACATAAAAGTTGCTTAATATGATGAAATGAATTCAGCAGTATCACGTTTATAATTATTGTATTTATTGATTTATTTAAATAGTTTTTTACGTCTCCTGCCAGTAGGCTGGGTGGAAAGCAACCGACTCACTTGCTAAAAAGTGTTTCGCTTCAAAGAGGATTCAAACCCATGCCCATCCTGTCACCAGGTGAACAGCATGATTGGTGAAGTGCCTCTGTCCGCCCAACTACCGTGCAGGTTAACATAACACAACAGACATACAGTTACGGTAATATTAGTGACTGCCTCCTTCATCTGCTTATCTGGGGGAACATTATTGTAGTATCGATGTGCATAAACTATTATTTTTAGGCTGATATTGTCACTAAATTTTTTTGGCTGAAAGTTATTTACCTAGGTTTTAGTACAAAGTTCAGGAACAGTATAGAAGATTGGCATTCAACACATGTACCTATTTAACCATCGTGAGTTATTTGTAATTTTTATTTCTCTCATGTGAATTATATGAATTACCTTTAGGATTAAAAAAACTGAAAAAAAACCATACATCGAAAGAGTTGTAATTTAATTTATATGAATTGAAAAAAAATATTTAATTTTATGGTTATTTCAGTTTATATACCGGCCATCTTAAAATTCAATTTATTAAAATTAATATCATGTTTTAAAAATCTTAATAACCTTAAATGCAAGTACCATGCTTTTTAATATTTTGTGTAAAGGTGAAAGTAAGTGATGGTTTGAATTATATTATATTAGGAAAATACCATATTTATTACCTTTTCATCTTGTTGTTCACAGTCCTGGCACCACTGTTTGATGGAGCCTCATTAAATTGCTACCTCCCTCTAGACAACAGCAGTTTATCTTTTCCTCACTACACAGAAGTCACATACAACTATTCACTTTCATGAATGGAACCACCTAAAGAGCTCAACACTGATCTTACAGCTACCTCACTATGCCATAACATTGGCCTCGATGGCTGGCTGCAGTATGTCCACATCTGACGTAAATGTCTCTACCAATGACTCCACTTGATACTCTAAAGTCAGTCCCAAGTACGCCTGGCTTTGTTTTTTTACTTACAAACCCCACACCAACTCATCATCAACAAACAGTTGTTTACGAGAGTAGCAATAAATAAAATGCCGATGAATTTGAAACAGAACGATGTGACCTGTATTAATACATAAAAGGTGATGAGTGTGGCTTCTGAAGGTCTCGTGGCTCGGAGTCGCTTGGTCGATGTGTTTGCAGAGCCATGCTACTGTATTGGTTCGATGGTCAGCAAAACGCATGCCCAGGTTCGAACCCGAGGAGCTTTTGGTTTGATATTGCTGGATAGATAGGAATAAACCGCTGTGCAAATTTGACTTTAGGTTTGAAGTATTGGCCATTTGATAGGAGCACAACAAACTAAGTTTGTTCACTAAGTGCCTCGTGAGTAGTGTGTAAGGGCACCTATATCCGGCGCCAGAGTTTAGGTGTGGTGCCGAAGTTCCGGGGTAGCCATGTTTGGTTGTGACGTCAAGAGTCCTCAACATTTACTCATAAGCCCTTACAAACGACTAAAAAATTCTTAAAATGACAAAATATTCCAATTGTTGAGGAAACATTCCCACTTTAAGGAAAAATTTACTACTTTTTCCCTCAAAAGATTTAAAGGGACCATATTCAGCAAAGAGGCTAAAAATACACGAAAAAATTAAATTAAAGCTGAAATATGACACCTCGAATAAAATACACCCCCGAGTGAAATTTGACATTACGATCACGTTTTTACCTAAAAACTCAACTCTTGACGTCACAATCCAACATGGCTACCCTCGGTTCCTCGGCACCTCGGCACCTCACCTGAACCCTGGCGCAGGACACGCTACAGATTGATCGGAAATTCGCACTCATGAAAGTGAAGAGTGTAATATGTGGTATCGTAAGTTGTGTTAGTTGTAGCGTCCACCGCTAGATAATACTGTAAGCGTATAAACAACGAGCAGACGTGGTATCTATCGCACTTTGGGAAAAACAACGTTCGCAGTGTACCTTTGTTTCTTGCCTGGCAGACAGGGAGTTTTCCCAAGAGCAGCGCGTGTTCATTGTTGAACATTGTTTCACCACTCGTTCGTACGCACGTGTTGCAGAAGAGTTTTGACGGAGATTAACAATATCGGTGCACGTGTACTCAAGGAAGTGGCCACGGGAAAAAGGTGAAACGTACTCGCGTGTACATAACTGAAAGGGGCAGCCAATTCAAGCATTTGTTGTAAAGACGCGTTTTTTCCCGTGTTATCATTGTTATCAATTTGATCAATTTATTGGTTCTGTAGGTATCTGAGACACATCCAGCTTTACTAAACTCATTGTTTTGATTTTATGTAGATGACTTTTCGATATGACATGGATTTATGTGAGATATAATTATATTGATGCATTGACTACTTCAAGTGTACAGTAGGCAAAGTTATATCCACCAATGGCCTTGTGATTTCAATTAATTGAAAACAGATTGGGGTGAAACTAAAAGCAACATTAATATAACATTTTAAAGTAATTTTAAGGTTAAGGCTTAGGCACCCACAATTACAGATACCTATAACTGCTTTGATATGGTTTGGCGGCACATAATCAAACTTCATTAATATTTTAATTGCTTCATTATTGTTATAAAATTAACATGATAAGTGTTTTTTAAATAAAATAATGAACAAACGAAACTGAATGCCAGGACTAAAGAATTGGTTTGTGTGTAAATTTAATATAAGTGTAAATGCCAGTCTGTCTGTGGGTAAAGTGAGTACAGTGGCTACAGTGGCTACAGTGGGTACAGTGGGTACAGTGGGTAGAGTGGGTACAGTGGTACAATGGGGGAAATATGTAATTTTCCTTGAGCCTCGTCAAGGTTCGTACACATCCGGAATTACTTTACACACACACATACACACATGCATATAAATACACACACTTCAGTTGTTATAAAAACATCGAGTTATGGCAAAATCATAGCTATAGTCTAAAAGAGACATTCCCTCCTCAAACATTAGAAGAAACGAAGACTTTTAAAATATATATTTTTTTTTCCGTATTTTTCAGCAGCCTATAGAAATAAAAGGCTCTATCACCGTATAACATATTCATATTTTTAATGACAGATACTAGAAGAATCGCTGTTTATATACATGGAGTTCGAAGGCTTTGTAGATGTTATATAGCCCACTGTGTTTTTGCAGTCTTAACTGTGTTCTAAAAAATAGAATAGTAATCAGCTTGGAGACAAGAATAAATCTCTTCATATGTGCTAGAAGTTAACTCCCAATTGATCTCACTCATCGTGATACATTCGCACCGATCAATATGACATGTGTCTCTCCATTTACGATTTATTTTTACGCTATTATTTTTAGAATGTAGGTACGCAGTCCAAAACCAACAGACACAGATTATCACGTGTTTTAACTCCAGATGTTCGCGAGAAAATTGTGCAAAATATGATAATTTAAAAATATTTAAATACACATTTCTAAAGCGCATACAAACATAAGCAATCCATAGAATAGCAGTGTCTTCGGATTGTTGAAACGAAAAGATACTTTTTTTTTCATTGCAGTGCCACAGCTTATGTACCTCTGTCATAATATTGTGTGGAACGAAACCTAAACAGACGTATTAAATTGTGAAATATTAATTTTAAAAAATATGCTTTCTGATATGGGCTCACGGCTCTTTTCACACGCCCTGCGCCACCCTGAGCCGGCAATAAACAGGGAGAAATAATGTCAGTGAATCATATGCAACCCAGTTCAAGATGATAAACCAATGAACGCTTTTGGCTCAAATATGGATAGGAATTTGAGTCTGCTTGGAGCGAAAATAATATGTAAAGAAATCGTGGAGCTAGCCACTTACATCCATATGCAGAGTTCTTTATCTTTTAGGCTCCCTAAAACGAAAAAGGTAGCCTTAACTACTCTGCAAGAACCATCATTCAACCTTCCTTCTTGAAGGCGTCCTAATTTGTAATCTTTAGGCAGCCAGATCCAAGCCTTAAGGGCTTCAAAATCAAAATGGCTTACGAGTTTTCGAAAAATCAAATTAGTTAATAAAACTTATACCTTATTTTATGGAGTAATTGGACTTGTGCTGCTTGTAAATAATGATAATTTATCAAAATAAACCTGTAGGAAGAGTTTTGCTGCATATTTTAACATTATAAATATTCTAGAATTAGCAGACTACTACAGCATCTAGCCCTGACATTTGTTTACATTTGATCTTTCGTTAAAATACAGTTAAATCGTTTCGTGAGTGTTGATGCTATAAAATAACGGCGCGGACTGATTTTAGCTTTCAGGGAGAGTTTTAGGTGAAATATATAGCATTGTTTGGCGTTTTACAACTTACTAGCTTTTAACCGCAGCTTCGCTCGCGTTGATGTCCTTAAATAAGTATCAAATATCATTGCAAAGAAAATAAAATAATATGGTAATTGACTGGGATCATCAGTATTTAAAAATTCTAACATACAATTTAGCTTAAAAAACTGGAAAAAAATGCTTTATTGAAATATGTTTAACTATACAAAAAAAATTAAATACTAACACTTTAAAAAGTTCAAAGTATTAACGTGTAGTAAATTAATTTTTCTAAAGAGCTTAAATCAGATTATTATTCTAGGATGCTTCTGTATACTATGTTATATGTTTTTCTGTCAGATGCAAATATGTGTAGATTTCGGACATTGGACACACGTGAACAGGCTACATATATACATGGGAAAAGCATGGCTTTTCCAAATGCACCCCTGCTACCTGCAATGTTTGCCCTTGCGCTTTGTTGATGGTAACAGCAAAACTAAGCCTGACGGGAAACTGAACTCTTTTGAATTGGAACGGTATATTAGTGGGGATAATGGGAATTCGAGGTATGATAATAATTTCCCCTTTACCGAACCTGTTAAAATAGTGGCACCAAGTGCATTCTGCCCCAACTGTGTGATCCGAACCCTCGAGCCATTACATGGTCGAGGAGCAAATAGATTTCGCATAAGCATAACTTGTACATTTAGTTTCATTTGAAGTTTATGTGAGGGTACACCCGAAAGTTCAAGTGAATTTAAAAACACCGCAGGATATGAAGTGCTTTGTTCTGTATCCATGATTGTATCTATTGACAAATACTCCTTAATTTCCCCTTGCTCCTCTTTTAAAATATAAGTGTTGATTTTATTAACGATAAAAATTTTTAGCACCAATATTGCTCTTGCGCACAACCGCTGATCACCATTCAAATTTTGTTGCAAGTCCGGGAAGACTTTAGTAATAAGATCCACATCATTTATACTTAATTACAAATATCTCTTGAAAGTAAAATGTAACCTTCTGCATTAACGTCCAAACAACCATCACCGAAGAAAATAAACAGACACCTAACCTCATAAATTAAAAACGTTTAAGTATTGCTTGGCGGTAACAGAAAAATAAAATTGAATAGTAAATTGACCGCCGGTATTGGAGTGTAATTTTGGTGAATTATTTAATTTACTTATTGAAACGCCAGATGGCGTTAAATTTCATTAAAATTACTCAAACTCTCAGTCGGACGATCATACATACCAATATAATTTTTTTTGTCCTTCGGAAAAAATATTGTTTTTTTTTATAAAAAGTGTCCCATGTCCTTTACTATACCCTTGAAAATATGCGAACAAAATTTCTTGATGATCGGTTAAGTAGTTTCCGCGTGAAAGCGTAACAAACAAACACACTCACATTCGCATTTATAATATTAGTAAAGATTTTATAGGTATATTGGGAAGTTTTAAACACGAGTATACGATGTTGATATTGGCGGTTGAAATACTCCTGGCATATTTTATGGTTTATTTTTACATCTTTAAAAATAATTTTCTATAATAATTTAAGTGCTTTATTTAATTAGGACCGTAATTTGCAAATATTGGAAAAACATGTGGTTCGTTTCGTCGGAATGGTGCTTGACTCATTTTCGGGATTGTATTCTGTTCTAGCAAGAACTGAAATGAAAAAAAAAAAAAACATTTTTAATAAATACTTTCAAATTCCCCCGTGTAAGTGGTCTTGTTTTCAGTAAAGTTAGGTATAGTGCAATAAAGCCTGTGTAACCTTTCCTGGGGTAGGATTAAAGGCTAATTATATTTTGAACATGAAGTTGATGAATTAACATATTAAATAATGATTTTGCAGGAGCAAAGTATTACTTTTTAAGCACTAGGAATTTAAAGCAAAACAAATCCTTAGTTAATTCTGAATGAAAGCTTTTTAACTTCAACTAGTTTACCAGTAGTTTGCAATGTTAACAGGTGGTTGGGTTAGGTACATGAAACAAAAAGCACTAATCGTGAGGACAATCAGTTGCTTAGGTAAGCTACTTAAAAAATACTGTAAGAATCACTGAACGATTAATTAGGAACAACTAGCTAACTTAAATTAACTAACCTTCTTTGCTTTATGGTATTGTTTTTATTGTAGCTAACTTAATCTTACAATAAAAATTACCGTATTCCTCAACAGTCCACGCTCGGAGGAAGAGTCTCTAGTTCGATGCGCTCACTAAATTTTAATGGGGACGCCTCACTATTTGCTTCGCAACTTCACAGTGGGTTGCCAATGCAAACCAGTTTCTTGTAGCCATACTCTCAACAGTTTATAATCAGTCAATAAACTTCTTATTTGCGGGTATTACTCCTCTAACAGCAGCTTTTTTACCGCTAACTATTGCACGCAAATTCAGTCACAGTCAAATGCGTGGTTTGTCTGTTAGTTCCACATCGCTGAGTTCGGGATCACAAATTTCGTTCCCAAAAATATTATCTGTGCCACTTACTTGTTCCTGTCATCTCCACTTCTTACCTTAGCATGATAGACCAATTAAGAGATTACTCCCCCTTTTCTTTGTTAACTCGGCGTTCTTAGCCATAAGACCTAGCCGCACCGGGGCCCCGATGGGCGTGGACACGGATACGCCGTATACGCGAATCGGGAGAGGTGTTAGAGCTTTGGCTTTGACCAAAGGTTGAGGCTACCCATCCCAGCTTGATCACTACCTCGCCCTCTTGCCACTCTCAGCTAACCAGACAGTTGGCTGGGTCCTTAGCCCTATAGACTTTGTCAGCACTGCTAGTGCCTATTCCGATCCACCACATCACACTGGGACCCCTCAATCACCCAGTGAACCCGTGGTCCGGTGGAGGACTATCCAACCTCTCCTAGTGGTCCAGGCTAGTAACAGGTGTTGTGTCGCCACTCACTCCGTCGACTCATCAGAGGGCTAGGGAACTCTTAGAGTCTGCTCCAAGCGATCGGAGCACCACCTCCAAGTACGAGCCCTACCCAATCAGATCCATGTCCTTAGAGGAAACATCGATAGGGATCCTTTCACTTTCACGGATCCTTTCCGTACTACTACCAACTTCGGTGTCCATATTGGGCGTAGACTGTTCGCCAACAGCTAGCCGACTAGCCGTTTTCCGGAGCCACTTCACTGTATCGAACTCGTCTCCTCGGATGATCCTCCGACCCGCCGTACATCGGCCCGGCGGGCTTAGAGCCGATTATGGCCTGGACATGCCCGGACTCCTCGGTGACTGGCTCGAACTAACCGCTTAGGTCGTTCCAAGAAGCTGGAGGCCCTTTGAATTGCCTCGGTACCTCCCCAGACCGCTGGGCTTAGATCAGATGGTTTATAGTCCTTTAGGTTTGGGTACCCCCAATCACGCCGGCGGTTTTCTCAGTCCTTACCATTACCATGGGCCTTGTCCTCATTCAATTTGAGAGGCCTTTGGGAACCAGACACCGGGGCTCAGCAATCGAACCCCCCCAGAAAGGTTTCAATCGCATCTGTTTTTGCCCATATATTCAGCCCATTCACCATTTCTGACCCCAGCCAGGCAATTGGGGATGTCGTCAGGCGGGGTTATGCCCGGCAGAGTCTTCTTTAGTTAGAGACGCATCTATGACCAGAGGCCGAGGGTACCCATCTCAGCATAGTCACCACCACGCCCCAAACAGCGGTGCCACGAGGAGGCAGAGGATTGTCGTAGGTGCGGAGATGCTATGTATTCGCTTCCATGCACCTATTCCATGAACCCATTTGGATCATGTCTCGGATACACCTCAAGCGACAATCACCTCCCTCGGAGGGTCGGATACTCGCATGTCAACATAACGCTAGCGTAATAAGGTTTTCATTATACCGGCACCGTTTCCTGACCCGTTGCTCGAAACCTGCCATTAAATCACGGAGCTGCGGCAACTGACATGATGTTCGTTCAGAAACAGTAGTATGTGAATGGGGTTCCGAGATCTGGCATCTGGCGGTGGAGCCGAGAGCCGGCTCCGCCATCTTGGATTTGTGACGTCACGGCGGCAAAAATTCCTCAAAATTCCTCAAAATTAACTCAAAATGACTCAAAATTTCCCGTTTTAAGAAAAAATTTCCCGTTTTCGAGAGAAAAATTCCCGTTTCGAGGGAAAATTTCCCGTTTTAGTCCTTAAAAATCCCAGTGGCTAGAAATGTCCTGATAGAGGCTTAAGCATCCTTAACTCAAGCCTCAGTTAAGCCTCTATCAGGATGTGACCTTGACCTTTGACCTTGACCCCGACAGCCATCTTGGATCCACCATCTTGGATGACGTCATTTCGTTTTCTCGAACATTCCGGCATTGTGTTATCCGCCATTTTGAATTATGACGTCATCGTTGCAATTTTCGTTACGGCCGCCATCTTTAAATTTATTATCCGATTTTAATGAAAGAAATTTAAAAATTATAAAAAAATTAAATAATAAAAAATTTAATAAAATATTTAAAAAACAAACATTTACGACACGGAGCTCGGAGTTCTCGGTTCAAACCCGACGAGTGCAAAAAAAATAAAAATGGCGACCGATCCTTCCCCCCGCGGTGGCTGCAGGCATACTGACTCCCTCCACTTTTTTTTCAAAGCATATATATATCGTCAGGTAGTATGACGTCATGTCCGCCATCTTGTCCTCGTCTGCTGGAAGCCATCATCAGTGTATCGTCGGCGAGAGTGCGCTGACGCCATGTTAGTTTAATTCTTATCCGCTAGAGTGCAGTAATCATTTATTACTGTGACACCCGCCATCTTGTCATTTGGCCACCATCTTGAAAATCCATAATTATTTAGCTAGAAATTCGGGAAAAATTCCAAAATTCATTAAATAAATTTTTAATCTATATACTGATCGATTAGGTCGACTAAGGTCCTTGGTACGATCTAGGACGATGCAAAAAAATTAAATATAACATCAATTTAACATAATAGTAACAGGTTCGAGGAATTAAACACCACAAGTTCTTTTACAAAAATAATATTTATTACATAATTTCTATTCTACTACAGGATCATTTGCGAAAGCCAGCAATCTTATAATCATTTAGTTCCGCAGCGGTGTGAAATGACTAATTCTTAGCTCCAATCGGTTGCTGCACAACGGTTTTCTTGCTTGTACGCTCACGAGCCTTCAACCTAAACCGAGGAGTCGAAATTTCTGCAGGTAGTTCAGCAGTAGGCACACGGACTTCACCTTTACAGTTTTTCGCATGTCGTCGCAAATTATCAATTCTAGTAAACCATTCATGACACTCATCACATCGAAACTTCATGCGAGATGGATTCTTCGTGCATTTGCTCCGCTCATGTCTTCGTGCATCATGAGCAAATGCGAACGACGTATCACAGTAGCTGCAAGGATACCGTGGTGATGAAGACGAACCTTTCAGACCCGATCCAGATACTGACGTTGCCGCAGTTGCATCATCTCCAGGCATACTCTTATGAACATCAATGCATCGTTGTTGCGCCGAAACCTTTACTTTCTGCCGAACAGCAGGACCTTTGCATGCCTTCATGTGCGTTTTCATATTATCTTTTCTGGCAAACTGCTTATGACATTTCTCACAAACAAACATTTTACGATATAGGTTCTTGGCACATTCTCTATTCTCATGTCGTCGAGCATTGCTGTTGTTTGAGAAAATCTTGTCGCAGTAACAGCACCGATGTTCGTTAGTTGTTGTCGATTCGGCATCCATTGAAATCTCCATTGATGGCGAACCAGCGTTCGCCGAGTTTCCCTGTGCAGCCAGCACTAGCGGCATTAAAGTCTCTTCTGCTGGCGGTACCACATCTGTTGAAGTCTCCTCCAGTGTTGACATCGACGTTGCCAACGGGATCTGCTCCACCATCGTCGACGCTGACGTCAAGGTTCCCGCAGTCGATGGTACAACCTCCATCGAGTTCGTCGTTAAAGTCGGTAAAGATGCCATCGAGTTCGCAAGAACAGGTAATTACGTGATTAATGCACCAAAAGAAACAAACTAGGTGATCCTTACACCGACAACGTCAGTAACAAACTGAGCGACCTGCTGTCTAGGACTCACTTATATACATGCACCATATGGAATAATACGCTAGTCAAATCAAGAACCATTTACAATAATACTAGAGTCAAAACATCATTAAAAATAGAAGGACCATCAACGAAAAGGCAGCACATTTGGAAGCACCGACAACGAAAAGGCAGCACATTTGGAAGCACCGACAACGAAAAGGCAGCACATTTGGAAGCACCGACAACGTAAAGGCAGCACATTTGGAAGCACCGACAACGTAAAGGCAGCACATATGGAAGCACCGACAACGTAAAGGCAGCACATTTGGAAGCACCGACAACGAAAAGGCAGCACATTTGGAAGCACCGACAACGCAAAGGCAGCACATTTGGAAGCACCGACAACGAGAAGGCAGCACATTTGGAAGCACCGACAACGTAAAGGCAGCACATTTGGAAGCACCGACAACGAAAAGGCAGCACATTTGGAAGCACCGACAACGAAAAGGCAGCACATTTGGAAGCACCGACAACGAAAAGGCAGCACATTTGGAAGCACCGACAACGAAAAGGCAGCACATTTGGAAGCACCGACAACGAAAAGGCAGCACATTTGGAAGCACCGACAACGAAAAGGCAGCACATTTGGAAGCACCGACAACGAAAAGGCAGCACATTTGGAAGCACCGACAACGTAAAGGCAGCACATTTGGAAGCACCGACAACGTAAAGGCAGCACATTTGGAAGCACCGACAACGTAAAGGCAGCACATTTGGAAGCACCGACAACGAAAAGGCAGCACATTTGGAAGCACCGACAACGAAAAGGCAGCACATTTGGAAGCACCGACAACGAAAAGGCAGCACATTTGGAAGCACCGACAATGTAAAGGCAGCACATATGGAAGCACCGACAACGTAAAGGCAGCACATTTGGAAGCACCGACAACGTAAAGGCAGCACATTTGGAAGCACCGACAACGAAAAGGCAGCACATTTGGAAGCACCGACAACGAAAAGGCAGCAAATTTGGAAGCACCGACAACGTAAAGGCAGCACATTTGGAAGCACCGACAACGTAAAGGCAGCACATTTGGAAGCACCGACAACGAAAAGGCAGCACATTTGGAAGCACCGACAACGTAAAGGCAGCACATTTGGAAGCACCGACAACGTAAAGGCAGCACATTTGGAAGCACCGACAACGTAAAGACAGCACATTTGGAAGCACCGACAACGAAAAGGCAGCACATTTGGAAGCACCGACAACGAAAAGGCAGCACATTTGGAAGCACCGACAACGAAAAGGCAGCACATTTGGAAGCACCGTCAATGTAAAGGCAACATATTTGGAAGCACCGACAACGAAAAGGCAGCACATTTGGAAGCACTGACAACGAAAAGGCAGCACATTTGGAAGCACCGTCAACGTAAAGGCAACACATTTGGAAGCACCGACAATGAAAAGGCAGCACATTTGGAAGCACCGACAACGAAAAGGCAGCACATTTGGAAGCACCGACAACGAAAAGGCAGCACATTTGGAAGCACCGCCAACGAAAAGGCAGCACAGTTTGTATGCATCATCGAATAAGGAAGCACATTTGGAAGCTCCATCAACTAAAAAAGGCAAAAAGGAAGCACAAGTTACGAGATCTAAGTCTTAGTAAGAAATCATAATACAAGAAATAAAAACATTACATTCTTATAATTTAAATTATTTATTTTATTGCTTTACATTATACAAATGCAAGTAAAACAAGTCATTATTGTATGTAGCCAGCATTGCTCAGTTCCTTGAGTATGAAGGATATTTCTTTGATGCACGAATAGTTTCCTGCACAAAGCGAACCATGTAGAAGTCTTAGCCGGTCAACCAATATGTTTGGATCTTTCCATGATGTGTAATCATTCTCTTCTACCACCATCTTCCTTGCACCTTTATAATAAATATTATGATCTCTGGTGTCTTCCGTTTTACCACCAACCTCAGGGTAACTTTCATGTTTGAGACGGTGATCATCACAAGCTTGATCAGATTTATTTAATATATCACGTCGTTTCCATCGTTTCGGTCTCAGGACACCGCCAGATTCTTCGATCTTGGCAGCTTTAGGTGCTTTATCATAGTCTATGTCTTTGTCAACAGCCTCAGAGTCACTGTAACAATCACCGTAGAAGGAATCGTCTTCACCCAATTTACCGTAATAATTCGATGTTGATGATGTTGAAGTGTCTTCATCGTCTTCATGCTTCCTTTTTAGGAGTCCATCATTTTTACAAAGTAGGAAAGATCTACTTGAATATGGCTGGAATATATTCTCACTTTTCACGTTAAGGATTCTTCCATTGTCTTCATTCTTCCGTAAATCATCAACCTTCTTCAATTTAAGTTCTTTGTCGAGATCAGAAGATCCAAGAAAATTATTGTTGTAATGCAGATCACTCTTCCTTAGGCTAGTAGATTCATCGTTGTCCTCTAGCTTGTACGCAGGCTTGGCGCTACAAGTTCTGCCATGTCTTTTTAGGCTCTCTCTACGCTTAAACGACTTGCTACATCGAACACAACTTATCATATTGCGCAGTGGATTTTTAACACAGTCATTCTTCTCGTGTTGTCTTTTATTCTTTCTCAAGATAAACTCTTTACTGCAAAACTTACACCTATGTTCTTTCGATACAGCGTCAGATCCCAAATCGGAGTTCATATTAGTTACTGAGACTAATGCCAGATACCAATTGAGTGTTTTAAATTAGATTCAATACTTAAATAGAAATTTTTTCATATTTCATCAGCGAGAATTAATATATCTCATGCAAAAGTACTTTAAGCATGTAGTTCTGCTTTTCAACAACAGATGTCGCCACATGTTGCTTGCAGGTAAATAATATTTAGTTATTTTATGCGGGATGCGGGATGCTCACTAACGATCGCAAAAGAAGGATGGCTTCGCTAGACTCCAAGGAAAAGGAAGTTCGTCTTGCATGTTGGTGCTCCACAGATGTCTCATGGCGTAATATTTATTTGACTGAGTAATGATAATTGTTAATTCCACCTGATAAAAATATTGCAAGTTTTGATTTAGTAGCAGAAATTATCGAATTAAATGTAACTCCAAATAAAATGACATGTCTCATTAGACAAAAAAAAATCCATGCAGAGAGCGGTTTCTCAGAATAGTCAGAAACACTTGAAGAAACCACAGGAATGATTGCAAGAACACGGGAAAAACCATCAAAATATTGTCAAGAATAATCAGGAGCACACTGAGAAAACCACTATAATATTAACAATTATAATCGGAAGCACACGGAGAAAACCATCATAATATTGACCAGATTAATCGAAAGCACACAGAGAAAACCACCACATGTTTTCTTTAATATCATAAAATTACAAGAAAAAATATTTAAATATAAAATTAAATTAATAAAAAAATTTAAAAAATGCATAAATTTCTGGCTTGTACAAGAACTCTATCTTTGCTCAACAATGATAAGTTTACAAGCTAGCAGAAACTGTTTATGCATTTTTTTTATTTTTTTATTAATTTATTTTTATATTTAAATATTTTTTCTTGTAATTTTATGATATCAAAGAAAACATGTGGTGGTTTTCTCTTTGTGCTTTCGATTAATCTGGTCAATATTATGATGGTTTTCTCCGTGTGCTTCCGATTATAATTGTTAATATTATAGTGGTTTTCTCAGTGTGCTCCTGATTATTCTTGACAATATTTTGATGGTTTTTCCCGTGTTCTTGCAATCATTCCTGTGGTTTCTTCAAGTGTTTCTGACTATTCTGAGAAACCGCTCTCTGCATGGATTTTTTTTGGTCTAATGAGACATGTCATTTTATTTGGAGTTACATTTAATTCGATAATTTCTGCTACTAAATCAAAACTTGCAATATTTTTATCAGGTGGAATTAACAAATATCATTACTCAGTCAAATTAATATTACGCCATGAGACATCTGTGGAGCACCAACATGCAAGACGAACTTCCTTTTCCTTGGAGTCTAGCGAAGCCATCCTTCTTTTGCGATCGTTAGTGAGCATCCCGCATCCCGCATAAAAGAACTAAATATTATTTACCTGCAAGCAACATGTGGCGACATCTGTTGTTGAAAAGCAGAACTACATGCTTAAAGTACTTTTGCATGAGATATATTAATTCTCGCTGATGAAATATGAAAAAATTTCTATTTAAGTATTGAATCTAATTTAAAACACTCAATTGGTATCTGGCATTAGTCTCAGTAACTAATATGAATTCCGATTTGGGATCTGACGCTGTATCGAAATAACATAGGTGTAAGTTTTGCAGTAAAGAGTTTATCTTGAGAAAGAATAAAAGACAACACGAGAAGAATGACTGTGTTAAAAATCCACTGCGCAATATGATAAGTTGTGTTCGATGTAGCAAGTCGTTTACGCGGAGAGAGAGCCTAAAAAGACATGGCAGAACTTGTAGCGCCAAGCCTGCGTACAAGCTAGAGGACAACGATGAATCTACTAGCCTAAGGAAGAGTGATCTGCATTACAACAATAATTTTCTTGGATCTTCTGATCTCGACAAAGAACTTAAATTGAAGAAGGTTGATGATTTACGGAAGAATGAAGACAATGGAAGAATCCTTAACGTGAAAAGTGAGAATATATTCCAGCCGAATTCAAGTAGATCTTTCCTACTTTGTAAAAATGATGGACTCCTAAAAAGGAAGCATGAAGACGATGAAGACACTTCAACATCATCAACATCGAATTATTACGGTAAATTGGGTGAAGACGATTCCTTCTACGGTGATTGTTACAGTGACTCTGAGGCTGTTGACAAAGACATAGACTATGATGAAGCACCTAAAGCTGCCAAGATCGAAGAATGTGGCGGTGTCCTGAGACCGAAACGATGGAAACGACGTGATATATTAAATAAATCTGATCAGGCTTGTGATGATCACCGTCTCAAACATGAAAGTTACCCTGAGGTTGGTGGTAAAACGGAAGACACCAGAGATCATAATATTTATTATAAAGGTGCAAGGAAGATGGTGGTAGAAGAGAATGATTACACATCATGGAAAGATCCAAACATATTGGTTGACCGGCTAAGACTTCTACATGGTTCGCTTTGTGCAGGAAACTACTCGTGCATCAAAGAAATATCCTTCATACTCAAGGAACTGAGCAATGCTGGCTACATACAATAATGACTTGTTTTACTTGCATTTGTATAATGTAAAGCAATAAAATAAATAATTTAAATTATAAGAATGTAATGTTTTTATTTCTTGTATTATGATTTCTTACTAAGACTTAGATCTCGTAACTTGTGCTTCCTTTTTGCCTTTTTAAGTTGATGGAGCTTCCAAATGTGCTTCCTTATTCGATGATGCATACAAACTGTGCTGCCTTTTCGTTGGCGGTGCTTCCAAATGTGCTGCCTTTTCGTTGTCGGTGCTTCCAAATGTGCTGCCTTTTCGTTGTCGGTGCTACCAAATGTGCTGCCTTTTCGTTGTCGGTGCTTCCAAATGTGCTGTCTTTACGTTGTCGGTGCTTCCAAATGTGCTGCCTTTACGTTGTCGGTGCTACCAAATGTGCTGCCTTTATGTTGTCGGTGCTTCCAAATGTGCTGCCTTTACGTTGTCGGTGCTTCCAAATGTGCTGCCTTTACGTTGTCGGTGCTTCCAAATGTGCTGCCTTTACGTTGTCGGTGCTTCCAAATGTGCTGCCTTTACGTTGTCGGTGCTTCCAAATGTGCTGCCTTTTCGTTGTCGGTGCTTCCAAATGTGCTGCCTTTTCGTTGTCGGTGCTACCAAATGTGCTGCCTTTACGTTGTCGGTGCTTCCAAATGTGCTGCCTTTACGTTGTCGGTGCTTCCATATGTGCTGCCTTTACGTTGTCGGTGCTTCCAAATGTGCTGCCTTTTCGTTGTCGGTGCTTCCAAATGTGCTGCCTTTTCGTTGTCGGTGCTTCCAAATGTGCTGCCTTTTCGTTGTCGGTGCTTCCAAATGTGCTGCCTTTACGTTGTCGGTGCTTCCAAATGTGCTGCCTTTACGTTGTCGGTGCTTCCAAATGTGCTGCCTTTTCGTTGTCGGTGCTTCCAAATGTGCTGCCTTTTCGTTGTCGGTGCTTCCAAATGTGCTGCCTTTTCGTTGTCGGTGCTTCCAAATGTGCTGCCTTTTCGTTGTCGGTGCTTCGAAATGTGCTGCCTTTTCGTTGTCGGTGCTTCCAAATGTGCTGCCTTTTCGTTGTCGGTGCTTCCAAATGTGCTGCCTTTACGTTGTCGGTGCTTCCAAATGTGCTGCCTTTACGTTGTCGGTGCTTCCAAATGTGCTGCCTTTTCGTTGTCGGTGCTTCCAAATGTGCTGCCTTTTCGTTGTCGGTGCTTCCTTATTCGATGGTGCATCCAAAATGTGCTGCCTTTTCGTTGGCGGTGCTTCCAAATGTGCTGCCTTTTCGTTGATGGTCCTTCTATTTTTAATGTTGTTTTGACTCTAGTATTATTGTAAATGGTTCTTGATTTGACTAGCGTATTATTCCATACGGTGCATGTATATAAGCGAGTCCTAGACAGCAGGTCGCTCAGTTTGTTACTGACGTTGTCGGTGTAAGGATCACCTAGTTTGTTTCTTTTGGTGCATTAATCACGTAATTACCTGTTCTTGCGAACTCGATGGCATCTTTACCGACTTTAACGACGAACTCGATGGAGGTTGTACCATCGACTGCGGGAACCTTGACGTCAGCGTCGACGATGGTGGAGCAGATCCCGTTGGCAACGTCGATGTCAACACTGGAGGAGACTTCAACAGATGTGGTACCGCCAGCAGAAGAGACTTTAATGCCGCTAGTGCTGGCTGCACAGGGAAACTCGGCGAACGCTGGTTCGCCATCAATGGAGATTTCAATGGATGCCGAATCGACAACAACTAACGAACATCGGTGCTGTTACTGCGACAAGATTTTCTCAAACAACAGCAATGCTCGACGACATGAGAATAGAGAATGTGCCAAGAACCTATATCGTAAAATGTTTGTTTGTGAGAAATGTCATAAGCAGTTTGCCAGAAAAGATAATATGAAAACGCACACGAAGGCATGCAAAGGTCCTGCTGTTCGGCAGAAAGTAAAGGTTTCGGCGCAACAACGATGCATTGATGTTCATAAGAGTATGCATGGAAATGGTGCAACTGCGGCAACGTCAGTATCTGGATCGGGTCTGAAAGGTTCGTCTTCATCACCACGGTATCCTTGCAGCTACTGTGATACGTCGTTCGCATTTGCTCATGATGCACGAAGACATGAGCGGAGCAAATGCACGAAGAATCCATCTCGCATGAAGTTTCGATGTGATGAGTGTCATGAATGGTTTACTAGAATTGATAATTTGCGACGACATGCGAAAAACTGTAAAGGTGAAGTCCGTGTGCCTACTGCTGAACTACCTGCAGAAATTTCGACTCCTCGGTTTAGGTTGAAGGCTCGTGAGCGTACAAGCAAGAAAACCGATGTGCAGCAACCGATTGGAGCTAAGAATTAGTCATTTCACACCGCTGCGGAACTAAATGATTATAAGATTGCTGGCTTTCGCAAATGATCCTGTAGTAGAATAGAAATTATGTAATAAATATTATGTTTGTAAAAGAACTTGTGGTGTTTAATTCCTCGAACCTGTTACTATTATGTTAAATTGATGTTATATTTAATTTTTTTGCATCGTCCTAGATCGTACCAAGGACCTTAGTCGACCTAATCGATCAGTATATAGATTAAAAATTTATTTAATGAATTTTGGAATTTTTCCCGAATTTCTAGCTAAATAATTATGGATTTTCAAGATGGTGGCCAAATGACAAGATGGCGGGTGTCACAGTAATAAATGATTACTGCACTCTAGCGGATAAGAATTAAACTAACATGGCGTCAGCGCACTCTCGCCGACGATACACTGATGATGGCTTCCAGCAGACGAGGACAAGATGGCGGACATGACATCATACTACCTGACGATATATATGCTTTGAAAAAAAAGTGGAGGGAGTCAGTATGCCTGCAGCCACCGCGGGGGGAAGGATCGGTCGCCATTTTTATTTTTTTTGCACTCGTCGGGTTTGAACCGAGGACTCCGAGCTCCGTGTCGTAAATGTTTGTTTTTTAAATATTTTATTAAATTTTTTATTATTTAATTTTTTTATAATTTTTAAATTTTTTTCATTAAAATCGGATAATAAATTTAAAGATGGCGGCCGTAACGAAAATTGCAACGATGACGTCATAATTCAAAATGGCGGATAACACAATGCCGGAATGTTCGAGAAAACGAAATGACGTCATCCAAGATGGTGGATCCAAGATGGCTGTCGGGGTCAAGGTCAAAGGTCAAGGTCACATCCTGATAGAGGCTTAATTGAGGCTTGAGTTAAGGATGCTTAAGCCTCTATCAGGACATTTCTAGCCACTGGGATTTTTAAGGACTAAAACGGGAAATTTTCCCTCGAAATTGGAATTTTTCCCTCGAAAACGGGAAATTTTTTCTTAAAACGGGAAATTTTGAGTCATTTTGAGTTAATTTTGAGGAATTTTGAGGAATTTTTGCCGCCGTGACGTCACAAATCCAAGATGGCGGAGCCGGCTCTCGGCTCCACCGCCAGACGCCATATCTCGGAACCCCATTCACATACTACTAGAAACCCCGGCGCGACTGACTGTCTAGTTCACACCACAGACGTCACGCCCTCTAGCGCCTAGCGTCGCACTTCACTTCTGCCTCTCTCTTTTCTTTCCGAGGCTTATCACTGTAGGTATCTTTAGCATACATCCAGCCAGTTTACCAAAAAAATACTAAAAATAACTTCATACAGCTATAAGAAACATTTAAAAATAATTAAGCTTTATATTTGAACTAGCTGCCCGACCCGGCTTCGCACGGCTATACTAATGGAAAAAAATTAAGCCACAAAACATAGACGTCTCGTTCTGTACAAACTGTAGACTCGTGATTTTCTTCAAACGTACTCCCAAATTAATAACTTATAGTGGAAACAAATGCTTGCCTTGGATGTTGAAACATAAAACTGTGTGTCCAATACATGTTTTCCACAATGATTGCAGACAAGGAAATTTGAGACAAGTTACTGTGTCACTAACACCTTTATTTGTCACACAAAACATTTTCAAGTGCTACTTATATAATTAATTTCATTGGTCTACAACCAATGTTGCTTAATTTTTTATTCAATACTTTCATTGTATTAAAATCATTGTTACACACTTTCACAGGAATGTAGGTTATGTGGAACTGAAACTCTTGACTATACACCTGGGTTTTCTTTACCTGGGTGGTCGTCATCTTGATGAAGGAAATAAACAATAAACAGACGATCTTACCTTGACTTCTGGATGCAGGCTTGTACTTTAATGGGATACCAGTAGAAATGAGGAGAGTTATAAACCTCTACTGCTCAACAATACGAGACAGCTCACGCTGTCAGCAGCGGCGCGACACACGGAAGCGTGACGCGGAATAAACACGTGGAGGGATCATGCTGGAATGAGCGGACATGCGCGAATCATGCAAGCGATGCGAGAAGATGCGGCTGACTGGATCATTTCTGGCTGTAACATACCTGATACGAACGAGACACAACATTATTGTAGAAACTTGTAGCGATGACACAATGAGAAACACAAGCACGGAAGACATGGAGGGCATAGAAGACAAGGCAAGCTTGCCGGCTGACGGAACATAGTTCAAAAACATATAACAATTATACAGTGTCGCATATTCGAGACATCTTCACACATAGCAAAAAAAATTTCATGCTAGAGTTAGACAAGATATTTCACGACAAAGTTCTGGTTCTTGATGTTTCAGAGTCAAACCACTGATGCGGTAGCTTCTCTTGTAACATCTGCAGGCGACATGATCTAATTCTGGCAATTACCTAACAACGACGCATAACAATTGCGAGGGTTCTCTAATCATTTTTGATCCATTAATGTAATTATCCGAGGTTTCGACTCCACCAGAGTAAACTCAGTAAGGAAGGGGATGAGAAAGGAGAGGAGATTAAGTAGAGGGAAGGTAGGGGAAGTTCAAGAACGTATTGGGTGGGAATCTGGATCTCTAGACCTTCACACTTAATGGTTAAGTATTGCTTTAGCCAGGAGAGTCATAAGATGTTCTCAGATACTACTCCCATGCCTGTTTGGTTCCTTAAACACTCTAATTATTGTCTCTAACACGGATCTGCACTTTAGAGCTTCGGTTGCTTGAAGCTGTTATTCTCTTTAGCTTCGAACCGGAGACTCCCAACAAACACGACGTGAGTGCAGTACATCCTCAATAACCAAGTGTGCAGCCCAATCTACTCGTTATATCTGACACTCTACCGTTGAAGTTTGTCTTTATGTGCTTCTTTGCGCAACTATCGATTATCTATTCTCGCTCTCACTACTAACATAACTTTGCTCTCTTCCGTTGCTTTTGCACAAGTCCAAGTGACCTCTCGTTACCTACTCTCGGGGCCAGCGTACGCTGCTAGTCAGCGTGATTCATCTACAAATAGGCGAGCTGCTGAGTAGCTCAACACGCGCCTTGCGCGTCATCTGCCAGAGGGGGGACGAACTCAGAACTGACGATGAGAATACACACACATTCACATGCCCAGACAAAATAAAATTCAGTACTAGGTTCACTTATAAAAATATTTGGCAAGAATTCGTCTCAGAATTTGCATGGATCTTTTTCCGAGTCCATTTTACACCTAAATAATAATCTTAGCATGTTACGAAAAAGCTGTTGTGTCAAAACTTTTGAGAATATTTTATTAAATCCTAAATTACGGTGTACCAAATTTTTTTTCTTTAAACAAGTTTAACCTAAAAATGGATTAATTTATTTTTATTTTATAATATATATTTACTTGCGATTAAGATCTACAAGTTTAATTTAATGATACGATGTGAAAACAATCCAAAATATTTGAAATATATTTCGGTAGGCTGTTTTCCTTTGAGATGTATTTAAAAAGTTTGAAGTGTGATAAATTTCTTGTGAATGTTTAATTAAATGTTAAATCAAAATTAATCCACCATTGTTACAACTACTCCCTCCCCCAAGGCTCTAAGTTCCTCCTTCTCTTCCCTTTAGACTCTACATTCATCCTCCTCTTGCCGCAGTCCACAACCTATTTCCAACCCCAGCTCCACACTCTGGGCTCTACATATTTTCTCACACCATCATACCCCACACCTTCACTCTTCCTAAAACCCACACCTACCCCTGGTCACTACATTCCTCTTCCTCCTAACACACTGCACCCCCTCTTCCTTTCCAACATCACTGTCCCACTCCCTGGTCTCTATGTACCTTCTCCCCCTGCTGCACCCTACGCCCTCTCCCTGGGCTCTATATTTCTCCTCCCCCTACCCCAGCCCACACCCTCTCCCTTTCTATCACCACCCCCTGGGTTATAGGATTTCCCCCCTTACTCTCTTCAGTTTATTGAGGTGAAATCTTTAAACTCCAGTTTTGGTTTAGTAAAAAATAATTAAGTTATAGACTAGGCACGCAAGCTGTGTAATAAATAAATTGTGCCTACCAACATTGAACCGCTTATTCTCAAAAAAAAAAAATAATTTAAACACGTGTCATGACGGAAAATGTTTTTACATTGTTGAAGTTATAATTATTGTATCACTTTGTGCATTTTGGTTTGACAGAATGCAGTTAAAGTGTTTGAGCTTCCATTACTTCTTCATTAAATTACGTACTGCGTCATCATACAGCGTTTATTTTAAAATCCTAACAAAAGCATGTAAACAAGTGTTTATTTAATTGTTTATATAGATAGATTTTGACAGTTTTAAGCAGCTCCATTAGGAAATCCTAAGACAACGTTTGCTATATTGAAGACAAGAATTGGTAAATATCTTTATTCGTAGAAAATTATTTTTATCGGTTTTGTGACCTAATACCTAAACCGATGAATAGAACGATGTATAATTCGATTTACGGAAAGGAACAATGTTGCAGGGGGATTTATTTCAGCTTATTTTGTTCCAGGAAGCAATTGGTTTCAATTATATACCTACATGTACTTTAAAAACCACCATTTAAGAATACAATAAGTTGAAACACATTTTCGCATGCAGTTAAAATTTTACATTTGATATATTTTCTCAATAAAATTATCTAGTTTCTTCCGATTTCCAAAACACCCTCTCCCCTCCTGATGGTGAAACCGTTCCTTAGAGTGTTCCCGGCACAGTGGCTAGAACTTCCCGCTCTCCACAGACACCCGCACAAACGCCTATATACAATTTTCCTTTGGGGTGTCGTCTTTATTGGTTATTTCCCACTTACTTGCTTTTCGATGCAGCGCTGTTTGAATGGTGTCTGTCTGAAGAAAATACAGAATCTTATTAAAAAAACTTTTAAAGAAATGACCCATAATTCGTTACCGAAAATCTATATTTAGCAATGACAGACTGTTGATAATGGATCAGTCTGCGACCTGTAAAAAATTAACGCTTACTTTAACCCTGTGATGCATACCCTGGGTCTTGGAGGCCCATTGAGTTATTACTGTGGATATTTCAGTTATATTTGAAAAGCAATATATTTGTGAATTTATGTAATCCTCGGTTGATGCTTTTCATTAGTTTTCATGTAATTACAAAAAAAAATTAGCACAATATTTTTTTTAGAAAAAAATAATTTATGTCTGTACGCCGGTTTTACATACCCTGGGTCCCGCAGGCCCTGTATAAAATTAATTTTCTTTGACATGTAATATTAATTAATGTTGATGTATTTTTATTTGGTTAACAAAAATTACCTTAGCTAACTCTCCTGATCCATTACAATATATTTACAACACATTTATTTTTATAAAATAAATCAATATATAAAACTATTGGATGAATTTATTTTCTAGTATTGAATTTTTGTACAAGTTATTTATTCATATGTAAACACCAAATAAACCCTTCTAGTGAAATTATGCTGTACTACTTTGATGTAACTCTTTTTATTACATACAATAATTAGATGCAAACTTTAATACTTGTGACAAAATATATGCATCTCACTAGTATTCGATTATTATGTTTTCTATTTTGTAATTATTGCAGTGGTGATAAATGTAAATTTCATAACTTTTTTCACATTGTTATGTGCACAGCTATCTGGATAAACATACCACCAGTCATCTGTGGTTAATTTTGTGAACTAAGTTGTTGGTTCATCGCTTGCCACCAGATTGCTGTAGCTTGCTACACATACATGAGAAACCAGTTGGTTTCAGTATTCACATCTAACAAGTACAGTTTTCATTTTTTAGAAATGTATTTAGTGTGTAGTTGATACAAAGAGTTGGGATGTTGCTGCTCGTGAACTATTTTTAGATAAATGTGCAAACCCTATTTACAGAGCAACAATGTCTGTAAACCGATTTGAAACAATAAGAAAGTGTTTGAGGTTTGATGACAAACGCACACCTGAATCCAGGCTGCAAACAGATAAGTTGTCCCCAGTTCTGTATGTATGGGAGCTCTTTATATCACAGTGCAAAAATACAGTAATACCATCAGAGTGTGTGATGAACAATTAGGTTCATTCAGAGGGCATAGCAGCTTGGTGCAATACATGCCCAGCAAACCTGGGAAGTATGGGATGAAGTTTTTTGGATGTGCGAATCTAATACTGGCTATACTGTTGATGGATGCATTTATGCTGGTAAATTACAAGGAGAAAAGCCAACGAATAATTTGGCTCTCAATATAGTAAACCAGTTAGTTGTGCCCCTTCATAATACATCAAGAAATATTACAACTGATAATTTCTTTACCAGTGTTCCACTAGCAGAATACTTACTAGAAAAAACTTGACAACTGTAGGAACTTTGCGACAAAATAAGCGAGATGTTCCAATTGAACTGAAAGAGTGTAAAAATCAACCTTTGTACAATTCAAAATTTGCATTCAAAGATGATTTGACAATGGTTAGTTTCATCCCGAAAAAAAAAACAATTGTGTGCTTTTGTTGAGTACAATGCACCATGACAATGCCATTGACCAATTGCATCCGAAGAAGAAACTATAAATTATAAAGTATTACAATTCTACAAAAGGTGGTGTTGACTTGATGGACTAAAAGTACGCCTGTATACTTGTAAACGCAAGACAAAGAGATGGCCTGTTGTTATTTGGAGTAACATACTGGACGTTGACACACACAATGCCTACATTTTGTTCAGAATTCAACATCCTTATTACCATCAAGGGGTCACACACCAAAGGAGACTGTTTATCAAAGATCTATCATTGGAAATGATAATGCCACACATGACTAAACCTGCAGCCAACCCATTTCTTCAGAAATACATTCAACAAGATATGGAAAAGTTTATAGGCAAGACAGAATACGCACCTAGTAATGTAACTGCTGCATCTAGTTCATCGAAAAAGAGAAGGTGTTCCATTTGCCCTTCATCAAAAGACAGGAAGTATTCTATTCTTTTCTGCAAATGCACCACCAATGTTTGCAAGGAATATAGCTTATTGTGTGCCAAAAATGCATTTAGAACAATGAATAATGTTTTGAACCAAAACTTATCCTTGTGTAACATGAAAGCTTCAAATGGAGGTGTTGAAGTTAGAAGTTGTACAGATACAATATCTTATTTATTGTAAATGTGTGCATTCATATACCGGTATGTTGTATATAAATATATTATGTAAATATAAAGTGTGAAAAAATGAGGCTTCTAAGTAATTTGAGTACAGTTTCTTTCATAAAAATGTACTATTACAAAATTGAATTTTTGACAATATCATAAATAAGGCAGATAAATTTTATGAATCTATAAAATCATTCAAACAGATGTATATACATTGTTAATAGTTCATGTAAAATAAAGTGTGCTAAAGTAGTAAGTAAAAAGTATACAAAATCCTATATAAATGTAATTATTTTGTATGTGGGCCTGAGAGACCCAGGGTATGTAATAAGTGATAAATTTTAGGGTATGCATCAGAGGGTTAAAGTCATTCCCCCTCCCCTTCAATGGTAACACATTTAATTCTTTCCGCCTACGTGAGTATAAGTGCTGACTCAGCCGAACTGGTCAGCTCACTCGAATACACTAAGGCCGGCTAGTAAAATGGAGAAATACATTACTTTGCCTCAAGTCACGACTGTGAAAGCCGGCCTTTGACCACCGCAGTTATGACCCCAGGCTTTGGATGGATATAACTCGAATGGGAAGCTGAATTCTGAATCAACCAACAATTGTCAAATATTTATTCCGTGATCATACGTTCTACGCAGCACCTGTCAGTCAAAACCCATCTTCAACAAACAATATATGTTTACACACTGTAAAAAAGTTCTTTTTAAATTATTAGTCTTTAGATAAATATATTTATTTATGTTATTTAGTTGCAGTAATAAACATATATATGTATATATAGCACTTTTGCTGCATATAATTTAATTCTAACCCATCTTGTTAATCGTGGTAGTGAAAAGAAACTTATTTTTAATATTATTGTCCTGAAATAGCGATGAGAATTACGTGTAAAATCAATTGGGATCGAACATATAACGTTTCTAACAAGTATGGCGTATTAAAGAATAATCACAAATGATTCTAAGATACGTATTATAAGAATGATAATAACCTCCTAAATTTATATATCTTGTTATGTGAAAAAATGGACACGTTTGTTTTGATTGCAAATATTTTTCCGTGTTATTTAAATCTATGTATTCTTATTGCATGATTGTTTAATGTACACTTTATTATCAGGTAAACTATTTAATATAATTTTTTGATTGGTTGGTGATTGTATCTGCATACTTATCATGACACACGAAAAAAAATTGACACACTGCAATGCTACTGGAGTAAAAAAATAGTTTCACAAGCTCATACAAAAATAAGCAGTTTTATGTAATGGTGTAAACAAAATGCAACCATTAAGGCAGTGAATGAAAGTTACATATGTGGTATTTGGTTTGAATGACATCGTTTGTTATTATTGTCAGAAGACTAACTCACAAGCTGAAACGAGGCTGTTGTTATCGGCTAAGGAAAGCGCTTTGACAAGTCAAACGAACAGAGTCAGGTAATATAAATATATTTGCACTTCAAAAAGTTAATTGTTAAAAAATATTTTTTTCAGATCTCATGACCAAGACAAAGCCACCAACGCAGAAGATGTCCTCTTTGACATGTTCAAGAATGAGGAGGATGGTCTGCTTCCTATTGGTAGATTTTTAGCGGTGAGTTATATCTCATAGCTAAAATACAGTGTTTATTGTTAGTGGTGAGTACTACCCAGTAACTAAAAGAGTGTTTTTATTTAGCGTAATTAGTTACGTGACATTTGTTACATGAGACCTACATTCTTTGACTACATTCCTGGGGAAAGAATGATATATATTCATGCACACTTGTGTGTGTTTGTGTATGTGCTTCCTTACAGCTCCCGCACACTAGGCGGCCAAGCCGCGGCGGCCTCAGAGTGCGTGTCACCTAATATAAGGAACATTTGTCCGGAATCGCAAACCTGCAATGTTACAGGTGCGAACAGAAGCGCGCAATTAGAATTTCATGTGCATTATGCACCACTCCAGAGACTAAGGCCCGGTCCACACGAACGGGCAGTGTGCGGGACGGGAGCCGCGCGGCGCCCGCACGGTTTGTTACGGATAGTAAAATAGGTAGAGCAGCCCACACAGGGCGGGCACTGCGCGGCAGCGGTGCGGCAGCCGTGCGGCTGTAGCTGCCACCCGCACTGCCCATAGCGCGACGGGCACCGCGCGGCAGACGCAACTTTGTTACGGGCTGTTGTGAGATATCGAGTCGTCCACACGAGCGGTCGCACCAGTCTTGCGGGGGAACCGTAGCGATATCATTGTCTTCTGTGTGCTGTCAAGTTAGTAAGAATTGGTTTCCACCATGAATGATACTGACGTAGAAAAAGTTGATGTTGAAGTGTATACAGACCAGAAACTGGTTTACTCCAAAAAATTAGACGGGCAACATTGCAACCAGGTCAAATAATTGATTCCCTAAATACAGCTCCTATGTAGCCACTGCAAAGTACTTCCGCACACCCAAACCACATTTCTGCTTTCCAGACACCACTTACAAGTGTGTACCACCCACCTCCAACACCTATGTATGGACACCTCCAGGTACAAAGGGCAAAACCTATGTATACCCATCATGTCACAAATACAAGGAAGCCAAAACAGCGAGCTTACAGAAAATCGGCTTTTCACTTCATGTAGTTCCATCGTGTCACCATGTGACACCGAACTGTCTGCATTCTCGGATGACTCCTAATGTGCATACCATAAATAAACGTTTTGAATATCAAGTTTCATATTTATTATCTTTAATTTTTTATTGTACGTGAATAGCTGTGCAAAAGAATTTTTTCAGACTTAAGGACATATTTGTTTTCCAGTGCGTACTGTACATAACAATATTAATAGAATTGTATAAATACACCTACAATACAATTATATTTTTAACTTTCTCATATTTAAAACAAACCTGTATTGTCTAAGAAAGTTATTGCGATATGTAAATGGCCTTGTCAACTTATTTAGTACAAGTTAGTAAAAGAAAAAGGAAACACGCTTAACTAAGCGTTAAAGCCATCATTTCCATTGTAGGTATAGCCAGCCTCATGTTTGTATCTTGCTTTTGCAGTCTTCACAGTCTCATGCAGTTCATGAAAGCTTGCAGACGACATTCTGAAGTAATTAAAAAATGTCATTTCGTCTTCTTGCAATAAAAAGTTCCTTGTAACAAACGACTGCTCACTATGGGATGTACCCAATATGTACTTAAGATTCGACTTTCTTATTTTTAACACCTGAACACCTACGTACACAAGTACTGCACTATGGCGTGCATCCATTGCATCTAATGACTGAACTCTAAAATGGTAATGCCCGCAGACATCAGCCGCACACTGACCGCTCGTGTGGACTGCACCACGCAACTGCTATGCGGGCGCCGCGCGGCTCCCGTCCCGCACACTGGCCGTTCGTGTGGACCGGGCCTAAAAGGACGCGCGATCGAAGCGCCGTGATGTTCAAATGCTCCGCGGAAAGTAGGCATCAATAACGGAGGTTTAGATTTGGCCATTTGCGCTAGCAACCAGCTGTGTTTTTGTGTACATATCTGTGTGTTATGGCTCTCCCAGTTTCATGCGGTCCTAACATGCTTTTGTTGTTCATAAATTATGTAATTGCAGCACCGTACTAACAGTCGACACAGCGCTAACCACTGAAGATAAACCTGTAAACGTGCCACAACCAATCATCCACTGTGTTGTACACCAAGCTTCTGGTTGCGAGTGCGTATGGTTAACTCTAAAAATCTGCACCCCACTCATTGTTTTCTTCCCGCAGAGATTTTAAACGTCACGGCGCTACGATCACGCGTCCTCTCAGCCACTGGAGTGGCGTACAATACGCGGGAAATTCAAATTTTCGCTCTACTGTTCGCGCCTGTAACTTCACTGGGTTGCAATTCCAGACACATGTTCCTTAATAATTTTTTTTTTAATTCTCTTCCACACATTTACTTTATGCCTGCAATCCGGGATCGTTCTGTATAAGAATCTGCTTTCCTACTACAACACGGGGCATGCAGTAGCCTACTAGACAGCGTGCACTTGTCTATATTGTAACACAGACGGTCACCCTAAGAAAACTATATTAAGCTAAATGTTTTACATTGCGAAACTTCCCTACACATATCTTCCCTTGAAAAATGGCTCGACTTTCTTTCACTTACCAAATCAGGTTAATATCTACTCTCCGGACGTTATATGACTTTAACTACTGTCCCTTCACAATGTGTCATTAAGTGCTGTAGAAGTAGTAAAAAATTTCGCTTTTACGTTAAAATAATTTAGAAGGCTGAAAATCCTAAAATCTGAATATTTATGCTCACCTTTGTTTCAATGCAATTTAAGTTACCATTTTAAGAACGAGGGTGAATTTATTTGAAGCCGTGAAGTAAACTATAAAACTAAAATTAATAATTTAAATATTAACATTTCATTGACATCGAGGGTATCGCAGACGTTGGACAAGAAACAGTAACTTTTTTGGTTTGGCTGACACCTTACTCTTCGTCTATGTAATAAATTTCAAGAAATTTTTACAAACCATTTTAAAACGATTTTTAACGAAATATATGCCTGACAAAAAATATGTTTTGCTCAAGTTCATAATTTAAGCATTCACTATTATTATATATATGTTTCCATATTCACAAATCATGTATGGCTTTTCAGGCACTCCGGAGTACAGGACTACGAAAAAACGACCCAAGACTTGCAGAGTTGATGGAAAATCTGAAACAGGTTCACAGGAAATCCAATATGGAAGGAGGGTCACCAGAAACACAAAAGTTGGACAGAATCACTTTTCGGAGGTATACACTGGTTTCTAATGTTTGTTGTTAAAGCATGTCATGTTTACAATTTTATCTGTCAATAAGTGTATCAACTCGGTTATTCTCTTATGTAATAGCATACAGCATTCCATTCAGCTACCAATAAGGAAAGTTAGTCGTTGTAAGGAAACACTAACCGCTTTGATGAAAATGCTAGCGTTGAGAAATTGGTTTTGTCAATTTGAGGGGTTTGGAGATACTTTTTCTATGAAATAAAATATATTTTTGAAGTAAAAAAATTCATAGAAATTCAAAATGGTGGCTGTTGAGTCATCCCATCTTTGATTTTGATACTGAACCCTGCATCAAATTACATATATATTATCGTTTTTATAAAGCCACCTCCAAACATCTGGGAACATTTGTCACAAGCATTGCACGCCACGTTCATTTATCAATGTCTAAAGAGTGGAAAATTTTGCGAATTTTTTTGGCAATACAGAAAATCTAAAAGATCGTACACTTAAGTGTAATTATCACTATTATATCATATATAGCTTGACACATCCCGAATAACTCTGATCCAAAAGCAAACCCGATATACAGAAGCGTTGAATCGCGCTCTTCTCAGTTAGTATTAAAATGAGCTTATCATGAATCCAACAGCCAGTTAATAAAGAACATCGTCTGGAATGTTCTAAGGAAATTTCAGTCACTGAAGCCACGATATGTTTCCAGCCTGAGTTCGTAGCATATTAGGTACGGTTTCAGACCAAATGGTTCTCTGGAAGTTGGTTATGCGCGAATACTCGTTGCATAGTTTGCACGATCGCTAGATTGGAATTATCTTGCCTTTTACCTTCGGGGACTTGCAAAAAGAGTGATGTATACTGAGATAGTTCTGGACACGTAGTTTTTGGACAAAAACACGCTCAAATCCCATAATTAGTTACTGAAAAAAGCTTTATCAGAGAAATGGTTCGCCATTCTTCGCACATGGTGATCAATTTCATCATATGATACGATAGGAATACAGTCAATAGGGTCTAACGCGGGTTTGCTATGCCCTTCCGGACATGTATCCACATGAGATATTTTATTCTATTTATTTGCAAAAAATGCCCTCTGAAAGTTTTTTCCCGTAGTTTATGAACATTCTGTATGTGTCGGCTTTCGATGGTTCAAGTTTGAACAGCTAGAAATCAATCCCAGCCTTAGTGGTTTTAAAAGTTCTTGAGAATGGCGTGTAATTTTTTGTATTAGCTGCAAAAGTACCGCGATAAACTAGGAAAAAATTCTTAAACGTTTGCCAGGTTTGCCACTTACGAAAATTATCAAACCTGAAAAAATGTTGAGTTATCAGATTCGAACCTGAATCGCCATTGAGGATTGAATGATGGTGCTATGTTGTATGAAATATTTCTAGTCGTTTGGTTCATTCGATTAATTAGTGTAACAGTTTAAGTTTTTTTATATAATAATTTAACATTAAAAAATCTCTTTCAACTTGGACTTGCAACAAAGTTGCTTGCATCGAAAATATTTTCAGACAAAGTTTTTAAATAACAATTAGAAGGTTTACAAAAACTGTTAACAAATTTAATATTGTCTACCAATGAAGTTATGCATTTTATCCACCCCTTAAGTTCAAGATTGGTGATAAAAATACTTTCAAACAAAAATTTGATATGTATATGGTTGCCATGGTTTACTTATATTATAAGGGAGTTAAAATTTTATTTTTTCAGTTTTTAAAAAACCTTCCCCATTTCTATTCTGTTGGTCCAAATTGTGGCCGTTAATGAACTCGACCGAGATTTTGCCTCTCAATATATGTATCAGTTTGGAAGTAATTTGTGCCCATTTATGGCATTTTTAGTGTCCATTAAACTTTTGGATTTAGGGTAGTTTTCGTATCTAGGGACCATGAAACGATAAAATAGATGGAAATTTTCCGGTAAGTTACAACGTGGTAACGACTGCAAATAGGGAAGCCTTCTTCAAAAACTACCTTAAAATAACAAGTGAAATTGTGTTCACCTAGGTATAGCGTAATGCAAAGAATAAGTAAACTAAGGTTAGGCAAAAAGGATGTGTATGTAAAATAACTGACAGAAGTAAACTTGGAAACAACTGCCGTTTATATCGATATGACAAGGAAGACAGTACCGGAGTACTCCAGCGCGCTCGTAGCATACCGTGGTCTCCCTCCCGCCCTGCCGCACAACCAGGACACCAGTTTATCGCCCTTAATAACAGCGGCAGAAGGTTGACATCCTACTTTATTTCTCGGTAACCGAGTGATGCCACTTTTGTATCATTTCTTTGTATGCGCTATTTTGACTAGACGCCCAAAACATTGCCTGAAGTGTAGTGTTTGCATTGTGGAAACAGTTTTAATTGACTGTATTCTTTGGAAGTGACGGTTTTTAATTACTAACCATCATCAGACGTGGTCAGCAACATTTACAAAATGTTTTGGGAGTAGAAATATGATGATGGCGAGATAAAAAAAAGTGAAATCAACTACGTCACAAAATGCCGTCTCCTGACAATTTCTAACTCTATGAGCAGCGAGTTATTTGTTTTATTATATCGACATCATGCTGAATTGCCGAACTGTTTTGATGGCCGCACATTTTATTACGATTCATGTAGCTTAGTAGCCCTTCAATTTTAGTTCAAATTGGGCTAACGTAATTGCTGATAATTTATTATTAGTGGCTTGTTCCTCGAAAAAATAAATGTATAAAAATTAATGTCTTTTTTAATCCAGGAATTCTCTGACTCCCTTTTCACAGTAATAACTTAATGCTGTAAGCAGAGAAGCTTTACATCGTGTAATAGACAGCTCTTCCTAATACAATTAATTATTTGGCGATGAGTTTGAAAATTTTTTGATAAGCTAGAACCTTTAATATTTTTATTTGGGAAGTGGTTCAACTACTGTAACTTTTACTAAATCACATTACTTAAAAAAGCTTTAAAAATCTGTAAATAAATAATTTTATGAAAAATGAAGTTAAATATTAAATCAATGTTAATGAGATAGTTGTTTCAATGTATGCATTATTTCATTAATTTTTTTTTTCGTTTATTGCAGTGTTATTTTGGCGAATGTAAGCAATGTTCTTTGGTTACAATTATTGGAAATAATAAGAATCAGTTCACTTATTGTCAATTCGTATTATGAGCTAATGGTGTTAAATTTCTTAACAAAACAAACACATTATTCTAATCATTTTACAGATTGTTTTAATATTGCTTGAATTGCAGTCGATATTAAAATTAATGGTTTTAAAATAAACCTTGTTTTTTATCAATTTTCCTTCAAAATGTACTTCATTTTAGGAGTGAAGTTTTCCACAGGAAAGAATTTTAATGACTTAAGAATTATTTAATTTTATTTTTATGTTTATTGCAGTGTTATTTCAGCGAATATCGTCCTGATATCGAGAGCATTCAGACATCAATTCATCATTCCAGATTTTCAGGGTTTCACCAAGCACATTGAAGATTTCTATTGGAAATGTAAATCAAACATTGAAGGAAAGGTAAGAACGGATTCTTAATTTTTGTTTAGCTTTATTTATTACTATTAAGATGTAGTAATATTTTTCTTACATACTGGTACGTATAGATGTAAGCATTATTGTTTAGATGAAAAATTTAATTAAATAGGCCTAATCACCAAATGTGTAAAATATAAATACAAAATAAATGCAAAAGAAGGATCCATCTGTCCAATACTATCTTCAGTTAAAGCGAGTAGTATATTAATGGGGCTCCGAGCCCTGGTGCCGGTGGCGGTGTTCTCGACCTAGCATTTTACATAACGGCGGCCATCTTGGATGACCTTGACCTCAAAAATTCAAAAAATGACTCAAAAGTTGCCAAAATAGGCCCAAAATTCACCAAAATTTGAATAAATTCAAATTTTGGAGATAAATTGAACAAAAATTATCAACAAAATTTTAAACTAAAATATCAATTTTCAAGGGAAAAACGCGTTTTAACTTCAAAAATTAAAATTCCAAATGCTTCAAAATATTTTTGTTTTCAAACGAACTAAAATGGTCCAAAAATGCTTCAATTCCCTATTCATAAGACTTCAATAAGCCTCTACAAAGGACCTTTGACCTTTACCTCGACTCGAAGGACATTTGGGATGACGTTACTTCCACTATCTTTGATTCCACCATTTTGAATAAAGACATGTTCACTATTTTGTTTTCTAGAACTTTTCGCCATCATAGATTCATAAATTTTGAATTGTGACATCACATCCACCACTTTGAAATTATGACTTCACTTACACCATATTTAAAATCACAATTATTGTAAGAAAAAATAAAAATAAATTCAAAAACAAAATAAAAATTATTTAAATCCAATTTTTATAGAATTTTAATAATTTTAATACGTCATGGAGATCGAAATCATCGGGTCAAATCATGAAAGGGCAAAAAAAACGGATTCATCCTCCACGGAGGTTACCAGAAGACTGACCTCCCACCACTAATATTAAAAAATACATTATTGCAGCCATTATAACATCATGGTGGCTATCTTGGATCCACCATATTGTTTTCGTCGGCTATAGTGCGCTGCCACCATATTAGTTAATTTTTTTGCCGCTAGAGTACAGCAGTATTTATTACCGTGACATCCGCCATCTTAGTCGCCACCTTAAAAATCTGAAATTATTAACTAGAAATTGGTGGAAACGAAAGCCATCACTTTATTTAATTCGTTGGTAGCCATATTTACTGTCTACATACAGAACCAGGCTGTCAGTATCCGTACTCTCCTATGAACTACACTGTAACCTGACCTACCAGCTTACCCAACCTTCTACTAAAAACAAACACCGACTTTACTACTACTACACTCAAACCTATCTAAAGTTCCTTACACTAATTTTAAAAACAAAAATCTAATTATATTTATTATATTTTTATTTTATTTTAATGCTTTATTAACTATTCGTAAATTATTTAAAGTAGGGCTATCCCGCTTCTAACACCAAAATGTTATGAACATATGTGGGAGAACTGGGTTCATAAGGGATAACCCGATTAAGTTTTATTACGGTTTTATTATTTACAATTATTTACACTACTAATAAATAATTGTACTAAAAATGTCCGATCACCAATCACTGGCACTTAAAAATGTTTATTCTCAAGTCACTCAATGCCTGGCAAGTTCCACAGTTCACACTCATCACTGGAGCTAGGCTCAACAGTGGTTCGCCCCTAACCTCGCGCCTGTCCACGCCACAGTCTCACGCCACTCAGTCGCACTCTCTCAATCCCATCGCTCCGCTTCGTGCCACTCTCGAGGGGTCTCTCACCCTCTTCGCCGATATCGCACTTCCCTTAACTCGCGGAACTCTCGGAACTCGCTCGGAACTCCTGCGGAGGCCGGCATCGCTGTTCAAGTACTTGTGGTGCCCTTCTCGAACCGACGAGAGCGGTTGTGACGAGTCGCATCATCCCAGGCCGACCCGAGCCCGAAACATCGAGAATGGCGATGTTTATTCATGCCTCTCCACGCGGCGGCCACTGTAAGCCAGGAATTCCCAGGCCGCTAAAAGTGATAAAAGCCCGATATGGGACGATGTGCTTGTCAGGATGGGGAAAGAGAGTAGCGACGACCCTTGTAATCCGGCCAGGCATGCGTGGTATGCCTTACGTCAGTGGACGGCACGTGACACGACGCGTGACGCTAGTAGCCTGGCATGCCTTACGTCAGTGGACGGCATGTGTCACGGTGCATGACGCCAGTGACCATGCAGGGCTGCCAGCCAGCTCCGAACCTGGCGCCTGTCGCGGTCCTGTTTGCATTTGTAACAATATTATTATATTAAGTACATAAGCATATATCTAAATATGTTCACATAGTTGTATATTGTAAAGTCTTCTGTTTGTTTTTTCGGTGTGCTCCCGATACCATCAGACAATATATTTTTTTTTTTTTGGTTCTCAATGTGCTCCTTGTTATTCTCGGCATGAATCCTGCTGGCGTTCATCGTGTGCTTCAACTTATTGCTAAGAAAACAATCGCTGCATGCATTAAAATTTTTTTCGATATGAGATATATAATTGTATTCA
The DNA here is from genome assembly GCF_032445375.1 of Bacillus rossius redtenbacheri. NCBI lineage: Eukaryota > Metazoa > Arthropoda > Insecta > Phasmatodea > Bacillidae > Bacillus > Bacillus rossius. Next base: position 91,393,382 of record NC_086331.1, on the reverse strand, counting down.
GAGTTTTAATTGGTGAATTCCTGTTACGAAATTAAAACTGATAGTATTTAATTTAGGTGAAATAAATAAAGATTCATTACTCAGTCGATTCCTATGTCTTGAGACAGCTGAGAAATACTATCACGCAAGACGATTTCCCCTTCCCTTGAGGTATACCTAAGCCCAACATCTCTTGCGACTGTGAGAGACCATCCCGCACCCCACATAAAAAAATAATTACCTCAACACAACATGTCGTAACATCTATTGGCAAGAATCAAAACTATTTGCAACAAGTTTCTTGCAATAGATAAATTAACCCTAGCTGACGAAATATTTAAACGGATACATATAAGAGCGATAATATTGGCGAAATTTTTTTGACCATGATTGGATAATTTCTGTTTGAAATATGGAAACCATTTTGATGACATATCAATAACTGCTACCGTGATTCCAAGCAGTATTGTAATCGTCGTCATATATTTGTCGGTACTGTGGCATTTCTTTCACTAAAACCAACAATGCTCGACGTCATGAGAAAGGCAATTTTGCCAAGAGCCCTTTGCAGAAGATGTTAAGTTGCGAAAATTGCAACTTTCAGTTTAGACAAAGTGATAAAAAACACATCAAACCCGGCGAAGGTACACTTAATTCGGCTACCGATAAATATTTCAGTGTTTAGACCGGATATATGTGTAAATGTTATAAATGATCATACTTGAACATCTGCATCACCTGCATTGAATGTAATGCAATTTCAATATCGTAGAAACGGAAACAAATTTTCATGCTACAGGAAGAAAATGATAATTTTGTAAGGTGATGAATGGAGGTTTCGACCTTCTTACAGAATTGTTTGAGAGATTTTCTGTTACGTAAGCTAATTGATTAAACAATACTACTGGAAACCATGATAGTAATAACAGCTTTAAAGAAAATGAGAAAAATATAGAATTTCATGCTACCAAGGCAGAAGACTGAGATAAAGTGTTGAGACCAAAATGATGGAAAAGAGGTTTTAACTAAATTATTCTGTTAAAATTTATTATAGTCACTGGGACATGACGACAGTGACTTGAGGCTGGAGTTAAATCGGGAGACAGAAGTATAGAAAAGTATTTTCTGGGACAGGCTTTAACGGGAGGAGCCGGAGGAACCTACCGCCATATTGGATTGTGATGTCACGGCGGCCATATTGTATGACCTTACATTTGACCTTGACTTTCAAGTTTGTCCAAAATGGCCCAAATTTTGTCAAAATTTTCCCATTCCTGTTTTTTGGAAAAAATCTCAAAAAAATTGAAAAATAAAAAAATTCCTCTATTTCGAGTGAAAAAAATCTCTTTTTGAGGGAAAACTTTCCGTTTTAGCCCTCATAAATGCCAATGGCTTAAAAATTCCCCAAAACGGCTTAAATTCCCCATGGGCAAGCCAATCTAAGTGACTGAGGTCATGACCTTGACAATTAAGATGACATGACCACAATTTTAAATTATGATGTAACTGTTGCAATTACCCTTACGCATGCCAATTGCAATAGTGATATCATAATTCCCAATTGGCGGACGTGATGTCACATTTAAAAATAGCGGATTTATAAATTACAGAATGTTCTACCACAACGAAAAGTGCAACACAATGGAGTAGGGCGCTCAATGATTTCATCATAACGAAGAATGCAATGTATGGGAGTGGGCGCTCGATCACAAAATAACTGAATATATTAAAAATCACTATGGCAGATTCCAGGATGACAGGGAATTCTAGAATGCAAAAATACAGATTCCCATATTGCGCAATATTTTAGAAAACAATATGGCACCTGTACCATCATAATTCAAGATGGCGTAATCCAAACTGGCGTAATTCAAAATGACAGAATCATAAATGACATTATCCAAAATGGCGGAATTTAAAATGTGACCGAGGTCAAGGTCAAAATTACCCTCCAAAGGGTTATTGGAGGCTTTTAAATGGAGAGTTTAAGCCTCTTTGGGGAATATTTGTTCATTTAAAAGTTAAAATATTTTGAAGCATTTAGAATTTTATAACTTTTGAATTTTTTGCTGGTGTTATTTCCTCGAAAATTGAAATGTTTATTTTTCAGACTTAAATTTTATATTTTTTTGGTATTTTTTTTAATAACAGGAATTTTTGTCGAATTTTTGCGAGTTTTGGTCCAAACGGGCTATTTTTGAGTCATTTTAAGAAAATTTTGAAGGAAAATGTCAAAGGTCTAGGTCAATGTCAATGTTTTCCAGATGACCGCCATGACGTCACAATTCAAGATGGCGGTCATCGCTGTCGTCATCACGCCCCGGCACCAGGGCTCAGAGCCCCTTTACTATACTACTGAAGCGTGTAATTGTTTCCTCTCGGCTTCTGAGCGGCACCTCTCGTCGAGACCTGAGCAGCCGCAGGACCAAGCTTATCCACGACACTCCTGAACGATCCAGGACTGAGATTGCTTACTCCTGACATGTTTTACAACCATAGGGGTTTGCCCCCCAGCAGCCCATTTGAACATATATAGTGAACAGTTGCTCTATATGTAGAATTCTAAGTTTTTTATTACAATTTAAAAAAATCAATTGCATAACTTCGCTCTCCATTAGTTTTGTCAAATAAATATGTTATATATTACTAGGTGAATGATATAGAACTACATTTATATAAAGCTTGTATACACATTCTGTCCGTACAATAAAGAGAACTTAATGAGTAACATATTAAAAGTAAATGCTCCTGGCTATATTATAGTATAATAAAATTTATCTACTAGATATTATTTTGCTATCAAATACTCAACTCTTTTTTGGGTGTTTACACCCCAGTAAAATTTAATAAATTTAAATTAAATGAATTATAACTATGTTATGAAGTAGACAGTATCATATAAATTTTAACTGTAAACTTTCGATTTTGTAACCCAGTTAGTTTTTATTTTGAGTAAGCCACCGAAAAGTTAAAATTGTAAATTTGATCCAACATGAAAATATTTTTTTTTTTTCATTCCACGATAGTGAGACTATTTAAAAATTCTACTAGTAGAGTAAAATTGAACTTAAATATCAAATAATGAACTGCTAGGTGGCAACATCAGAAATATGCGTCTTAAAATTATTTCATGTTTTCACGCGTGAGTCACATCACCTAATACCGGGGGACAACATAGTAAAGACTGGGCTACACTCACAACAGCCCGCGAACAGCACGCACGCAATGTTGAATGTACACAAACACATAGCAGCTGCCACATTAAAAAAATAGCACAAGCACAGGAAAATGGCACTCACACGGCGCACACAGAGTAGTTGAACTCTAAATATTTTCTGGGCTGTGCGCCGAAATCTGATTGCAACCAATCAGCAGACACTACATCAGCGGCATAGAGTAAGTAGCTAAAAAATGTTTATTATGTGCATTTCAAAGATAAAAATTGCAACGAAAATAAAATGGTGTTTATATACGAGGAAATGCAATCATTCCTAGTCATTAATAACAGAAACCACAAATCCATGATGTTTTATCCAATCAAAGAAAATTTCGGTAACATATACACCATGTTTTGTTTTGGAAAGCAAGGTTGGCTAACTCTTTACAGTCAAAGTTTCTTGGTGTAAATTTCGTCCTGCGTTTCGCTGAATGTGCGCAGTGTTACCAGATACATTACTCTATGACTTTTTCCTATTTAGTCGGCCTTAAATCTCTCACGATAATACTAACATCGTGACAATGTTAGTATGTAGCATGACGACTCCTCCCTTAGGTGAGAGATAGTTTTGGTTTATAATATCACTTTCCACTACCACTGTTTTCATGTTTTAAATGTCATAACCCTCTCATAACAGATAAAAATAAAAGCTCGTGAACATGTTGGAAAATACGTGTATATCGCTAGTGATATAATTTTAACAACCAAACAATTACAATCGTATGAAAAAAAATTGTCTGAATATATTTATAAATTTATTGGTCCGAACGAACCTAATTTGACCTACATTACAACGGACACCGTTAGAGCGTCTAGTGAATATCTCTGTTAGTACTCACTAGAGTCTAGTGAAACAACCACGGCTCTTTTAGGCAAATATAAGACTGGCCGAATATCGACAAAGACATAATTGGAAACACTCCGAGAAAATTAAAGTAATTATAAATTGGGTTAAAACACAGGATAGTTGATGAACATTTACACCTATGATAACCATGTAAATATTTATCAGTCTATAAATACATATGCATATTTAAAAACAACCATTAACACCAAAGCATATTTAGGTTAACTACCTATGTGCTGAAAACACTATGCGACATTTTAAAATTTTTGGAACGATGTTTTGAGATTGTAAGGTGATTTTAGAAGTATTTTTTATGCTGATGTCAAATATTATTTTACTTTTCCTGTATCACGTAAGGTTTTTATACTATTCAATTTTGAGTTTTTTTAAGGATCAGTAAGACACCCCTAGCCTGAACAAGCGTTTGAGAATGCTAAATTGCGCATAACTTCTTTAATACTTTGTTTATAATGACGATTGTGGCAAATAATTTACATAATAATGTAAGTTAATTATTAAAACTGAAACCATTAAAAATGTTACGTTGCAAGAGAGAAAAATTCTGAAAACTTAAAATTAAGTTGGTTTTCACAAATTTTCTCTCTTGTAAAGTAATATTCTTGAATGGATTAACTTTTAATATTTCATTTACATTATTATATAAATTATTTGCTACAATACTAATTATAAACAAAATATTAAAAAAGTTATACGCTATTTAGCATCCCAAAACGCTTTTTCCGGCCAGGGGTTAATAAAACCCCCGTAAGTAAATTAAATCTTTGAACAGTGAACAATTTTATTGAGTTTCATTTAAAAGTCGTGTATTTTCTAACCTGGTATGAAATTGCAATGCACTTGCATCACAGTGGACAATAGTATAAAATATTATCCTCACTTTAAAATTCTATGACTTACGATAACACAACGATCTGTCTGACGTGGGTTGAAACTTCTCTCTCTCGATTGTATCCTTCAGCAGTGCCATCTATTTTAAGTATGAAGCAGTAGTCCGCCATCATCTTCACATCCCACCTTCCCTGGTATCTCTTTTCCATGTCCTTTATGTCCTGGTAAAAACGTTCTCCTTGTTCTTCACTGACATAACCGAGATTCGCAAGGAAAATATCAATATGTGAATGTAAGAAGTGAAGTTTGACACTCATGTTACATCCCAATTTCATGAAATCCTCCAAAATTTCTTTAACCTTTCTTTTGTACTCTGTATGTTTTTTGTTACCTAAAACGTTGGCCACAACTTCTTTAAAAGAAACCCAGGCATTTTTTTCTACAGGTATAATTGAATTTTCTAACATACTGTCTTTCTTTAATTTTCTGATCTACGGTCACATAAAGACCCCTTCTTTCAGTTTCGCATAAGATATTTTCGGAAATTTTGTTACCAAATACTGGAAGCAGTCACCTTCTTTTAGAAGTGCTTTAGTGAACTGCTTCATTAATCCGAGTTTAATGTGAAGAGGATGTACCTTGCTTTGTTGAACAAGTGGTACATTTGTTATGTTCTGTGAACCGGGTTGTAGGGTTTTTCTTTTGGACCATTCTGTTTGCTTCAAGTGTTTGTCTTTGGCTCTGTCGTCCCATTCACAAATAAAACACGGCATTTTTGTGTAGTGTAGCCAGATTGTAGACCAATTAGCATACTAACAACTTTTAAATCACAGAAAATTGTCTAAGAATGTTTTTCATAGTTCACGTATTTTAGCAGAACTTTGAGATTTTCATGTGTTTCCTTGAGATGCACGCAATGAGTAATGAACCAAAGAAATTTCCATTATGTAAAATTACACCTTTGAGACTACTTTTGGAAGAGACTTTAAATAACCTCCCCTCACTTGGATTGTAATTGACGTTGAAAAAATTCAATAAACTCTCAATGTCACAACAATAAACCAGAGAGTCTTCTCCTTCAAATAATTTTATTAATTCCGTCTCTCGAGTCCTATACCTAGAGAATGAAACTCCAGGTGCTAGGAATTTTTTTTTGATTTGCTTTCAATCTTTATCCAAGCCATTGTGTAGCATTCTTTGTCAGATTTAAGTCACGATTAAATCGTTAAGTTCATTTTGAATGAATGATTTTGGCGCAGAATTTTCTTTGGACTTGTAATCATCAGCATTATCACATTTATTTTCTGAACTTCTCTCCTGTAGCACATTTTAGATAATTGGAGGTGGAAGAGATTCACAATGTATAACTGGTCGTATGGCCGAAGTAATGTTCGGATATCGTATGTCCTTCTTAGCCTTTGCGTTATGACCTTGAACGTTAACCATACCGAAATCACAGTCCTAATATTATTTTGGGGCTCCCTCTAAAACATTGGAATTGCAAAGTGCATTGATTCGTTTGCACCATTATTCCACAGTCTCAGTCCTTCGACACATGCCCTACGTCATACCTTGTGCGGTGCCCAGATTTTGTCTTGATCTCCAAGCTTTATGCCGAAGTAATCATAATAGAAATTTCTCACAAATTTACTGATGTCTTGTCTTTGCTTAGCAGTAACATAACTACCACAAACATAACAGAACACGTTTGGGTTATTTAAACACTTACGGGAACTCATTTATCTAATATAACCTCACACTACAGCCAGCTGGGTGTAACAAGTGTTGCCAACTATTCCCTCTTACCAAAATAACATTTCCCCTTCGCAATGAAAATTCCCTTTGTAAAATTTACGTGTAAATAAAATATGAGTTTCCTCAATTTGAAAAAAAAAAAAAAAAAAAAAAACTGTACGTGATAGGAAAAAACGGATTGCAGAACTGGAATCAGCGCAAAAAATATTTTAGGAAAACCTAATATCAGAGAATCATAGAAAATCGTGTTGCATAGTGAAATTTATGCACTTGCCTAGATTTCTATTTTACACATTACTAAACAGTTGCATATTTGTATCAGCAATTTTGTAATCAAATATTTATAGACGATTGATTGTGTACAATGTCTTGTAGCAAACTTGACACTTGTAGCTGAATATTTTTTTGGTAGTTATAGTTTCCTTATTGTAGTACAATGTTCGTATCCAAATAGATTCAGCTGATTTTTTGTAGTTGAACGTAAGTGATTGTCATGAAAAGGCCATACGTTAGTCTGAAGGACTCATATACGTGGGGGGTTCTTTTTAAGTAAGATCCGTTTTGAAATTCGGCAGATGCAACGCTGCAGTTGGCATTCCGCGCATGAGGACTGTGTGCCTATAGCTGTTGGCAAGCCACAGAGTATTTATAATGTTTCTGCCAGTTGAGAACCCTGCTAACTGTGAAATACGCGTTGTGATTTGTTTTCGTAGCGCTATATGCGTGAAAGCGGCTGAAATTCATCGTCTGGTCAGTGAAGTGTACGGAGCAAATTTTATGAACTATGTAATGCTACGGAAATAAGATAGAGCTATTAAATATGGCCGCATGAATGAGGAACGAAGTGAGTGACCTTCTGTCATTACTGAAGATTTGGTGCAGAAATTTGACGAAGAAGTGAAAGAGAACAGACGTTTTACGATTTCGTCGTTATCTGATGAGTTTAATTCAAGCGGCAGATTTCTGTGACTATGGGATGGAAAAGGTAGTTGTACGATACGATAAGTGCTTTAATATTGATGGGAGTTACGTAGAAAAGTATAAGTTATATATTAAAGTATAATTTATGTAGAAAAGTAGAAGTTATGTAGAAAAGTAGACGTTATGTAGAAAAGTAGAAGTTATGTAGAAAATTAGACGTTATGTAGAAAATTAGAAGTTATGTAGAAAAGTATAAAGTACAGGCTTTCATGTAAAAGTAAAAATGCTAACAAAAGTCTGATTTTTTATTTCAAAGCGATACTTACTTTAAAAAACATGCATGAGTTTAACCACGACAACTGCATGCTTACTGGTAAGTACAAATATGACTTTGGGGAAGATTAAAATATGTCAAGTGCGTATTGCACTGTTTAAGTCGTGCATAAAATATGTTTTATAATTATACTTCTAAACTTGTAATTGTTGCAATAAAAATAAACAAATTATTAGGCCTATATGTGTTCCAGATATTGCAAAGTAGGCCCTAGTAGTTGTAGCTCAGTAATTTGGTAAATTTACTTTTAAGGAGCCCTTAAATGAGTGTTAAAATCTAGCTACGTATCGCATTCAAAGAAACTGTGTCTTGCAATCGTGTGATGAATATGTATTAACTATCGTTTGGGACAGATTACGTAATGGGTACAACCGTAGCTTTATATTTGTATTAAGTATAGAATTATAACCCTTGTAGCTCTCAGATACATTGTAAATGTATTTTTTAAGTTTTGGGTGCGTTTTATTGTGTCTAAGGGAAAAATAAGTGTTGTATCTGTAGAACGAAGATGGTTGATCCATGTACTTGTATTAATTATGTTGCTAAACTGACTTTATTAAAGGCTTAAAGCATGTTAAGTTTGGCCAGTGATGGCCTAGTGCTTTGGAACCGCTGTGTAATACATGTCTATGAATGACCCTTAATTATGTTACTGGTTCAGTCTTTCAGTAAGGTTAATTATAATATTTTATGTATGACTAAATATAACCTTTAATTGTACGTAAAATTGACTGTTTACTAGATATGCATCCCACATCCCAAGTGCTGGCACCTCAAGCTACCCGAGTCAAATCGTCTCTTTGAATTTGGTTACAAATATGTAAAATTTATAATACATAAGATTTATTTTTAAAATAGTAATTTTATTTCCTTTATGTATTCAGTTATGAAATCATACATATTATTATTGTTCCTTACAAATGCATACAAATTGTTCTGAATTCTCCAAGAAAATTTTAACTCAAGTGACATAATCAACTAAAATGTTTCTGAAATACTTTATGCTACTTCTTTATGTTCATTTAAGTGTATACTATAAATATTTAGTACTATGTACTCGAGCAGAGAGAAAAGGATCTAGTGTATAGACACACTCGCCATGCAAAACAATTTAATCGGTGTTAACGCCACTTCACGTCGCTCTGGTAGTTAACTCGCCAGCGCACGACTCCCCGCACTTTGGCCAAAATTCACTCTCTTAGCTTGAATAGGCTTGAGACGACCTGTATGGAAAATTCACCGAATGTACATAATGAGATGCAGTCCTGACCTACCTCACTCCTTCCAGAGTCTTTCCTGCTCAGTCGAGTATGCGCAGAGTTGACATGCGCCTGGGATGGGATGCGGTACCGGAGCTGTCGGTCATCCACGTGTGACGTCAGTGGCTCTCCCACTTTCCTGCATGGAGCGGCAATGACATCAAGCTGATTGAAGTCTGTTGGCGAATAACCCATGGTTCACACAGGCCTATGGAAGCACGGAGTTAGGAATTGTCAAGAGACGGCATGACGTAATCGAAGAACATTTTACTTCACCATCGCCACATTGTAACACCCAAAGCATTGAGAGAATGATGGTTAATAAGTATTAATCGGAATATCCGTTGTTTGACACAGTCACTTTCATAGAACACATTCCTTTCAAACAGTTAATACAATGTAAATACTAAACTTCACCCAATGTTTTGGTGCAGGCCATCAGCGAAAAAATGTGGCTTCACCCGGTATCCATGTAGTCATCAGACGTGGTCACCTCCCGGCATCAACACTGATGATTCCTCGAGTAAATTTGATTTTCATCTGATTTGATTATATTGAAGCACTTAACGGAAGTCCGAAGCTTTGCCAGAGTTCTTGCAAAAAATAAAATAATTTTTTTTTCTGTTGAGACAAATATAATTGGGGACCCTTCTGAAAGATTAAAAGTCAGTTTTATGAGTAACTGAGAAATTATTAAGTCTATGTATACATTAAGAAGTTCATAAAACATTTTGAGCAAATACATATAATTATAATTTTGACAGATAATTATTTAGAAATATGAATTTGCATACATAGGTGAAATATTCATGCAGTCGTTCAATAGGTACATTAAATGAAGCTTTGTGTAGAGAAACTTTATAACATAAAAAATTCAGAGTTCGGAAAGCAATGCATTCCTTTTGCTGTTGTTGAAGTTAATAGAAATAAATAAAAAGCTATTAATTTCCAAAAAAAACTGACAAGTAAGGTTAGCCTTAATTTGATGCAAGTAATGCTTTTTATAACCTAGAAAGAAAGATATATAGAGCATTAAAGGAGATATTGGTATTATATTAGGCAGAAATTTATTTTTAAGGAGTCATATTAGAGTGAAAAAAGACCGCAAACAACTTTTGTGGCAATTCATCATCAAGGAGACAGAGGCCACCCTCGATAATGAGTTCACATGATAGTGGCCATATGTCGAGGTAATTGAGGGTGATAAGGCTAATGGAAAGGGAAACATACCATTAAGACAGAATACATAACATTTAGATTCTAGCCAAATTTTTCCATCTCGTTTGAAAAATAAAACACACCCGAATTTTTTTTTTAAGTGAGCCCACTTTATCTTTTTAATTTTTAAAAATAATTTAAGGTGTTTTATTGGTAATTGTTTCACTTTCCGTCGACACCAAGACCATAAGAGACGACGCATAATCGCATGAAACCACCCTAGCATTTTCTGGAGTGATTGACAGAAACCGCAGAAAACCGAAATCAGAATATTCGTATGAATGTACCGACATAGAATAGAACTCCGAGTCCTCTCGAATGCGTTGTGCTACCTCTCTCGGTGATAAATATTTAGTATTTAGTTTGTAGGCTATTGAAAAAACCTGTATCAGTTTTAAGCATATTTTCTAAAGTAATTGTAGTTAATCGATACATAATCGTTAATTATAGAACATATCATTAAGACTGTTTTTCTAATCAAAATTGTACTTTTTTCAAATCTTTATAGTGCAGGTAATAACTGGACCAACAACCATGCAATGCTGAGGTGAAAATCTAAACAATAACCAAATAGCATAATCCATTAAAATATTATTCCACCTTGTTTATTTGTAATAGTAATTTCATACTTTAAAAGTAAAGAATCGAAGGAAAAGTAGTAACCAATAATTTAAGTAAAAGAACTTTTGTTAAATATGACTTATTTAATTTCTAAATTACAGACTTTTAATCCCATTGGGTACAGTCCAGGCTATTTAGTAGATCTAACCTTTTGTTCTCTAATTAGGAATTTCCTTTATCTTGTGGATGCTCTCAGGAGAGTGTCACAATCATGAAATTCGGCCTCACTTAGAGAATAGATCTCACACGCCAAGTTGATTAGTAGTTCATTTTCTAGAAATTACTTATATTTAAGGGTTAATCCTTTAAGTGTATCACAGTAGCTCAATGTATTGTTGTGTTACGTTACAAATTAAGTCGTCAGCTATTTACTGAGTGTTTTCTAATAGAGGCAAGATGTCATTCGAGTTTTCATAATTATTGTGAAAATTGCGACATTTTACGTCTCGCAAATAATGTTTGTTTAATATCTCGTGGATTATAATGGGCAATATCCGATGAAAAATAAATAATCGTGAATTTTCATATAAGAAACATCTTGGGTGGCCTTTGTTGTAGAAATAAGCAGTAGGTTTATGATATACTAACTTGTTAAACTACACAGAAAACCATTTATATTGAAAAAATTTTAAAATATATTTGTTAGGGAAATAGGTATGCTTCAACTATACAGTTGTACACAGCTCTGATGACTCTCGTAAAATATCTACTTTAGATTTACTCTATACTACTAGTAACGAAACATGCTGATTTATTGAATGAACATACTATTCGTAAATATACATAAATAAAATTTTTAAATAGATACTCAAAATAGTTCTGTACCAGAAGACAGCGTTCCTTCGTGATGTAGGGTAGTCTAGTCTCGCAAAGTAAGGGAAGTAAGTCTGAGGGACAAGAGAATATTAAATTCAGGCAGTTCGAAAAAAAAAATTCTCAAATTTTTTAATGCAAAGAAGATAAGGTATCGATCCTTATTTTACGCATTGCACATAAAGTGATGAGATACCATTATTTAGTGATTGGGAAAACCGAGAAGAGTATAGATTGTCAAACTCTAATCGTACCAACTCTTGACAGTCGAATGCTCTACGCATACCTTCCACCTCGCTCTGAAAAGCAACACAACATTATACACTATTTAAATTAATACATTAAATAAATTATATTGTCATTTACACTGTCGTTTTTTTGTAGAAAATTAGTGTTTGTTTTCGGGCTGTCAATTGGTACAATAGGAATTTGGTTTGATTAACAGGTAGCAAGTTACATCCCGCAGTTGGCACGAATGAATCCTGACTATTGGGGAGTAAGCGTGTGCACAATTGATGGGCAGAGATTTTCAATCGGAGATGTAAACATTCCATTCACACTTCAGTCATGCAGGTAAAATACACGTTTATCTATAAGTGAAAGCTTTACTGGCAAAATGATCTAAAATATCAACTACAACTACAATATCGTCGATGCTCTAAAATTGGTGATCTTGCTTTAAGCCAATAATTTAAGTGTTTTTAAAATTTATAAATACATTTTACAAAGTTGAACATTCATAACTGCACAACACCAGTTTTTACTCTGATTGTTGCTTTGGTAAAATGAGTAAACCCAACAGCAAAGACACTATTCATATTTTATGTTGCGATAATTGAATATACTTAACACTTCAGTCTTGTTAGCCATTTCACGAATAAAAATTTTCAAACAAAAAACAAAGAAACGAAAAACATTTTATTTGGCCAAAATAAGAAATCTTTATTATTTGTGGTTACATTTTCAAACTTTCTAATCGTAACCACAATCAACCAAACATTACTATACACAGAATCTTAGAAGCAGCCATGTAAATAGAATGGTCTTAGGTATTGGGTTTATATACTGTGTTTATTTAGTAATTTATGTTGTATTTTGTACCATGATTTAATAATTTTTACAAAACATTAGTTGTAAAATTTTGAATCAGGTGTATAGCAGTTAGTATGTAAATGGGCATGCTGGTACTGGTGCCGGTGAGAGGAAGGAGGTGCGGGTCAGTGACCGACCACCCTGACATCACCGCGGCCATCTTGGATGACCTTGACCTTAAATATTCCTCAAAAATGTCTCAAAATTCCACAAAATTCCTAGACATTTCCCTATTTCGAGAGAAGAGTTCCTTTTTTAAGGGAAAATTTCCATTTTTGATTACTCAAAATTGTTAACCCTTGAAACTTCCAAAAAGCGGTGTAAGACTCCTAAAAGTAAGCCGCCCTAAACCTCTGAGATCAGGACCTTGACCTAGGCCACTATCGTTGCAATTTTCGTTACGGCCACCATCTCAACCAAAATATTCCGAAAAAATTAAAAAAACATGTTTACTTCAAATGTTTAGTTACTTAATCGATTTAGATCCTCATTTCTATTCCTGGCGAGAGTAAACATGTAATTTCTTAACAAAAAATTTTAAACAATTCTTAATTACTATTTAAATAAAATTAAAAAAATCTTACATCACACCCGCCACATTGAAATCGAACTCCCCACTCTATAATGTTGCCTTTTTCATCATGGCCACCATCTTGAAATTCCGTAATTATTATGCGATGTTAACGGGAAAATTTTTAATATTAATAAAAATTAATTTAATTAAATTTTAATAAAAAGCCTACTTGCGTAATGGAGTTCTGGATTCGAATCCGACGAGGTAATTCAATTAAAAATGGTGACGTATCCTTCCTCCACGGAAGCCACAGGCAGACTGACCTCCCAACACTATTTTTTTTTCCTAACCTAAATTAAAACTAAGTGTGTTTGGGAGGGGTCTGGATTAGGGACAGACTCTAAGTGCGTCTCAGGCCGAAGCCTATACGCTCTAATCATACAGGGGTTAGCCATGCGGGAGAGGGTGCATGCATCGTGTGCTAGGAGGGGGATTGGCCAGCCATGGCAGCGATTGGCGCCATGACTAACTCCCCTCACTGACTATTCTAGACTAAAACTAGATAAGTTAGGCCCAGGTAAAACCTGCATAGACACAGGGAAACCCCTGGGCACTTACATGTGGGATGCAAAATTTCATGCATTAATTACATGCGGGTTGGCTACGGGAATAGAAGGATGGCTCAGGAAGAAGAGTTGGAAGAGTAGAAAATATCTACTAAGCAAGGGCAGGCACTTGGACATTTTTGTCCGCATTTGGGGGTTTGGGCATGACTGGTTTTTAGGGGGCGACTTTCGTCGTTTCCCGCCAGGCTGCCAGCCAGCCAGGTAAGCTGAAAGAAAAGAAAAGGTACATCTTACAACTATAAGTTATATGGCCGCAGCACCCAGGTTGCCCCAGTTACCACGGCCATGTATGCCCGACACATTGTGCTGCCAGCCTGGGCATGTCAATCATTGGCTAGTCCAATGTTGATTATTTGCACCGCAGGACGTGGTCAGGCACATGGTCGGACACCTATTCATCGATAGTGAGTCTGCTCACTTAATAATTAATAAATAAACATTCCTATAAGAATGGGGAATTTGTGTGTTGGTGTATTTATTAGAGCCCCGCTGGGCCAAAAGTTAATTAGAGCCCCGCTGGGCCAAAAATTCATTAGAGCCCCGCTGGGCCAATCGCTGGTGTGTCTGGGTGGTGCGGGAGGATTTAATTCTGTCACAATGTGCTGCCAGCCTGAGCATGTCAATCATTGGCTAGACCAATGTTGCGTATTTGCACTGCAGGACGTGGTCAGGCACATGTTCAGAATTCTATTACTTAATGCTAATATTAGAACTTAAAGTTATGTCTTAAAAAATAAAATACTTAATACTAAGTCTGGAGCTGCCAGAAATACGAGTGTAAAAACTGCGCGATTTTTAAGCAGAATTTTCTCGCCAGTCCGCAACCGCGCTGTTGGGGTCGGGCCTCGGCTGAGCGCAGGTGCAGCAATGACGGACGAACTAATTTCTTTAAGTGCCGACAGCCATTGACAAGGCGACAGGCGACCTGAAGCTATAGTTTCTCCGGAGTAAGGCCCTTGTCTCAGCTCGCGGATAATTAACGTAATTAAAACATTTAATGCCCACATGTCATTTAGATTTAGAATACAAAATAGTATTAAGTTTCAGCTGGCTGGCAGCTGGGGGGAAACGACTAAGTCGCCCCCAAAAAACCAGTGCCCCTAAACACCACAAGCGTCCAAGCGCCCAACCCCCGCATGGTAGACTCTTTCTACTCTGACCAACTCTTCTTCCTGAACCATCCTTCTGTTCCTGTAACCAACCTGCTTGTAATTAATGCATGAAACTTTGCATCCCGCATGAAAGTGCCCAGGGTTTTCCCTCTGTCTATGGAGGTTTTACCTGGGCCCAACTTATCTAGTTATAGTCTAGTATTAAGATAGGGGAGTTAGTCATGGCGCCAATCGCAGCCATGGCTGGTCAATCCCCGAACAAGCACACGATGCATGCTCCCTTGTCTGCATGGCTTAAACCCAGAATGAATAGGAGTAGTATGTAAATGGGCATACGGGCACAGGGTCCAGGGTGTGGAGCGTGGCGCCGAGCCACATCTCTGACGTCACGTCCATCTCTGATGTCACGGCGGTCATCTTGGACGAGCGTAACGGGACACAGTGTAACGGGACACCGCGTAACGGGAAATATCGTAACGGGACATAACGTAACGGGACAAGTAGATCACGACGGCCATTTTGGATCCGCCATCTTGGATCCGCCATTTTGGATGACGTCATTGTGTTCTCGAAAATTCCGACATTGTGTTGTCCGCCATATTGTATGATGACGTCACCGTTGCAATTTCCGTTACGGCCGCCATCTTTAACTTTTTTATTTATTATCCGATTTTAATGAAATTTATTTTAAAAATTATAAAAAAATTTAAATAATATAAATTTATAAAATATTTATAAAAAAAACATTAACGACACGAAGTTCGGAGTCCTCGGTTCGAACCCGACGAATGCAAAAAAAAAATTACAAATGGAGACAGGCTCCTTCCTCAATGGTGGTTGCAGGCAGACTGACTCCCACCACTTTTTTCAAAGCATATATATCGTCACCTAGTATGACGTCACGTCCACCATCTTGAAATTTGGACGCCATCTTGAAAATCTTTATTTATTATCCAAATTTAATGAAACAAATTCCAAAATTCATCAAAAAATTAACGTATTTGAATTCTGTTTGATTATATCGATGAACGTCCTTGGTTCGATCCCCGGCGAGAGTAAACGGTCGATCCTTCCTCCATGAAAGCTACCTAGACTGATCTAACACCAACAATACCAAGGTATATATCGTCAACTGGTATGACATCATGTCCGCCATCTTGTCTTCATAAGCTGGAGACCACCATCTTGTTTTCGTCTGCTAGAGTGTGCCGATACCATGTAGTATAATTATCTGGTCACCATACTTTTGTCCTCAACTGTTGACATTGAACATTGACCTTGACCTTGAACTTTGACCTTGACCTTGAACTTTGACCTTTACCTTGAACTTTGACCTTGACCTTGAAATTTTACCTTGACCTTGAACTTTGACCTTGACCTTGAAATTTGAACTTGACCTTGAAATTAGACCTTGACCTTGAAATTTGACCTTGACCTTGAAATTAGACTTTGTCCTTGAAATTTGACTTTGTCCTTGTCGACCCTCATGGATCCGACATTTTATGTTCAGTACATGCTACCAGGAGCTACCACATGCTGGAGTATGCCATATTGTGTGTGTACTTGTATTATAGAGTAAATTTCCATCTGGATAATTTTATTCTAACCCGCTACAGTGCAGTAATCATTTATTATGCAGGTGCCCCCCCGCCATTCGGCTGCCATCTTGAAATCATGTAATAATGTAGCTAGAAAAGCGGGAAAAAATCCAAAATTCATTAAATAAATTAGTAATCCATATAATGATTGATTGGATCGACTAAGGTCCTTGGTTCGATCCCTGGCCGATACAAAACAACATTAATTTAAAAAAAATACTAAAAAAGTGTTAAGTTTGAGAAAATAAAAACACCACAAGTTCTTTTAAAAAAAATTTATTACATAAATTCAATACACTACTACAAGTACAAAAAATACACAGACAAATTACCAAAGCCTTTTGGATTCCACGATTCAAACAGTCTTCTTATTGTACGGACTAAGCCTTTTACATGACTTTAAATGTCTATCCGATCCGTTCATCACCACAGCCAGAGACGGACTGAAGTTCATATCACTTATATAGTCTCATTAGCCGGTACAACACATGAGTCAAATAAATAACCATGTTCATTATACGTCTCGGAGCATTTTTTATGATGACGATGTAAGCTATCGAGACGTGAAATTAGTTTATTACACTTATTGCACTGAAATTGTATTCTTTGAACATTATTAAAACAACCGCTTCTTTCATGTCTGCGAGCATTTGAGGTGATAGTAAATGATGCACCACAGTATTTGCACTGATGCGAAGTACGCTCTTCATTAATTGAAGTATTCAATGCTGATGAAACTTCAGCTGATGGTGGAACAGCACATATCGAAGTCTCCTCCAGTGTTGTCAGAGGCGTTGCCAACGGGATCTGCTCCAACATCGTCGGCACCGACGTCATGGTTCCCGTAGTCGATGGTACATCCTCCATCGAGTACGACGTTAAAGTCGGTAAAGATGCCATCGAAGTATCAAGAATAGCCAATTACACGTCTTATGCACCAGAAGAAGAAACAAACTAGGTGATCCGCACACCGTCGACGGCAGTAACAAACTGAGCGTCCTGCTGTCTAGGACTCGTTTATATACATTAACCGGTTTAAATAATACGCTAGTCAAATCAAGAACAATTTACTAAAATACTAGAGTCAAAACAACATTAAAAAAATAGAAGCACCATCAACAAAAAAGGAAGCACATTTGGAAGCACCTTCAAAAAAGGAAAAACAATAGGAAGCACCGACTACGAAAAAACAGCACATTTGGAAGCACCGACTACGAAAAGGCAGCACATTTGGAAGCACCGACAACGAAAAGGCAGCACATTTGGCAGCACCGACAACGAAAAGGCAGCACATTTGGAAGCACCGACAACGAAAAGGCAGCACATTTGGAAGCACCGACAACGAAAAGGCAGCACATTTGGCAGCACCGACAACGAAAAGGCAGCACATTTGGAAGCACCGACTACGAAAAGGCAGCACATTTGGAAGCACCGACAACGAAAAGGCAGCACATTTGGAAGCACCGACTACGAAAAGGCAGCACATTTGGCAGCACCGACAACGAAAAGGCAGCACATTTGGCAGCACCGACAACGAAAAGGCAGCACATTTGGAAGCACCGACAACGAAAAGGCAGCACATTTGGAAGCACCGACAACGAAAAGGCAGCACATTTGGCAGCACCGACTACGAAAAGGCAGCACATTTGGAAGCACCGAATACGAAAAGGCAGCACATTTGACAGCACCGACAACGAAAAGGCAGCACATTTGGAAGCACCGAATACGAAAAGGCAGCACATTTGACAGCACCGACAACGAAAAGGCAGCACATTTGGAAGCACCGACAACGAAAAGGCGGCACATTTGGAAGCACCATTATCGAAAAGGCAGCACATTTGAAAGCTCCATCAACAAAAAAAAAAAAAGGCAAAAAGGAAGCACAAGTAACGAGATCTAAGTCTTAGTTAGAAATCAGAATACAAGAAATAAA
The DNA here is from genome assembly GCF_032445375.1 of Bacillus rossius redtenbacheri. Classification (NCBI taxonomy): domain Eukaryota; kingdom Metazoa; phylum Arthropoda; class Insecta; order Phasmatodea; family Bacillidae; genus Bacillus; species Bacillus rossius. The sequence goes on along the minus strand of NC_086331.1, from coordinate 91,374,694 downwards.
AAAAACATTAAATTCTTATAATTTAAATTATTTATTTTATTGCTTTACATTATACAAATGCAAGTAAAACAAGCCATTATTGTATGTAGCCAGCATTCCTCAGTTCCTTGAGTATGAAGGATATTTCTTTGATGCACGAATAGTTTCCTGCACAAAGCGAACCATGTAGAAGTCTTAGCGGGTCAACCAATATGTTTGGATCTTTCCATGATGTGTAATCAATCTCTTCTACCACCATCTTCCTTGCACCTTTATAAATATTATGATCTCTGGTGTCTTCCGTTTTACCACCAACCTCAGGGTAACTTTCATGTTTGAGACGGTGATCATCACAAGCTTGATCAGATTTATTTAATATATCACGTCGTTTCCACCGTTTCGGTCTCAAGACACCGCCACATTCTTCGATCTTGGCAGCTTTAGGTGCTTCATCATAGTCTATGTCTTTGTCAACAGCCTCAGAGTCACTGTAACAATCACCGTAGAAGGAATCGTCTTCACCCAATTTACCGTAATAATTCAATGTTGATGATGTTGAAGTGTCTTCATCGTCTTCATGCTTCCTTTTTAGGAGTCCATCATTTTTACAAAGTAGGAAAGATCTACTTGAATTCGGCTGGAATATATTCTCACTTTTCACGTTAAGGATTCTTCCATTGTCTTCATTCTTCCGTAAATCATCAACCTCCTTCAATTTAAGTTCTTTGTCGAGATCGGAAGAGCCAAGAAAATTATAGTCGTAATGCAGATCACTCTTCCTTAGGATGGTAGATTCATCGTTGTCCTCTAGCTTGTACGCAGGCTTGGCGCTACAAGTTCTGCCATGTCTTTTTAGGCTCTCTCTCCGCGTAAACGACTTGCTACATCGAACACAACTTATCATATTGCGCAGTGGATTTTTAACACAGTCATTCTTCTCGTGTTGTCTTTTATTCTTCCTCAAGATAAACTCTTTACTGCAAAACTTACACCTATGTTCTTTCGATACAGCGTCAGATCCCAAATCAGAATTCATATTAGTTACTGAGACTAATGCCAGATACCAATTGAGTGTTTTAAATTAGATCCAATACTTAAATAGAAATTTTTTTTCATATTTCATCAGCGAGAATTAATATATCTCATGCAAAAGTACTTTATGCATGTAGTTCTGCTTTTCAACAACAGATGTCGCCACATGTTGCTTGCAGGTAAATAATATTTAGTTCTTTTATGCGGGATGCGGGATGCCCACTAACGATCGCAAAAGAAGGATGGCTTCGCTAGACTCCAAGGAAAAGGAAGTTCGTCTTGCATGTTGGTTCTCCACAGATGTCTCATGGCATAATATTAATTTGACTGAGTAATGATATGTGTTAATTCCACCATATAAAAATATTGCAAGTTTTGATTTAGTAGCAGAAATTATCGAATTAAATGTAACTCCAAATAAAATGACATTTCTCATTAAACAAAAAAAAATCCATGCAGAGATAGGTTTCTCAGAATAGTCAGAAACACTTGAAGAAACCACAGGAATGATTGCAAGAACACGGGAAAACCCATCAAAATATTGACAAGAATATTCAGGAGCACACGGAGAAAACCACCATAATATTGACAAGAATAATCGGAAGCACACGGAGAAAACCGCCACAAGTTTTCTTTGTTATCATAAAAATACAGAAAAAAAATAATTAATAAAAAAACACAACAAATTCAAAAACTAATTCTGGCTTGGACTAGAACTCTATCTTTGCTCAACAATGAGAAGTTCACAAGCTAGCATAATCAGTTTTTGAATTTGTTGGGTTTTTTTATTAATTATTTTTTTTCTGTATTTTTATGATAACAAAGAAAACTTGAGGCGGTTTTCTCCGTGTGCTTCCGATTATTCTTGTCAATATTATGGTGGTTTTCTCCGTGTGCTCCTGAATATTCTTGTCAATATTTTGATGGTTTTCTCCGTGTGCTCCTGATTATTCTTGTCAATATTTTGATGGGTTTTCCCGTGTTCTTGCAATCATTCCTGTGGTTTCTTCAAGTGTTTCTGACTCTTCTGAGAAACCGCTCTCTGCATGGATTTTTTTTTGTCTAATGAGACATGTCATTTTATTTGGAGTTACATTTAATTCGATAATTTCTGCTACTAAATCAAAACCTGCAATATTTTTATAAGGTGGAATTAACACATATCATTACTCAGTCAAATTAATATTATGCCATTAGACATCAGTGGAGAACCAACATTCAAGACGAACTTCCTTTTCCTTGGAGTCTAGCGAAGCCATCCTTCTTTTGCGATCGTTAGTGGGCATCCCGCATCCCGCATAAAAGAACTAAATATTATTTACCTGCAAGCAACATGTGGCGACATCTGTTGTTGAAAAGCAGAACTACATGCTTAAAGTACTTTTGCATGAGATATATTAATTCTCGCTCATGAAATATGAAAAAAAATTTCTATTTAAGTATTGGATCTAATTTAAAACACTCAATTGGTATCTGGCATTAGTCTCAGTAACTAATATGAATTCTGATTTGGGATCTGACGCTGTATCGAAAGAACATAGGTGTAAGTTTTGCAGTAAAGAGTTTATCTTGAGAAAGAATAAAAGACAACACGAGAAGAATGACTGTGTTAAAAATCCACTGCGCAATATGATAAGTTGTGTTCGATGTAGCAAGTCGTTTACGCGGAGAGAGAGCCTAAAAAGACATGGCAGAACTTGTAGCGCCAAGCCTGCGTACAAGCTAGAGGACAACGATGAATCTACCATCCTAAGGAAGAGTGATCTGCATTACGACAATAATTTTCTTCGCTCTTCCGATCTCGACAAAGAACTTAAATTGAAGGAGGTTGATGATTTACGGAAGAATGAAGACAATGGAAGAATCCTTAACGTGAAAAGTGAGAATATATTCCAGCCGAATTCAAGTAGATCTTTCCTACTTTGTAAAAATTATGGACTCCTAAAAAGGAAGCATGAAGACGATGAAGACACTTCAACATCATCAACATTGAATTATTACGGTAAATTGGGTGAAGACGATTCCTTCTACGGCGATTGTTACAGTGACTCTGAGGCTGTTGACAAAGACATAGACTATGATGAAGCACCTAAAGCTGCCAAGATCGAAGAATGTGGCGGTGTCTTGAGACCGAAACGGTGGAAACGACGTGATATATTAAATAAATCTGATCAAGCTTGTGATGATCACCGTCTCAAACATGAAAGTTACCCTGAGGTTGGTGGTAAAACGGAAGACACCAGAGATCATAATATTTATAAAGGTGCAAGGAAGATGGTGGTAGAAGAGATTGATTACACATCATGAAAAGTGCCAAACATATTGGTTGACCGGCTAAGACTTCTACATGGTTCGCTTTGTGCAGGAAACTATTCGTGCATCAAAGAAATATCCTTCATACTCAAGGAACTGAGGAATGCTGGCTACATACAATAATAGCTTGTTGTACTTGCATATGTATAATGTAAAGTAATAAAATAAATAATTTAAATTATAAGAATTTAATGTTTTTTTTATTTCTTGTATTCTGATTTCTAACTAAGACTTAGATCTCGTTACTTGTGCTTCCTTTTTGCCTTTTTTTTTTTTGTTGATGGAGCTTCCAAATGTGCTGCCTTTTCGATGATGGTGCTTCCAAATGTGCCGCCTTTTCGTTGTCGGTGCTTCCAAATGTGCTGCCTTTTCGTTGTCGGTGCTGTCAAATGTGCTGCCTTTTCGTATTCGGTGCTTCCAAATGTGCTGCCTTTTCGTTGTCGGTGCTGTCAAATGTGCTGCCTTTTCGTATTCGGTGCTTCCAAATGTGCTGCCTTTTCGTAGTCGGTGCTGCCAAATTTGCTGCCTTTTCGTTGTCGGTGCTTCCAAATGTGCTGCCTTTTCGTTGTCGGTGCTTCCAAATGTGCTGCCTTTTCGTTGTCGGTGCTGCCAAATGTGCTGCCTTTTCGTTGTCGGTGCTGCCAAATGTGCTGCCTTTTCGTAGTCGGTGCTTCCAAATGTGCTGCCTTTTCGTTGTCGGTGCTTCCAAATGTGCTGCCTTTTCGTAGTCGGTGCTTCCAAATGTGCTGCCTTTTCGTTGTCGGTGCTGCCAAATGTGCTGCCTTTTCGTTGTCGGTGCTTCCAAATGTGCTGCCTTTTCGTTGTCGGTGCTTCCAAATGTGCTGCCTTTTCGTTGTCGGTGCTGCCAAATGTGCTGCCTTTTCGTTGTCGGTGCTTCCAAATGTGCTGCCTTTTCGTAGTCGGTGCTTCCAAATGTGCTGTTTTTTCGTAGTCGGTGCTTCCTATTGTTTTTCCTTTTTTGAAGGTGCTTCCAAATGTGCTTCCTTTTTTGTTGATGGTGCTGCTATTTTTTTAATGTTGTTTTGACTCTAGTATTTTAGTAAATTGTTCTTGATTTGACTAGCGTATTATTTAAACCGGTTAATGTATATAAACGAGTCCTAGACAGCAGGACGCTCAGTTTGTTACTGCCGTCGACGGTGTACGGATCACCTAGTTTGTTTCTTCTTCTGGTGCATAAGACGTGTAATTGGCTGTTCTTGAGACTCCGATGGCATCTTTACCGACTTTAACGTCGTACTCGATGGAGGATGTACCATCGACTACGGGAACCATGACGTCGGTGCCGACGATGTTGGAGCAGATCCCGTTGGCAACGCCTCTGACAACACTGGAGGAGACTTTGATATGTGCTGTTCCACTATCAGCTGAAGTTTCATCAGCATTGAATACTTCAATTAATGAAGAGCGTACATCGCATCAGTGCAAATACTGTGGTGCATCATTTACTATCGCCTCAAATGCTCGCAGACATGAAAGAAGCGGTTGTTCTAATAATGTTCAAAGAATACAATTTCAGTGCAATAAGTGCAATAAACTAATTTCACGTCTCGATAGCTTACATCGTCATTATAAAAAATGCTCCGAGACGTATAATGAACATGGTTATTGATTTGACTCATGTGTTGTACCGGCTAATGAGACTATATAAGTGATATGAACTTCAGTCCGTCTCTGGCTGTGGTGATGAACGGATCGGATAGACATTTAAAGTCATGTAAAAGGCTTAGTCCGTACAATAAGAAGACTGTTTGAATCGTGGAATCCAAAAGGCTTTGGTAATTTGTCTGTGTATTTTTTGTACTTGTAGTAGTGTATTGAATTTATGTAATAAATTTTTTTTAAAAGAACTTGTGGTGTTTTTATTTTCTCAAACTTAACACTTTTTTAGTATTTTTTTAAAAATTAAAGTTGTTTTGTATCGGCCAGGGATCGAACCAAGGACCTTAGTCGATCCAATCAATCATTATATGGATTACTAATTTATTTAATGAATTTTGGATTTTTCCCGCTTTTCTAGCTACATTATTACATGATTTCAAGATGGCAGCCGAATTTCAAGATGGCGGGGGGCACCTCCATAATAAATGATTACTGCACTGTAGCGGGTTAGAATAAAATTATCCAGATGGAAATTTACTCTATAATACAAGTACACACACAATATGGCATACTCCAGCATGTGGTAGCTCCTGGTAGCATGTACTGAACATAAAATGTCGGATCCATGAGGGTCGACAAGGACAAAGTCAAATTTCAAGGACAAAGTCTAATTTCAAGGTCAAGGTCAAATTTCAAGGTCAAGGTCAAATTTCAAGGTCAAGCTCAAATTTCAAGGTCAAGGTCAAAGTTCAAGGTCAAGGTCAAATTTCAAGGTCAAGGTCAAAGTTAAAGGTCAAGGTCAAAGTTCAAGGTCAAGGTCAAAGTTCAAGGTCAAGGTCAAAGTTCAAGGTCAAGGTCAAAGTTCAAGGTCAAGGTCAATGTTCAATGTCAACAGTTGAGGACAAAAGTATGGTGACCAGATAATTATACTACATGGTATCGGCACACTCTAGCAGACGAAAACAAGATGGTGGTCTCCAGCTAATGAAGACAAGATGGCGGACATGATGTCATACCAGTTGACGATATATACCTTGGTATTGTTGATGTTAGATCAGTCTAGGTAGCTTTCATGGTGGAAGGATCGACCGTTTACTCTCGCCGGGGATCGAACCAAGGACTTACATCGATATAATCAAACAGAAATCAAATACGTTAATTTTTTGATGAATTTTGGAATTTGTTTCATTAAATTTGGATAATTAATAAAGATTTTCAAGATGGCGTCCAAATTTCAAGATGGTGGACGTGACGTCATACAAGGTGACGATATATATGCTTTGAAAAAAGTGGTGGGAGTCAGTCTGCCTGCAACCACCATTGAGGAAGGAGCCTGTCGCCATTTTTAATTTTTTTTTTGCATTCGTCGGGTTCGAACCGAGGACTCCGAACTTCGTGTCGTTAATGTTTGTTTTTTATAAATATTTTATAAATTTATATTATTGAAATTTTTTTATAATTTTTAAAATAAATTTCATTAAAATCGGATAATAAATAAAAAAGTTAAAGATGGCGGCCGTAACGGAAATTGCAACGGTGACGTCATCATCCAATATGGCGGACAACACAATGTCGGAATTTTCGAGAACACAATGACGTCATCCAAAATGGCGGATCCAAGATGGCGCATCCAAAATGGCTGTCGTGATCTACTTGTCCCGTTACGCTGTGTCCCGTTACGCTCGTCCAAGATGACCGCCGTGACGTCAGAGATGGACGTGACGTCAGAGATGTGGCTCGGCGCCACGCTCCACACCCTGGACCCTGTGCCCGTATGCCCATTTACATACTACTAATAGGCGTAAAGGCTTCGGCCTGGGACGCACCTAGAGTCTTCCCTAACCCAGACCCTCCCAAACAAAATACACTTTGTTTTTAGTTAGGTTAGGAAAAAAAATCGCAGGTGCGCTGTGATTGGCCGGAGCTTCTAGCCAATCACGGGCCACTACGGTGGTCGGTGCGCCAGGATGGATTTCGGGTGTTTGTATTTTTGTGTTTCGTCGGGATCATAATTTCCGAGTGAGGAAATATGCGGATTTAAACTATTTACCCATTTATCGTAAAAAGTTTGTGTTGTACGAGTGTAAAAGTCTTGCAAAGTCTCCGACTCGGTTTCACGATGCAATGCTTCTACAGGGCGGTATCGTGGGGCGTCTGTGGCGATTCGAAGGCACCTATTCTGAATCAGCTGCAGTTTTATTAGGTGTTTGGGGGCAGCTGTTGCCCAGACTGGGGCTGCATACGTAATTATTGGGCGTATTAGAGCATAGTACAGCAGTAGGCCGGTTTTAACCTTGCTGCCGCATCGTCTACTCATTACTGGGTAGAGTGCACTGATCCTAGCCTGCGCTTGCGCTCGCCTAGTGTCAATGTGATTGCGCCAGAGTAGTTTCCTATCCATGTGAACACCTAGATATTTCACTACATCCTTATGCGGTATTTGTTCGTCAAACAAACGTATTTGCGGCCTGTGTTCTACAGGCGGGAGATTTTTACGAGTAAATACAATAACCTCTGATTTCGTTGTATTTACTTTTATACGCCAAGTCGTGCACCATTGTTCGAACTCAGTGAGCGCGACTTGCAGTCTGTTTGTAGCTAGCCGGAGGTTGTGGGACCTGCTATACAGCACTGTGTCATCTGCATAACAGCCCAGCTTTACTAGTCGGTGTGCGGGGGGTGGCATGTCACTGACATATATATTAAAGAGTACAGGGCCTAAGATGCTTCCCTGCGGTACACCTGCTCTTATTTGTTTTATGTCTGATAGAGCTCCTTCAGTAGATACTCTAAAGGTTCTGTCTGCTAAATAGGACGCGACTAGTTTAATATAACAGTCTGGAAATCCTGTTTGGTAGATTTTGTAGATTAGCCCCGCATGGAATACTCTGTCGAAGGCTTTCTCTACATCTATAAACGTAGCGACTACGTAATCCTGTACGTTAAATGCGCTTGTGATTTCTTCAGTCAGGCGCACGAGCTGATGTACTGTCGAGTGTGTACTGCGAAAGCCGAATTGTTCATTCGGCAGTATGTTATTCTCGTGAATGTGTACATTAAGTCTGTGCAGTATAATACTCTCCACGACTTTAGACACAGTACTTAGCAGACTGATAGGTCTGTAATTCTGTGGCAGTGTTTTATTTTTACCTGGCTTGTGGAAGACTATAACTCTAGCCTCTTTCCACTGTGAGGGGAAAATATTTAACAGAACCATTGCATTTATGCACTCGGCTAGATATTCGAGTGTTTCGTTCGGGAGTTGTTTGAGAACAACAGCCTGTATGCCGTCATTCCCGGGAGCTTTTCGCGGCTTCATTTTTTTGATCGCGCGCTTTATTTCTTGCGCCTGTGTAAGTAATGGCTCAGAGGTTGTGGGCAGTCGCAATTTAACACGGAGTTCGCGGTAAATTTGCGCCGTGAATATCCTATCGCAGGGCTGCATGTTGGGCTGGAATGCTGCTTCCAGTGTGTCGGCGAAAGCTTGTGCCTTATCACGGGGCTGAAAAACTACGCCATTGTTTGTTTCAAGGGGCGGGATTTTGTCCGATTTATTTAAAATCCGCTTCGTCATTGTCCAGGCACTTCCGTCCTGGGTGTCGAGTCGCGCGATTTTAGTTTCCCACTGGCTGCCTCGCCAGAGTGAGATTTCGTCTGAAATGATTGTTTGTAGTTCGTTTATTCGGCGTTTCGTCTCTTGTGTACGACGCCGTGTGTATTCACGCCGCAGTCGATTTTTTTGTGAAATCAAGCTGCGGATGTATTCTGGCAGCTCGTCGTGTGCTAACCTAACCTCCTTTTCTGGGATGCACTGGCTTATACCATCCTGGATTTTTTCTGTTAGTTCTAATATCGCGGAATTTAAATTATCGCTGTTTTCAATGGTTATTTCGGCCGCGTCGGGGAGATTTATTGTTAAGTAGTTTTTAAATTGTTGCCAGTCCGCGTTTTTATAGTCCCTGATTTTTCGTGGCTGGTTGGAGTCTATATTTGCGTCATCGAATATTAAATGAACAGTGAAATGATCGGATGACATGTCGTGTTCAACCTCGAGTACGAATCCCGTGTTGACACGTTTGTTCAGGGCGATATCTAAAATATCAGGCATGTCGTTCAGTCGACCAGAGTCATATGTGGGCTCTGAGGGAGCATGTACAGTGTAGTTTTTGTTGAGTTGGTGAGTGTAGAGTAGTCTGCCGTTCGCTGTAGCGCGCCTGCAGTTCCACTCTATGTGTTTGGCATTTATATCGCCTACAGCAAGGAAGCTCGGGGCCGCTCCATATAAAGTATCCAGATCTGCCTCGCTGAGGGACCTACCTGCCTGGTGGGGCGTACATTGCAATTAATTTAATTTGTTGCCGATTTATGTTTAAATTAATTCCTATAGCCTCCAGTTGTTGGAAATCAGGGAGCTGGCAGGCAGTGTGTTGTACACTAGTGTGTACAGCAAGGGCTACTCCGCCGCCTCGTGCGTCTCGGTCGCGCCTATGTATGACATAATTTAATATTGTCAGCCTGTCTGTCGGTTTTAAATGGGTTTCATTGATCGCAGCTATTTTTATTTTATGTTTATCCAGGTGGTTAATAAGTTCCGGTAATTTATTTTTAAGGCCGCGTGCATTCCAGAATAGGAGGGAATGTAACTTATGTCTAGTGGCCGGGGTTGTGTTGCAACTCGGGGCTGAGTTAAGGCTGGTCATTTATGACGCCAGCAAGCGCACATACGCAATCCATGGTGGCTCGTATTTTGTCGGCCATGGATTTGGATGTATCCAGCCAGATGACCAGAAGCTGGCACAGAGGGCCGATGGCGCTCTGCAGTCGGGCGTCTCCACGAATGGCTTCGTGGGAGTAGATGACCGCCTGGATGTCCCCGAGCTGCGGCGCCGGTGCGCTGGTGGGGGGTGTCGGCTGGGCAGTTGGCAGCTCTGGCGCTGCGTCAACAGCCATGGCAGCCTCAGGTGCGGCCTGCGGCTGTGCGGGAGCTGGCGTCCTCTTCGCCGGTGTTGGAGCTGGCTTGGTGGCTGCCAGCTTGTCCTGGGCAGGCTGTCGGGGCCTGTCCTGGGCGGGGCGCGGGGGCTTTCCTTGGCCATTTTTGTGGCCCGTGGGGTTCTTCTTGAACCCCTTCTTCCTCTGCCACGGGTTGTTGGCAAGCACTGGGTAGTCCAGCTCATTGTGGCTGGGCTCCCAGTGCTGCTGCAGGGGCGCAAACCGGCTCCCACTGGCCTGCGCCAGATAGTCGCCGAAGCACGGTGGCGGTGGGCCCCAGGGGTTGTGTCGTGGGGGGGCGTGGTGCCCCTGTGGTGCCCGCTGTTGAGGTGGCTGGGGCTGGTCCGTGGCGCGCATGTTGTCGCGCATGTCGCGGCGGGACTGCTGCTCCCGCTTCTTACGCTCTTGGGGGGGGGGGGGGAAGGTGCCTCCGCGTCTCCTTCTTGTAGGCACTGCACCCTTTGAAGTTGGCGCAGTGCTTCTCGGTACAGTGGGCACACTTCTTGTGCTCTTGTTTGCCCCCGTTCGGGCAGTCGGAGGCGCTGTGCGGGCCGCTGCACCATCGGCAGACTGGTGCCGCACGGCAGCCCTTGCCAACGTGATTAAAACGCTGGCAGTTGCTGCACTGCGCCGGGCCCTTCGGACGTCGGTAGTCGTCTACGCGAATCCGCATTCCTGCGAACTCGCGCAGAGCCTGTATGCGAGCCGTGTCGCACGATTGCGGGACCTCGATAACGAGGGCGTCGCACTTTTCCCGCCGCTGCCTGTTTTCCAGGAACCAGTGGTTTTGGACAGGCAGGTTTAGTGCGGCGAACTCCTCCTGCAGGAAGTCCGTCGGCGTGTGTCGGTGAACGCCGCGCAGCACGAATTTCTTCGGCACTTCGTGCTGTTGCAAGAGCACCGAATGCTGTGCCCCAATGGCCTGAAGGGCCTTAATCGCGCGTGCGTAGTCCGCGATGGAGGCGGTGTGCACCATGAGTTCGTCTTTGCCGCGGTTGGTACATGTAAAACGCTCGGTGAGAGCGTTTTTCAGCGCATGGTATACACGCGGGTATTGGTGCCCCTGGTCAAGAAACACGAAGAGTGGCTTGACGCGAGGAGCCTTGGTCGCTGCCGCAGGCGGCTGTTGAGTGGGGGGGGGGGGGGGGGCGGGGCCCGCCTGCTGGTCGGTGGTAGAGGCCGCCATCTCATGGTGCGACCTCTTTGCCTTCTTAGTGGCGACTGTCTGCCAGTCACCGTCATTCATTCCCTCCTGAGGGGAGGACGTCATTTCGTCGATTTCCGTCGTCATTATGAAGTCCGTGCCTCACACCCTAGCGCACCCACTGACCGTCCCCCGGGGCTAAGTTAGCCGGGTTCAGGCTAGGCTGTAGGGGATCTAACTCCCCGGGTGTCACTGGGCTCGTTGGTCGTCAGTAATAAAATACCTTTACCTGCTTACCGTAGCTCAGATTACCTGCCTGCGCACACTGAGTGCACAGGCTACCTTTCAAGAACCGCTGGGTAGCACTGAAAAGTGCTACACACAGCTTAGATGCAAAGGTCTCTCCTCGAAGCGCGCTTCCAGCCGTCTACGGTATTTCTCCCAACACTAATGCCAAGGACAAGAGTCTAGCGTCAGGAATGCTACTTGCTGCAACTGGCTGCAAATGCCACGCTGCTCACGCTTGTTCTGGGGCCAGCGGCTCGCTCGGACCTTAAATAGCGCAATGGCATGCATGCAGGATTTGGTGCCATACCGTAGTCATTTCAATTTATTTTACTCAACTTCGTCAAACACTGACCAGTGTGATGAAAAAAATTATAAAAATATATAATTTAACTTGTATTTAAAAAAATTCAATAATTTGAAACTTGATACAATACTGTGAACTTCCATACCTACTAAATGTTATTTGCACTTATTAACACAGGCTTTACACGCTAACAGAAAACAAATTTTTAACAAAAATTTTTAAGCCTATTTGTCACTTCTCAGCACAAAAGAAATAAAAAATAATTATCAAATTAATGAACTCTGAAAATAAAAATTTGAAGTATTAGGTGCAAATATAAATTATATAAGATAAACATGTAAATGTCATCCACTAAACACGTGACTTAAATCATAAAAAAAAAATATTAATCAACTGAGTTGGAATATGAACACAGGAAATGTGCACCAAAATAAAGCCTATTCGTTTTCCCTATACAAATGGATAGATATAATTTGAGATGTTTCTACCTTCAAAAAATAAGTATAATATTGAATTAAGATGAATTCACTGTAAATGCTTAGCAAAGTGAATAAATAATATAAGTAATACTAACATATGACTGAACATATTACAATTACTTACTTGAGATAAGTTAGTTTTGACATTTCAAATGAAATATAAATGTTAATTGTTGTGCAGTAATGATATTGCGATGTATTGAATTTCTGTTTCATTTGTTTCGATATTCCAGCGCGATGAATGAATTTTCTTCGTTTTGTAGAAAACAGTCTTCTTTGTGACCCTATATTAATTTTGAGTTGTTCTCTTCCTGGAACTGCTGCTGACTATTTGAAAGACTTCCATTCTGCGAACGAACTACTGCTAAAATTGCTTTCATGGCTGATTAATTACCTCAACCTTACTTAGAGTGAAAATGCCTTTAATTATTTCATGAATATCTTCTTCAAGTTTGACTTGCTCACCACTTATTTTAAAGAAAGTACTAGATATTTTTTTTTTGCTTAAGTTCAGCAACAATATATTGACTTAGTAGATGGATATGCTTGCACATGTTCCATTTAATAGTGGCACCCACACATGTGCAAGTATATTAATTGATGCATGTGGCACATTTGGTACATACAAGTTTTCAGGGGCAGTCCAATCTGTTTTCTTTGAAGTGGTGACACAATTATTTTACATCAGATGTGGATGAAACTTTCCAGCCATTGTCTTCTTCGATAATAAAGCCCATGTTAAGAAGTAGACGTACTCTATGCTCACTTCTTGTGTTCACAAGTTTACTGGTCACTTTACCTTTAGTTAGAAAAATTAGTCTGTCCAACAGCTTGTCCCTAAGAAAGTTCATAATAGAAAAAATCGCTTTATCCAAACGTCTTTCAGTCTTTCCTTGAAAATATATATATTTTAAGGTTCAATGCATATGTTCTATATGTATGTTTTTATTGATGCCACTATTTAGCCTGAAACAATATTCCCATAACTGAATATTTTCACGTAGTTCTCACTGAAATATGCCCCAAAAGCAGCTGTGTATGAATCTCTATTCAGCCGGTTTATTACCGCAGGGAGCATCATTTCAGATGCAACAGAGTCCCGTTCTTGCGACAATTTTCGCAAGAGTTTGTAGACTTCGGCCTGTTTTTCTCTAGCGTTAACTTTTGACAGATTTTACTGCAAAACTCTGTCTACGTGCCCTGAACAGTAAAATATCATAATTGGTGGTTCCATGGTTAAAACCCATGCATTGAAGAATGCGTCAACCATATCAGACATAAAAACTTTGGTAGTAAAGGTTATCTGTTCTATTCGATTTTAGAATTTCGCAAGGAAAACCCTGCCTTACGTCATCTTAAATGAATAATGTGATCAGTTCTAACCGTAATTGTTACGACCATGGGTGCCATCGATACAAACACAGTTACTGCCATATTATTTCAGTGTCACACTGAGCGTTGTTCATAATAATTAAGACAAAACATTATTTTTTCAGATCTGGGTGCAGTTCAGTGACTATTTTTAGGCTTGTAAAACAAAACAAAAGACATATCACATGCCCTTACCTCGTTAACCCACGCCTCCACGCTAGTCCCATCGTCTCTGTGTTACACAGAAGCGGCGCATAAATTGTAACACTGCTCGATATTGTATGGCTTTTCTGGTTACGGGATGAATTCTTTCTAGTTTTGAATCAGAAACTTAATCGCGTATCTTGTCTATAATGGCTTGTAATAGAATCTTTTTGGCAAGGTCTGTTGCTAAATTACATTTTTCCGAATCAGAGAGACTGATATCATTTTGATGGCCTACATGTGTTGAAATGTAACTAATTTTACAAATTTCACCTTCACATTAGATTACTCGTATGCTTGCAGGACATGTTCCCTGAATTTTATTACTGTTATGAGTTCTAAGGTGCCTCTGACCGGTACTTTGACACATGTAATAGCCTGAACAATGGCATACAAAATAATGCCTAATAGAATTGTCAGCACGCCGTTTTGAACCACATTCTTTCACATACCTGGAAAATGTTTCCTTTTCAACATTTTGCTTCCATTTCACAAAATCTTCCAAAGAAGAACACTAGAGATCTTGGAACTTGACACCATCAATGTGTTCCGGTTCTAGATGATCTAAAAATGATGTTTCCGTATTAGGTTTGAATTCACATAATGAGCACTTGAAATTGTTTTTGGAAACAATTTCCGCACTATAATTTTTCAGTTCATGGTATCTCAGATTTCGAAGAAGATTATATTGTCTATCACAATATTTCCACATGAAATCACAATTTTTTTCCTGCTAGAAGATACGTCGTCATCTTTCCCGGGATGTTTTGTCAGCACATGTTGGCGAAGACTTTTCTCATAATCATACCCTTGTCCACATTCTTCGCATACAAATTGATTACAGTTGCTCATAGCTTAACACTCACTGTAGAACTGAAAACAAATAAACATGATAAAAACAATTAGTAAAAAGTACGCGCACTTATTCAATAATCTGTGTGTGTGGCTTTTTATACGAGAGAGAGAGAAAACGCGCGCATAAAAAATCAGGGTGTAGGCGCTCCCGATCGGCAAACTTCGGGAAGGCTCGGCAGTTGCAGGCAGTTGCAGCAAGTAGCATTCGTGTCGCTAGACTTTTGTATGCCAAGTCAGATATAATGCCAGCCAGTGTGACGTTATGGCAGCCATCTTGGGTCAGCCATCTTGATGATGTCTGGTGGAGGTCAACATTTCATTTTCGTCTGCTAGAGGGCACTGTGAACATATAAGTTAAATTTTGGCCCGTTAGAGTGCAGTAGTATATATTACCGTGGCGTTCGCCATTTTGTCAACTGCTTGGCGCTATCTTGAAATTCTGTAAATTTTAACCTAGAAATTCGGGAAAAATTTCAAATATTTTAAAAAATCACTTGTTAAAATAATGTTTGACTCGATCCACGTGCGTCCTTGGTTCGATTTTTGCTTGATACAATAAAATATAATTCAATTAATAGTATAGGATGGTTCCTTCAGAACCTGGCTTTTGGCTGAGGAGCCAGGAGCCGTGGATTGTGACATCATGGTGGCCATCTTGGATGACCTTTGACCTTCACCTTTAACTTTGACCTTTGACATTGACCTAAACATTTCCCCAGTGGCCATCTTGGTTCAGCCATCTTGTTTTCTAAAACATTCATACATTTTGAATTCCCCCATTTTGATTTCTAGAACTTTCAGCCATATTTAATTATGATGTAACTGTTACAATTATTATTATTTTTATGCTAGAAAAATGAGAAAAATTTAAAAATTGATACAGAAATTAATTAATCAAATTTTAATAATTTTAAAAAACACAGTTGCGGTTGTCGTCAGCACAGTCATCTTGAAAATCGGTAATTATTATAAGAAAAATTTGGGAAAAAATTAAAATTTATAAAAAAAATTAATAATCAAATTTGAATAAATTATTATTTAAAAGCGCACTTAGGTCATGAAGCTCGCAGTCCTTGGTTCGAATCCAGTGAGGACAAAAAAATAAAAATGGTGACCGATCCTTCCTCTACAGAAGCCCCCGGCAGACTGACCTCCAACCACTAATTCCAAAGTACATATATATTTATCGCCAGCTAGTATGATGTCATGTCTGTATTTTGTTTTCGTCTGCTGGAGGCCGCCATCTTGTTTTCGTCTGCTAGAGTACACTGCCACCATGTTAGTTAATTTTTCCTGCATATTATGATCAAACAATTACAGCTTAACAGCACTAAATAACACACGTGAGTACAGTCGCAATAGCAATGACTAACCTTTAAATCACGCAGATGCAATATACTGAACAATTTATGCAATACAGTAAATCGCTAGATTCATACATACGATCGCAACTATGCAAGAGCGATATCAAGAGCAATTAATACACTGGTCAAGATTTATACCAAAAGGGAGAAGCCTGATACAATTACCACATCTGACAAAGGTTACAACAAATTTTGCACATGACGACCTTACCTAACCGAACCATGTCATGGATTCACGAACCTTCGTAAGTACAATCACAATGCTCTACTCCGTGCAGTACAAACTGCAATACAATAAAACAATTAAATTACTAACAATAAATATTTACGACCCCGCGGCGTCGGTAAATGCAACACATACACAGTTACATTAAAACATTGAACTCCTCGCAACGTTTATCTTAATTCCTTTTACATAGAGAGTGCCATGCACCGACCACTCGTGAAAATTAAACTTGACCTAAAGGCAACACAGCAAATCAAAACGACTGAGCTACATAATTGCACACAATTTGATTACTACACGTTATAAGTAATGATAAGCCAAACAAAATTTCCAAAGGCAATCCGAAAACGAATTTAGAAAAAGGACTAATCCAAAGTTAATCCCATACCCTAACCTTCGTGCTGCCCACACACGTCGGACACGGAGAACTAAGGTACCTGCTACCCAGTTAGTTACATGTTGCCTCGTTCGAACCTGAAATAATAAGAACGTCTGACAGCCGTGTCGACTACCAGGGCGACCGGACGGTAGAGCGCATGCGCAGAGAGAAGACCGGAGTAGGGGAAAAGGAGGGGAGGCAGTACAGACCACCAGGGAGGGAGTAATAAGAAGCAGAGGAGGAAGGAGGGAAGATTCTTGTTTACCGATGACGTCACACTCATAAATGTCTTCTTGCTGCCAGCACAAGTATATTGATTATTGTTTTTAGTGAACTATGGAATTTTCCCCTATTTTTTTTTTAGCTAAATATCTACATATTTCCAAGATGGTGACCGAATGTCAAGATGGCAAGTGTCCTGGCAATAAATTACTGCAGTCAAGCAGATAAAAATTGAAATAAAATGATGTTAGTGTCTTCTAGCAGACGAAAACCAGATGGCGGCTTCCAGCAGACAAAAATATGGCGGCTTCCAGCAGACAAAATTATGGCGGCCTACAGCAGACAAAAAAAATGGTGGATGTGACATCATACTTGCTGGCGATATATATACCTTGGCATTAGTGGTGGGAGGTCAGTCTATCAGTGGCTTCCATGGAAGAAGAATCCATCGCCATTTGTTTGCTCTCGCCAGGTTGGAACCGAAGACTTCACGATGTAAATGTATTTTATAAATTCAAATTGTATTTAAAAAAGTTTTTATAAAATCGAAATTTGTTCCAATTTTTTTCCTTGTAATAATTATGAATTTTTAATATGGTGGCTGTAACGTCCTAACCCTGATGGCAAATTTTTTTAAATTTAAATAGTTATTTATTTTAAAAATTTTCTCTACTTTTAACAATAAAAAATATTGATTTTCAAGATGACGGTCGTAACTAAAATTACAATGGTGCTTTAATAATTTAAAATGACGGCCATGGCATTCTTATCGTCAAGGTCATGACCTCGGAAGCTTAGGGAAGCCTGTAGATGTTGTTTTTAAGCCGTTGATATTTTTGAGGACTTAAACATGAAATTTTCCTTCAAAACGTTAATTTTTCCCTCAAATAGTAATTTTTCAAATTTATTGAGTTTTTTTTTTGGTAAAATTGTTTTTTTTTTTTTTTCTTCAAAAAAACTGGAATTTTTTGCTGACTTTGGCGAATTTCGGGAAAATTTTGTATGTTAAGGTCAGAGGTCGATGTGAAGGTCATCCAAGATGGCCGCCATTACATCACAATCCAACATGGTGAACCGGCACCATGCATTACATCCTGAAGATTGGGCCAGAAATAACTTTTCTATACTATTTTCGTATTAAACAAGGATCGAACCTAGGATGGATATCGATCGAATCAGTCAGTAAAATAACAAGTGATTTTTTGATGAATTTTATTTTTTTTCGTGTATATCTAGCTTAATAATTGCATAATTTCAATATGGCGGTCACGATGACCGACAAAATGGTGGAACCTAAGGTAATAAATAAATTATACCTGCACACTAGTGGGTAAATATTAAACTAACATGATGACAGTGCTGAAGCACTCAAGCAAATGAAAACAATATGATTGATCCGAGATGGCCGCCTTTAGCAGACCTAAACAAGATGGGCGCCATGATGTCGTACTGATTGAATGTAATATCTGGCATGGCATTAGTGGTCGGGGTCAGTCTGTCAGCTGCTACCACACGGGGGAAGATTAATTTTTTTTGCCCTCACCAGGTTCGAACCGAGTTCTCCTAGCTCTTTGATGTAAGTGCATCTTCAAAATAAAATTTTATTACCTTATTTTTATTAATTTAATATTTGCTTTATTAAAATCGGATAAAAATTACATATTTTCAAGATGGCGACCATAACGAAAATTGCAAAATTCGGGGATTGGGTCCCTTGATGACAAGATGGCGGAATCCAAGATGGCGATTGATGTTAAAGGTCAGGATCAAGGTCAAGGTCATCTAAGATGGGGGCCATGACATCAGAGTGGTCGGTCATTGACCCCATTCTAAATCCTCCGCCTGGAACCTGCCGCAGGAGCCCCTTTTATATACTACTTAGCATGTATTGTAAACACAGATGTTGGCAGAAAACTTTAGCATATATGTATAATACTCTATATTAGCGCTCCTAGTAACAAGCATTGAATACAAGTTTGGGGGCTTGGCCTCCAAAAGGTGCGGCTATTATTCATTTATATTTTATAAATTGCAAGTTCGAATATGCATTATTTTATTTAAATCTTATTTAATTATTAATCTTGCATATGTCTCGATGGCAATGTGGTCAAAGGTTTAATTTTTCCATACCATAGGGCCGATCTTTGATGGTTCAAATCACCTAACTTCCAATGTACTGTGTATAGAAAATAAAATTTAATAAATCTTTAAGTATTATAACAGTAATGGTAGGTAACTAACGATCGATTTTATGTGCAAGAGGCAGAGCGATGATGGTGCACTCTAGGAACAAACAGCAGAAACAAAAATGGTGAACATTACATAAGCCAAGATAAAGACCTACATAAAGTACAAGAAGATAATGGCTATGATGTTAGAAATCAAGTTGGCGACCTCAAGCAGACGAAAATAGGATTTTTCCCTTCAGCACACCAAAAAAAAAAAAATGTTAGGCATTATGCCATTCAAGATGTTGACCCTATTAGCAGTCGAAAACAATATGGCAGCAGTACCACCATAATTAAATTTTACGGAAAGTTCTATAAATCAAAATGTCATACAATATGTCAAAATATATAATGACGGAATCCGAGATGGTAGATAGTACTAGAAAAAATGGTGGAATCCAAGTTGGCTGTTGTGAAGTTATAATCAATTATGGTAGTAAGTTCTATATTCTAAGATGGCGGCTGTGACATCATAATCTAACATGGCGGTAAGTTATAAAAACAAAATGGTTGGTACTTAAAAATGGCGGATATTTCTAGAAAACCAAATGGCAGTCAGCATCAGTTCAAAGGTCAAGGTCTCGTCACCGTAACGATGATTGCTGCATTTTGGGAGGAGGATGTTCGATTGTAAGATGGTCGTTCTGACATATTCCAAGATGATGGCGGAAAATCATAATGGGGGTAAAATTCTGGATTCAAGTTGACAGCTCTGATATTATTTATCATGGCGCCCATAATGTCGGAATCCAAGATGGCAGTCGGGGTTAAGGTCATCCAATTTGGCCGCCGGGTACAAGCTTATCCAAGATGGCGGCTGGGGTCAAGGTCATCGAAGATGGTGGCCTGAGTTGAGGTCATCCATGATGGCGGTCATAACATCACAATCCATGATGGCAGACTGGCACCACAGGCACCACCTGGCGAATTTTGTTCCTGGATCTGCTATTACAGACTACTTACAAACAACTAATAATTTTAATTTTATATCGAGGAGGTACTTTAGTTTTACAGCTAAATATTTAATAATACATACAACTGACACTTCTAGTCATACTATTCTTACAAAATAAACGGTGATTTAAATTCGAATAATTTATTTAACTCAGATAAATTGTTTATTTTGATTAACTGGATAATTTGCATATGACTAAATAGTTTTTTTTTAATATTTTGCTGCAAAATCAATTCTGTGTCTCTATTTTGTTTTGCTATAATTGTTTTCAAAAGTAATAACACATCAACGTAACGTTTGTTCGTCAAACCTTACACGCCGGATGGTTTAAGGCGAAGGGACCACCAATATTATAATAGGCTCCGAAACAAATTATATTGGGATCGAGCCGTTTGCAGCCTGCCCCGCAAGATTAGCGTGGTGCCCAGGTACAGTCACATCCAGATATAGGAATCTAGGTAATCTGTACACAGCCTATTTTGACACCACTTATAATCCCACCAATTTAAGCTAAATTACACGGTTCAAATTTGTAAAAATTGTCCGAAAAAAATAATACTTATTTTGGTATTCATTTAATGTTTCAAAATCTTTACTTTTATTTATAGTACAGGTAAAGCGATGACTTGCAATAAACAAATTCACAAAAGTACGAATGGAAAAAAACGATTTTCATACAACTATTAAAATAGACGACACCTATAAAGGTTGTTAAGTTATAGTTGTGCCAGAAATGTATCAAAGCTACCTTTATAGGAGAACTGTGACTACATGGCTCACGATTTGACACTCTGGGTCAAGACTAAATGGATTGTTTTTAGACCAACACTGGGTACAGACGGAATAGAAAGTGTGTGGAGATAAAATAGTTAAGTTGCGCAGTCTTCACGGTACACAATAAATCAATGCGTGCAAGACTTTCCGCAAGAACGTAGCGTACATTTAAATTTATTTATTTATTTTTCTGTGGGAAGATTTTTAATACAAAGCATTTTTAAGTTTCAATTCAAGATTTATTTATACTGCTACTGTATTTATTATTTTGTTCCAGCAAACCGCTGACGTACGGCATTGCTCTGGAAATGCTGGGTTCTGACCTGGTACACCAGTATGTCGGCCAAGAACCGAGCGGCCGTAACTTCAACGAGCTGGTTCTCGATTATAACAGTAAGTTTTTATATTTAATAAAAGTATTTTTAATGGTTCCAGTATAATACTTGTGCAGTTGTGAACTATCAAGAAACTTTTTTTAAAGCTAAGTTAATTTATTTTATAGTCAATGCGTTTGAATTAGTGTAGGTATTGATAATCTTAAAGATGTACATAATAGATCTACCAAATATTTTTATAGTCCAAAACATATGACTTTACTTATTTTCTCATTCTAATTGTAGCCTTGGATTTAACATAGACTTCTGGAGAAGTAATTTCATTCGCTTATGTAGGGCTAAAAATATTTGATGTTAATTATTGCCATGAGAAAAAAATACGAAAACGTAACCAAAACCTCTTAAATCATAAAATATTTGTTTGATCCAAGTTATTTTACAGGAAACTACTCGGTACCACAATAATTATTACACAGGACACTATATTTTTAAGGTCCTAATTTAATCAATATATTATTTACTATTCATTTCAAAGCTTTTCTCTAGTATTCGGTTCTCTTGATACACACGTCTTCGAAAGGTACTGACAGCACTGCTGAATGCTCGCCTTAATTAAACCACTATTTTCATTGCATTCAACTTTACAGGGTTTAATTTTCGTATCACTCAGCACAAAAACATACAACTTACACTTTTCACACAATCGTTAAGAAGGTTTTAGTGAGAATGATAATCTTCAGTTTAATGGAAATTTTGTGCGACATGCATTTCTATTCTTCTAAAAAAAGAACGTCAGTTGGAGATGCATTGTGGGACAGCACTTTATAATGAAGTTGCTACATAAATTGCAAAAAAAAAAAAAAAAACAATTAATGAAATCAGTCGCCACCCTCTGCCCGCCACATAAACAGGACTAACACGCAATGTTACTAAAAACACGCCTCGAAAATATTTTACTCGCATTGTAACGTTCACTACCATTAAAATACGTCCCACCGAGATAGGCGGTGCAACGGCAAAACTTTTGACTGGCAATCGCGATCACGTGGGTTAGAATACCTGCCCGTCGGTCCTGACTTATTTCCTCCATGGTTTTCCGAACTCGCTCTAAGAAAATACTGAGTCGTTCCGTTAGGCCTTGGCCAGTTTATGTGTTGCATATGCCCATTTCTAATGTCCTCTTCAACGAGATGTAAAATATAAAATTATATATACTATGAACGGAAAACATCGCAGATCAAATGTTCACTGCATATAATCACTTATTAGGACCTTCTTACAACCCCCAAAATAGCCTTCACTTACTTCGAGGAAATCATGTGTAATACATTTATAATGTACAGTGACCAGATAGTCAACAACATAATGATTAGACTGTTTACATGAAACAAGTAATGGTTTGGTTTTTTTACAGAAAAACCACATAATCCTATGATTAATGCTGGTGCGATTTTGGTTTGCTCGTTACTAAAAACATTAGTAAAGCCTGAGATGACATTGGCAGAAAAATTTGACTTCACTATGAATTACTTCAAGGTGAGTGTAGTTGTCTCTTGTAAGAAGAATATATTTTCTGCTTTAAGCTATATTGGCCTTGGCTTCACATATTATTGAGCTGTTTTTTATTAAAATAATACTCTCCTCTCTTCAGAAATATTAGATTTCTTGTAGAATTATTTTTGGTTGTTAGTGTTGGAATTATATCAAATCTATTCCATAAAAAAGTTAATATATATTTTTTATTTGAAAAACCATTTTTAAACTGTAAATATCCATTTAATATTATTGAAAGTCGTATTTCGATGCCCTAATTAAAAAATATAAATTGTCAAAAATTAAATTCTGAAAATATTTTGACTCGAAATGTAGCAGGAGAAAACTTATTTTCTGATAGGAATTGTGCTTGGTTGCAATTTTTTTTTAATATTTATAAGATATTTCACTGGGTTAATTCATTAAATTTTTGGAAAATCTGTTGAAATTATTTATTTTAATTAAATTTACAAAATGTGATATGAAATTCCGGTGCCACTATTTTTGCATGATCAAATGACAAGGAAAAAAATATTTCGGTAAGATTTTTTGTACCTACTTATTGCAAAAAGTCTTCAAAAATAAATAGATTATTGATTTTGAAATAAACAATCAATAATCACTACGAAATATTTATGTTTTAGTAACAAAACAATCATTCTGTTTCAAAAATTAAATAAGGGTCTTTAATCTCTCAATCAGTAATGTTACAACTTTTTTCATCAAGGGGATTGAAAATAGATCGTTGAAGGAATAAATGGGACTAAAATTATTGATTCATAAGCTCAAGCCCTGTTATTTGTATTTGCGAAGAAGTTTTCAAACTTTTATTACATTGGAATATAACAATGGAGTTAAATTGATTTCAGTATTTTTATCCAAGGAACATATCTAGAATTTCTTCACATTGTCTGTCCAAAATAAAATCATTATTGCCATGTGTTGATTACTTTTTCCTTTTTATTTCTGTAACTTTTGTATTTTATCACCAAAAGTAATACAAAAAGAACTTTTAGTGCATTCATGAAAGAAAAACTAAAGCGTTGCATCCTGATACATTTACAGAAAATACTTTATGTTCATTACTTCTCTAGTCAAGTTCTGCTTCTAATGCACTAACATTATGTTGATACAACAAAAACCTGAGAAAAATTAGATTCCATAATTTATAATTCTATACTAGGTAGTGCATTCAACGAGGAATATTCGTCAAACTAGCAGATGTAATTGAACTTGTTTAACTAGTGATAAATAATTTAGTTTCACATATGTCATTGAAGAATCATCTGAAAACACCAAATATAATCACACAAGAAAGTTTTTTGTATGGAGGCGGATTTATTCTACACAACTATCAAATAATTTATGTCTTATTTAAAACAACCAAAGAAAACTAAAAGAGAAAACTAAATATTTGAAACAAAATGAAATCTGAAAAAAATTACTTAAATAATAGTCGAAAAACTTCTAAAATCATAAGATTAAGCAATGAAATTATAAAATTAAACAGATTATCAAAATTATTTCTGAAAAAAATTGTGTAGATTCTACTTCTCTTATAACCGCTTCAGACTAGTAGAGCAAATGAGTTAAAAATAAAAGTGAGATATGCCTCCAAGTTTTAACCAATGTGGCCATTGGCCACGCCACTATAATATTTTTTATCTTTATTCTAAATATATTAAAATTTATTATTTTATTAATGGAAACTTGTATTTTCATTAATAATTTTGGCAGTCCAGCTTTATTATTTTTAAAATACATATTAAGATTATTATTGCGGCAGCGGTTTTTTTTCAGGTTTATTTAAATTTTAATATGAATTAAGCTTAAAGATTTAATGCATTAAAATGAAAGTAAAACAATGCATAAAGGTGATATCGGCTTGACTGGATTTTGAACCCGAAGCTTCTCAGCCACCGGGAGGTTTTTTTAACTGTTTCTGAAATTGCACGCGAGAGTGCGGGGAGTACAGGTGACTGTCGAAGTGAAGGTGCCGTACGCTGCGCGCGCCGAAGTAGTGTGTTGTGTCAACCTCCGGCGAAGGACGGTCTTTGGACGAGGCAAAGCGCTTGGCTCTCGTGAAGCCGAGCTGCTGCCGTCGCGAGTGACCCGATATGGCATCGAGGGCATGGCTGCTACGATGTACGGAATTCAACAAGACCTTCTGCATCGCTTCCTAAAGAAAGTAAAGCAGCGCGGACGTAATATTTTGGTGATGGCATGAAGCAGTTCCCCTTTTGTACGCTCCGAGGTGGCAGTAAAAACTTCGTTGAAAATTTAGAAATTTTAAAGTAAATAACACCAGCAATATTGCCAGTTACTAGTCGTCGAACCATCAATTTTTTATTTTTTTTACTACAGTACGTAAAATGGGTTAAGGCAATATGATGCAATATAGTGAGTTTGCAACGTATTTAACTTGGCAGTTAAACGTTTGAGCTTAGAATATGTTGTAGTTGACAATATCAAGTATTACTTGTCAACAAATAATGAAAGTGAATATTTGCGCATAGTTTTGGAAACCCCTAGTATGGCATTTGAACTTAGTACATTTTTGCGAGCAACTGTAACCGTCATCGTTAGCTTGCGAATCTACGTGGTGTTTCACAATTTTTAATATTTTCAAGATACGTTTTAATAAGGTCTTTTAAGATCATGTAGTGTTTTATTTACTTTTAAAGTTTATTAAAATACGTGGGAACCCCGTTAGGGTCTTTGATCTGTTCAATTAACTTTATGCTGGCTGCCTTTTTTTTTTTATAGATTTAAAGTATTATGTTTTTAATGTACATTATAAGAGATATTATATATCGTAAACTGGATTAAGACTATATCGAACGCATAAATATATAATCAGATAACAGATGTGCAATGTGTTAACGTATTTTATAATAGATTTTGTTAATGCACATTGCTTGAGTAAATTATTTAAAAAATAATTTAATCTAAGTTTAGTATTAATTTGAGAATTTAACTCCCAATTTCATTACCAAATAAATAGGTTTGTCTCTGCTAATAATATTTTGTGTTTACCGTTGTTCATGAATGTTAGAGTATTTTGAAATATTAAATTTGAGTAAAGTATGCGGAAATTTATTTCATGGAACTCTGGCCAGAGAGCGAAGGAGTTTCTCACCCTTGCTGGTTCAGAGTGACACTGGCAGGGGTCTTACACAAATCAAAAATATGTTAGTATCATGTTTATAAATTCCCCTAACACAAATTAATTGTGTCATTTATTTTAAAAAAAATTGTTGTCTGTAAAGTCGGTTTACGGACGATAGTTTAACGTGACAACGTCATAACAAAACATTGATGAAATTATTGCATACTTTATGAATAAAATTGAATAATTTTTATTTTAATAATAAAATAATAAATACTTGAAATTATACTAGTAATCAGATTTTTAAAATGCGAGAATAATTTACCTTTATTGCCGAAATTGTTGTTGTAATAAGCAATGAAAACCACATTATGTTTTCACTTCACTTTATAAACAGTCGAGTGGAAGAGAGATAAATGTGGCGCAAGCGTACAATGAGCGTAACGGGACACAGCGTAACGGAACAATGTGCGTAACGGGACACAGCGTAACGGAACAATGTGCGTAACGGTACACTTTTTCGTGCGTGCAACCGGCGTTCATCGATTTATTAGACGTTGTCACGTCAAAAAAAAAAAGGTAAAATGGGATTCTTATGTTACCACTACACTATTCATAAATAACAAATGCACCTACTCTGTATAAGATATATATTTTTTTTAATTCATACAAAAATATAAGTTGATTAACTAGATCGGGTATGTTAAATTTATTATGAAGGTCCCATAAACAAACTATGTCCAAGGGCATTATTTTTTACCTTATAGTCATTATCGCACCGATTATACCCTCTACGTTAAAACAGTGTTTTCCCACCTTCCGCCGGCAACATGCCCCGAATAAAATCAACAAGTGCCAGCTGGGAGACAATTTAAATTTAGTTTGTTTTTGTCTTTATAAATGTATTTTATATTATTTTGACGTGACAACGTCTAATAAATCGATGAACGCCGGCTGCACGCACGAAAAAGTGTACCGTTATGCACATTGTTCCGTTACGCTGTTTCCCGTTACGCACATTGTTCCGTTACGCTGTGTCCCGTTACGCTCATTGTACGCTTGCGCCGCATTTATCTCTCTTCCACTCGACTGTTTATAAAGTGAAGTGAAAACTTAATGTGGTTTTCATTTGTAATACCCCAAGTGTCTTAAAGAATAATTAAATAATAAGGTTAAAAGATTTGGAAACTTTGATTACTGGGGCCCTCAATTAATAACTATAAAAGTCAACAACAGAGGCGACACTAGGAGTAAACAAAGAAAATTTAGGAACTCCCTACAAATACTTGGGAGTAAAAGGATCGTTATTATATATTAAATAAATAAAAACAACTGTTACGTCTATAGACTTCCTTATTTTATTAATCATTGTTCTTTCTTTTTTATAGATTAAATTTTCCTTAGTAAAGTCTGTTTTTCATTGATAAGTGACCTTATTTACATAACTCACAATTACACTTATTATATGATATTCCTTAACGTTATTTACGATAGGGCCGGCCCTGAATGTATAACAAAAATTAAAATATTTAAAAACAAGAATGAAATTAACATTGGTAACTTTAAAGGTTGTACATATAGTCCTTCCAAAACATAATATAAATTTCTTCTCCTCGAACTGCTTTTTTACTGTCCGCTGTCTTAACTGGGTTACACTATTTTTGAGTTCGTGAATAAAAAGATAGAATTATGCGGGTATCACCCGGGGCTGTAGGTAGACGGTGATGGAGGTAGTAGGCCTAAAGATGTTGAATTCTGCTCAGGAACCGACTCCAGAGGTTCTGGCAGAGGATTTTGGTTGCCCCAAACTTGGAACCCTGTCTGAAACAGATGTCCAAATTCCAAAGAATTAGACCTGTTTCCAGACAGTATACTTAAATGGCGCAAAAGGCCAATAGAGGGAAATTAAAAGGGGGGGGGGATGACGTCAAGACTTACCAAAACAGGGTGTTGGTCCTGGGGCTCAGGATAGGGCGTCTCGTCTCCGCAAACTCGAACCACGATTCGCGGTAGCCACGGAAGTCATCACGATTAATTTTAAAAAAATATAAAAAAATACTAAATTTCTCTAGGTACTTTCAAATAAACTACTGACTGGTTAATAATTTTAGCTAGGGACTCCATCCCTATAGTCTGAGAAGACTACATAATATACGGTGTCGATGATTCGCCGAAGATCGCAGATACAAACGGTACCAGTCAGTCAGGAGGCGCGCACCGAAGTAATTTCAGCGCGGGATATCACCAGAATATCATAAGCGCGGGGTCTCTAGAGAATGGGAGGGGGGTTAGGCTCTGAGCCGAAAATTACCGAGTCCACCCGAAGGTGTCCGGCATAAAAAAATTAGATCTTACTGGAGTGACTGCGCGACTGAGGCGCTATCTTTGGGTGGCGAGAAGAAGTACTAATAAATCGACTAGTGACCGACGAGAGTGTCAAGCTAGGGGGTAATGGAGTAACCAGCGGTGCCACCTAGCGGCCTGAGACATAAGGAGGGGAGAGAGGTTGTCGTTACCTCCGCGCGAGCGCGGTAGTGTCGGCGCTGCCGACGCCTCACAAGTGGCATTAGTTACCACAGCCGTCGCTAGGTGTCGCTAAAGTCCAGAATCGTAACTGCGGCTGTCAAGCCTGAGATGGCCTTGACTTCGGTTAACGTACCCGTGCGGTCGTCGCCCCTAGCCACACTTCTGAGAAGAAAGTGGTGGGTGAGCAGGAGGAGGGCTTCAAAAAATGCATGGCCTGTGGGACACAAGGCCCACGGGATCCTCCTGTCGTGTCTTGCTGCTAGTGAACCCTAAACCGATTCGTGACAGAGTTAGCAGGGCTCAGCACTGCTTCACAAGCTGTTGTAGGCAAAAGTAGACCCGCGAAGAAATAAAGTTACCGGCTCCGACGTGCCTGGAGGCGGGAGAAATATTAGCCAGAATGCTAGCCTAGCATGAGGCTGGGAAAGAAAATCAGCTCGCCTCTGAGAACAGAGGCTGAGGGCCTGGCCGTAAAGAAAATAAGATGAGAGAAAAAGAAAAAAATATATATATATTTCACTAATATTTAATATTACAAAATTTTAAATAAAACGTGCCTAAAGCCCTAATACACGGCACATACTCCCCCGCGTTAAAGCGGAGCTTAGGGAAAAGCAAAAACAAAAAACAAAAACTTCAGTAGGACGAGTTACCAGGTTCGCCTGTATCCTACTACTTACATGCTAACACACAAAAAAAAGATTAAACACTCTTATGAACTAATGTGCACATTCTTAATGACTAACATGATTAAATTCATTAACTTAATTAAAATTATTTTAAGTGGCCATTTAAACTAACACCTTATATTAAGTTTTCTTACAAACTAGTACCATGGAATTTTATTGTTACTTAATGTTACTACCTAGGTTTTTTATTTTTCAGTTAAACTCCTTATTGAGTCTTAAATATATATATATACATGTGGCATGCCAAGGCCTAGAGAAAGTAATCGCTCCTAATTTAAATTCGGATGCGCTTTCTTAAGGTGGGAGATGTGCGCTCGTGTCACATACTCTCCGGAACTGGGGTCGGCTAGACTCACAGTCACTGGGGTTAGAAATCGTTGGATCTGTAATGGTCCAGTCCAGCGATACGATAACTTGGCCGATCGCTTATCGATGGCCTTACTCTGCGGGTGTGCTTTGTACATTACCGTGTCACCTACCCTGTAGGGGTTAGGGGAGCGGTACTTATTGTACCTTCTCTGATTTGTTTGGTGAGCCAAATTTAAATTCCTACGCGCCTTTCTCCAAATCTCCGTGATGTCCTTGGGATCATCCGGCAGTAGGTCTTCGAGAGACCAAAGATTGGAAAGGGGTGTGTTGGGCTTATAAGTAAACATAATCTCAAATGGGGTGGATTTGTGTCCTTCATGTCGAGCATAATTAATTGCCATCTGTAACCACACCAAATTACTGTCCCATTTTTCCTGCGCATTCGCGTGGAACGCTATGAGCGCCGAACGAAGATTTCTATTAAATCTCTCCGCGTGCGAGGGTTTAGGGTAGTATGGCGATGTCGTCACATGCTGTATACCATGCGAGAAACACATGTTCTTGAAAGTTCTGGATGTAAACTGTGTTCCGTTGTCGGATACAATTATGTTCGGTAATCCTGAAGTTTTAAAAATGTGATTTTGTAATGCACGCACAGTGGTGTCAGCTGTAGCCTTACGGAGTGGGATAAGCCAAACAAACTTCGAAAAGGCATCTATGCCCACAAGAAGCATAGAGTGTCCGGATTTGGATCGAGGAAATGGCCCTACAAAATCAATAAAAAGTTTTTGCATAGGTCTTTCGGCTACTTCTGAGGCAAGAAAACCGTACTGTGTATTTTGTGCAGGTTTACTTAGTACACATAGCTTACATAACTTAACTCGCTGTGTAATGTCCCGGTGCATTCCTTCCCAAATAAAATGGCGTCGGATACCTTGAATGGTTTTATAAATACCTAAATGAGCACCGAGAGGTGAACTATGGTAATATGTGAAAATCATATCACGCAGATTTTGTGGAAGAACAATTTTAAGGTGCCTTGACTGTTGTGTACGTTTTTGTAGAAGACCTTTAGCTAACTTATAAAATTTCGGAGCTGTACCAGTTTTAACTTGTTCAATTATTTTTGCCAAATATGGGTCGGCTTGTTGATGTGTTTGTATGTCCTGAAAAGCTAAGGGGAAATCGGTTAGGAGTGCCTGACACGAAATCTGAGGTTCCTCCTGAGATATTGTTTCGGAGGGGTTCTCGAACATTCGAGAAAGTGTGTCAGCCACAATGTTTTGAGTACCGCGAATATGTTGAATATTAAATTTGAGAGAAGAAATTTTGGTGATCCACCTTCCAAGTTTTCCTAATTGTTTAGGGTGAGCTAACAGCCAAGCGAGTGCCTGATTATCAGTTTCCAATAGAAATTCCCTATGTTCCAGAAATTGTCGGAATTTATCAATACCAAAAACTATTGCTAAACATTCCAATTCATACACCGAAGATGCTTTCCTTTCCTGAAAAGTTAATGTACGTGAGGCAAAGGCAATGGGTTGCCTGGCACCATCTATTTCCTGAGACAATACCGCCCCTATAGCAACACTTGAGGCGTCTGTTTGTAAAATAAAGGGTTTACTAAAATCTGCCATGCGCAGAACAGGTGGATTCGCTATAGCTTCTTTCAAGAAATTAAATGCCTTGTCTTGTTCAGGACCCCAAATATATTGTGTATTTTTCTTACGTAATGCATTCAAAGGTGCCGCATGCTCGGCGAAATTTGGTATGTATTTGGCATAAAAATTAGCCATGCCAATAAAACGAGCTATGCCCTTTGTGTCTTTAGGTGGTTTGAATTCCCTGATCGCCTGTGTTCGTTCTGGATCAATTGTAACACCTTTGTGTGATACCAAATGTCCAAGGAAAGAAATTTCGGAAGCAGCAAATTTTACCTTTTTTGTATTTACAGTGAGGCCTGCCTTGCGCAGTCTTTCAAGGACAAGAGTCAGATGCTGGATGTGTTCCTCAAAACTTTCTGAATTAATTACAAGATCATCTAAATAATTGTAAACAAATTTAAATTTAAAATCTCCCACTACTTGTTAAAGAAGTCGTGTGAGTACTTGAGCACCTGTGGCCAAGCCAAAAGGTACCACATTATACTGGTAAAGATTCCAAGGTACGCAAAATGCGGTAATAGGTTTTGAGTCTTGCGTGAGTGGGATCTGATGGTACGCCGAATTGAGATCGAACACACTGAAATACCTGGCCTTACTAAACCAATGAAAGGCCGAGTTCAAATCTGGGAGGGGTGT